>NC_138864.1:108560791-108947161 GCF_965194805.1 Balaenoptera borealis
GAGGTCCAGAGAAGTTAAGTACCTTTGCCAAGGTCACCCAGCTAGAATTGGGCAGAGCTGGGGACTAGAAGGCTAGTCCCTTATTGCCAGCCCTACAGCATTG
The DNA here is from genome assembly GCF_965194805.1 of Balaenoptera borealis. Taxonomy (NCBI): domain Eukaryota; kingdom Metazoa; phylum Chordata; class Mammalia; order Artiodactyla; family Balaenopteridae; genus Balaenoptera; species Balaenoptera borealis. The sequence continues at coordinate 108,560,895 of NC_138864.1, forward strand.
CTCTTTCCACTGTGCCACAGTGCTTCAAAGCAGTTGAGACCAGCTGGTGTGCCTGTGTTTTCAGTTCCCTAATGAAGACTTTGGGGATTTGGAGGCAGGGTATTTACCATGGAAGGTTGTCTTCTCTGTAATTCCTCATCTGGCTTGAACCACTATTTTGGACAAGGTCCATTTTTCGGCATCAGATTTCCCTAGAGGACAATTGGGAATGTGCTTAGTGGCCTGTGGGGTGCCCTTGCACTTTCTGAGCTTTTTGGGGGAGGAGGAGAAGAAGGTAGCAGTGGTTTGAGCTCCTGGAAATGTTCCTGGTCCCTAGGCATCTGGGGAGTTGTTGGCCCTATCAGTGACTGTGGTTTAGCCTGCCAGCTGACTGTCCTTCAGGGGTCACATCAAAACATCTTCGTCAGCTTGTCTCTTTAAAGGGTCAGCCCCTATGGCTGGCATTTTAATATCATTTTCTGTTCATCAGTTCATTACTTCTGGTTTTCATATATTGTTAAGCTGATTCATTATTCATTATCATTATTTTTACTCCATGTGCCACCCAGAGCAATATGACATACATTTGTTTTTTAATAGCAAGTGGGGGCAAAAGGACAACTGTGCTGAGGCCAGTCTCAGGAAAGCATGACATGTGGTCTGACTTAAGGAGGACTCGGTATTATTGAATTATTTTACAACTGAGGAAGCCAGAGCACAGGTTGGGGGGCAGGGGAGGTCATTTGTCCAAAAGTCCCCAAGAAATCTGGGGAAAAATACATTTCTTGATGTTTTTTGGTCTAGCATTTTATAATCTCCTCACTCCTTATCCTTTGGATGTATCCTGGTTTTCTCCCTTGCATGCTGCTCAACTGATAGCGCAGATGGTTGGGATGAAGTATTAACAAAGATGAGATGCTGCCTCAGTCCCTGAGGAGTGCCTTGGTGGCACCCAAAGACAACGTCTTATGCAGTGGAAAGTGCTTGGGCTTTGAAGTCAAAGAGACATCAGCCACTCTCTAACTGTGAGACTTTGGGCAAGTTCTTAACGTCTCTGAGCTTCAGTTTCCTTTTATGTGAAATGGGAAAATAATGCAAACTATGAGGGTGGTTAAATGAATGAACATACATAAAGCTTCTGTCTTGGTGCTGGGCACACAGTTGGCTCTTAACAAGTGTTATTTCCTTTTCAGGTCTCTGAGAAGTTCCTATTCTTTTCCTCAATCCCTATCCTGGGTTCTGGTCAAGATGTGAAATGAAACAAAAGAGTGAGCAGATGGAGACCGAAAAACCACGTTGATTGCTGATAAAGTCTGTTTATTGTGAGAGATAACGGGATACTAAATACTAAATGAGTTTCAGAATTAGGTCGACTTGTTCACCCAGTCACAAGTAACATTTGACCAGGACAGGACTTCTCACGCTGGGAGTAGGAGTGGGAGTAGGAAGGGGACCCTGCTCCCAGAGGAGCAGACCAAGGTGACATCCTCACTGTGGGCAGGTGATGCCTAAGTGGAAGAAAGAAGGAGCTAAGCTGAGCCTGCCCTGTGTACTTCTCAATTCTCAAAGGAGATTAAGCCCCTCCGCTAAGGAGGAGGAGTAAGAGAAGTAGACAGACGCCAGGAGTGTCAAACGCCCACAAGGAAGGAAACCTCAGAAGCATCTCCCTCAGCATTTCCCTTCTCTTGTCCCCCTCCTCTCATTTTGTGCCGCTACTTTTTAGCCACCCTGTTCATGAAGGACACAGCTGTCAGTACTGTGGGTAGCCTCAGAATACAAAAGGTTGGGAGAAAGGTGTGGGAGAGGGAGGGAGAGGTTGTGTTGAGTCATTAGTAGAGAAAGAGGGGTGGCCACATAAATCCAGAAAGAAAAGTCTAAGTTCAGAGTCAGGAGTTAGAGGTCTGAAGGGAGGGAGGATCAGTGTTCAGAGACCTGAACTAGACAGGAGGGCACTGCAGGAGCATAATCAGAATTTCTAGGCGTGGGGCAGCACACTCTGGCCAGATCCCAAGAGGACAAGTAGGCATCAGGGTTCCAACATATCTGACCTCTGAGTCCTGGAACCACATCTCCTGGAGATGACTCTCAATCCTAGCATTGGATTATATACCCTCTACCTCAATTTTTAATCTTTAAAATATAAGCATATTTTGTGATTATAAAACCAATACATGCTCACTTTGGAAAATTCAGAAATACAGAGAGGTATAAAGAAAAAAACAAAAATAACCCCAAATCTCATCACAAAGAAGAACTAATATTAACTTTAGCTATATTTCTATTCAGTCTCTCTTCTATGCATATCATTATACAGATAAGGTGATTTTATCTATACTTGTTAAATTTGCATGCAGAATTTTTAACAATATTATAATCATTTCCCCATGTTATTAAAAGTTCTCAGTAATTAACATCATTTAAAATGACATTTCCCCTGGTTTTAAGCACATCTGGATCAATCTCTACCAATTTATGAAAATCCCGTGGGTCTGGAGAAATCTTCTAAATGTTTACCTTCTTTTGGGTTGGGGAATAGGGCATTCTCAAAGGCCAGGGCTCTATGGGGCCTGTGCATGGTAACTACTACACGGTACTTGATCTTCTGGAGAGTTCTCATATTTCTAGCAATTGATGACATGATTGATGAGAAGATGCCACCCTGCAAAATACAATAATTCAAAGCATAGGCCTTTCTTATACAACACATCATTGTTACACACTCAAAAGAACCACTGTATTATTTTGCTATGGCTGCCATAACAAAATACCACAGACTGGGTGGTTTAAACAACAGAAATTTATTTTCTCACAGTGCTGGAGGCTAAAAGTCCAAGATCAAGGTGTCAGCAGGTCTGGTTTCTCCTGAGGCCTCTCTCCTTAGCTTGCATGTGGCTGCCTTCTTGCTGTGTCCTCAGATGTTCTTTTCTCTGGGCATGGCTGATCCTGGTGTCTCACTGGGTATATTGAATTAGGGCCCACCTTAAAGACCTCATTTTAACTAAACCTCTTTAAAGACCTTATCTATAATATATAGTCTTTCATGAACAGCTTCTTTCACTTAGCATAATGTTTTCAAGGTTCATCCACGTTGTAGCATACATCAGTACTTCATTCTTTTTCATGGCTGAAAATATTCCATTGTATGGATATACCACGTTTTGTTTATCCATTCATCAACTTATGGACATGGGTTGTCTCCACTTTTAACTGCTGTAAATAATACTGCTATGAATGTTCATGTATAAGCTTTTGTGTGGAGGTATGTTTTCATTTCTCTTGAGTAGATGCCTAGGAGTGGAATTGATGAGTATTATGTTAATTCCATGTTTAGCATTTTGAGAAACTACAAAACTATTTTCCAAAGTTTTACATGCGTCATTTTACATGCCCACCAACAATATATGAGGGTTCCAATTTCTCTATATCCTTACCAACACTTGTTATTGTCTGTTTTTATTATAGCCATCCTTGTGGGTGTGAAGAGGTATCTCATCATAGCTTTGATTTGCATTTCCCTAATGACTAGTGATGTTGAGTATCTCTTCTTGTGCATATTGGCAATTTGTATAAATTTTTTTGAGGAATGTTTATTCAAATTCCTTGCCCATGATTTAACTGTGTTGTCTTTTTATTATTGAGTTGTAATATCTTTTTATATATTCTGGATATAAGTTCCTTGTCAATATACAATTTGCAAAGATTTTCTCCCATTCTGTGGGTAGTCTTCTTACTTTCTTGATGGTGTCCTATGAAGCATAAAAGTTTTTAATTTTAAAGTCCAATTTATCTATTTTTTTCTTTTGTCACATCTGCTTTTGGCAACATATCTAAGAAACCATTGCCATATCCAAGGTCATAAACATTTACTATGTTTTCTCCTAGGAGTTTTGTAGTTTTAGCTCTTAATTTAGGTCTATGATCCATTTTGAGTTAATTTATTTGTATGGTGTAAGGTGTAGCCCAACTTCATTCTTTTGCATGTGGATAGCCAGTTGTCTCAGCACCATTTATTGAAAAAACTACTCTTTCCCTATTGAATTGTCTTGGGTCCCTTGTCAAAAAATCAACTGACCATATACGTGAGGGTTTACTTCTGGACATTCAATTCTATTCCAGTGGTCTAAACATGTATCCTTATGCCTTAGATCTTGATTATTGTAGTTTCATTGTAGATTATGAAATCAGGAAATGAGCATCTTCCAAATTTGTTCTTCCTCTTCAAAAGTGTTTTGGTTATTCTGGGTTACATTTCTATATAAAATGTAGCATCAGCTTGTCAATTTATGCAAAAAAGAAAGATAGAAAGAGTGCTAGGATCTGGATAGGATTGCCTTGAATTTCATTTTCTGATTATTCATTGCTAGTGTATAGAAATACAACTGATTTTTGTATATTGCTCTTATATCCTGCCACATTTCTGAACGCGTTTTATCTTATTTTCTTAATCACGATGCTTTACTGCTTACTCTGTGTGTTAGATATTATAGAAAATACAAAAATGAACAAGATATGGTCCCTGTTCTGAAGAAGCTTATAGCCTAATTCAAGAAATAAGACATAAACCTATTGAGTGAATAATAGCCTGTTTCAGCAATGTACAGGAAAATACAGAATTGGCAAGTGAACACTACAGATAATTAGAGCTCTAGCAAAGTTCGGGGGTAGAGAGACAATTAAAAGTTGGAGAGGTCTGGGAAAAACAGAGTAGAAAGGATCTGAAGGCTCACTGATATGAGCCATTCCCATAAACAAACTTTTAATTTCAGTAATCCTAAAAATCTCAAGAGATCCTTCTGCTATGGATGACCCTCTGAGTTACCAGTGGAACATATATGCACTATCCAGATTTAATAAATTATAACAACTTGCCATATTTGCTTAAATTAAACTATAAATACAGTAAGTCCCCTACGTACGAACCTTCAAGTTGCGAACTTTCAAAGACGCGATCATGCATTCACATGTTCAATCACGTAAGTTAGTTCATATGTCTGGCGTACATTGTCATGTGTGTGCATCCTCTACAAGTGGTTGTGCTTTTGTGTACTTTACTGTACAGTATTGTATAGTGTACAGTAGTACAGTATCTTTATTTCAAGCCCAGGATGTCTGGGAGCAAGCGTAAAAGCAGCAGTGATGTAGCTCGTACTGCTAAGAAGAGCCAGAAATTGGAGGCCCAGAGAAAGGATGAAGAGAGACAAGAGGAAGAAGAAGTAACTGAAGAACTGAAGAGATTCATGGCACAGGAAATGGCAAGGGTCTTTATCTGAGGAGGCAATGTTAATTTTTGAGGCACAGGACTGGAACGTAGAACGCGACAAGAAGGTTGTAGCAGCCGTTCAGAATGCAATCCAGTCATCAGAATGCTACCATGTCATCTATGATGAGAAAAAAAGAGCTACGACCCAGACATCACTGGATTGTTTTTTCAAGAGAGTAGAGAGAATTGAATCCAGCAAGGAACCAGAACCTGTGCTATCAACGTCAGGAGTGAGTGAAATTGCAGCTTGCCCTCCGTCTCCTATTGCTGACGATCCTTCAGCTCTGCCATCTCCCCCCTCCTCTCCCTCCTCCAGTCAGTAACTCTCCTTGCCTGTTCACTCGATGCCAGCCCGTGTGCCAGCTGTTGTACTGTACTACTGTTCTTTTCAAGGTACTGTACTATAAGATTAAAAATGTTTTCTATATTTTTTGTGTTTTTTTAATGTATTATTTGTGTGAAAAGTATTATAAACCTATTACAGTACAGTACTATATAGCCGATTGTGTTCGTTGCGTACCTAGGCTAACTTTGTTGGGTTTACGAACAAATTGGACTTACAAACACACTCTTGGAATGGAACTCGTTCATATGTAGGGGACTGTCGGTAAAACATTTTAGTTACAAAAAAAGGCCCTTCCATCCCATCTTTCCTCAGAGATAACCGATCTCTTGAAGATGGTGGAAATCCTTCCCACATATACTTTTTAAATTTATTATTTATTTATTATTTATTTTTGGCTGTGTTGGGTCTTCGTTTCTGTGTGAGGGCTTTCTCTAGTTGCGGCAAGTGGGGGCCACTCTTCATCGCGGTGCGCGGGCCTCTCACTATCGTGGCCTCTCTTGTTGCGGAGCACAGGCTCCAGACGCGCAGGCTCAGTAGTTGTGGCTCACGGGCCTAGTTGCTCTGCGGCATGTGGGATCTTCCCAGACCAGGGCTGGAACCTGTGTCCCCTGCATTGGCAGGCAGATTCTCAACCACTGCACCACGAGGGAAGCCCCCCACATATGCTTTTATATTTTTACTAGACAATATGTTTTGGATGTTTGAGCATGTATATAAATAGTGTACATATTTTTCTGAAACTTTTTTTTTCAACATCATGTTTTTAAGAATTATCCATGTGACACTTGTAGAGCTAGTCCATTCTATAAGATAGTAATAGTATACTATATAGTACTGCAATATAGACCAATTGCATAAATATTCTAGAATCTATTCTATGGATGGATAGTTGTTATGTCTAGTTCTTTGCTATTTCAAATCATGATGTAATTAAATTTCTGGTGTATGCTTCCTTGGGCGCATGTGTGAGAGTTCTTCTAGGGAATATATCTAGAACAGAAATTGTTAGGGAATAGAATGTGCACATTCTCAACTTCACTAGATTGCTCTCTACTCTCCACAGTAGCTGAACTACTTTTTACTCCCATCAATGATATGTGAGAATTTCTCTAGTCCTATATTCTAACCAACACTGTCAAGTTTTTTGTTTTTTTTTTTCACTGTCAGGTTTTTAAAAAAATACACATATCTGGGTCCTATTTTCATAGATTCTGTTAGGGTAGCTCTGGAGTGTGGTTTTGAAACAGGCCACAGGTGATACTGAAACACAAATGAATGGGGATTATGAATGACTTCATATCATTGAGAGCATCAGCTCGTATGTATGTATACACAATCTAATACATTGGTATGTGAGTTGGTATGGTGAAAGTGCCCTAGCACTTTGTTGGTAACATCTGTGTTGGCTGCATTTAGATCCTTGAAGATAGGTAGAGAAGTACCAACCGCCTAACATACCTTGCAGATATGTTTTGAATCAAACAGGGGTATGTGATTGACCAGTCCACTGGCTGGTACTTAATCTAAAGTCCCACCTTTGCAAGCTGGGCTGATGGGGGACAATGTTGGCTTTCTGGGAGCTGTCTTGCCTCTTCCTAGGTGCGTGGCTGGGTGCCAGTTGTCGGGACTTGCCTATGTGCCATTGCTTAGGGCAGGGTGCGGGTCAGCGATGTCTGCCAGCCCGCTGGGTGGTGTCACTGTATGGAGAACTTGTGGCTTTTTCAAAGCCCTGAGGAATCTGAGAAGCAAGTGAGGGAATGCTGCATGAAAACAAAAGACAGTGGAAAGAGTGACCAGCCAGCAGGCTCCAGCAGGCTAGAACACTCTGTCCTTGTTATTACTGCTTCATGAAAATGCCGCCAGCTTCCTGGCAAGGTCTGGAAGGTGAAGGCTTCTTGAGAAAACAAGGACAAGTGATGTGTACTTCTGGTTGCCCAGCTTCCTAATTTTCCAGTGGAAGCTGCAGGGTGAGGATGGGGAACCCGCTGCCCCTTGGTGGGTTTAGGCTGGTCTTTCCCTCTCTCCTGGCTGCTTTCCTGAGTTTTCTCCTCCTACTCAAAGCAGCACTGTTCTGGTCTCAGAGGCCCAACAGGGCTGGGCTGGGAGAGAAGTTGGGCCATGCCCCAGACAGAGCTGTTCCTCAAGGAGCCATCTGAAGGTCAGCCTAGGGGAGGACAAAGGGCTTCAGCCATAATCCCCATTCAAGGGGGCTTTGCCACAAAGAAGTGCCTCCTGGTTTGGGGCAGTAAGACCAGGGAGTGCTCTCATTCCTCACCTGCTTTCCTCAGAGCTATTCATGCCCTGGTATCACACACTCTCACAGCATAGCCTGCCGCAATTTTCAGAAATGAGGGAGAAGCTCAGGAAAGGTAAGTTTTCATTAACTCATTATTGGATGGCTACTTGGACTCATCATTATTGGGCCTGTCAGAAGTCAACCTCTGCTTTCCCTCCTGATAATCTCCTGTCAGTGACATATAAAATATCTAGGTGTGGGACTTCCCTGGTGGTGCAGTGGTTAAGAACCCGCCTGGTCCGGGAAGATCCCACATGCCGCGGAACAAGTAAGCCCATGCACCACAACTACTGAGCCTGTACTCTAGAGCCCGTGAGCCACAACTACTGAGCCCATGTGCTTCAACTACTGAAGCCCACGCACCTAGAGCCCATGCTCTGCAATAAGAGAAGCCACTGCAATGAGAAGCCCGCGCACCACAACCAACAGTAGCCCTCGCTTATGGCAACTAGAGAGAAAAGCTGGCACACAACAATGAAGACCCGACGCAGCCAAAAATTAAATAAATTAAATTAAATTATTACAAAAAATATCTAGGTGCAAAATAGGGAAGTACTCGGCATTCTCTTCCTCTCTTAAAAAGTAGCTATGAGGATAATGAATAAAAATAGGTCTTTGTGGATACAATAGGGCTGAACTGAGGGTGTGGTTTGCCTGGCAACAGCTCAAGCAAAGTTATTTCTCCTGGTCCCCAAATGCTCTTGACTTTGCTCTGCCTGATAAAGTCTTAAAAGACCAGCTTGAATGTGATGTTTTTTGGTGAAACCTTCTATCAATAGAGTTAATCATTCCCTTCCTTCTGGTCCCATAGCATCAAGTTTTTATAAAAAGCACTCATCATGTTGTGTGACAACTACTAACTTGGAATTACGTCTTATTCTATGTGTTTGTGTGTGTGTGTGTGTGTGTCTCCCCAGCCATTTATGGACTGTACTTTAACATAATAGTCCTTTTTTTTTTTTTTTTTGGCCGCGTTGGGTCTTCGCTGTTGCGCATGGGCTTTCTCTAGTTGCGGAGAGCAGGGGCTACTCTGCGTTGTGGTGCACGGGCTTCTCATTGCGGTGGCTTCTCTTGTTGCGGAGCACGGACTCTAGGCGCGCAGGCTTCAGTAGTTGTGGTACGCGGGCTCAGTAGTTGTGGCTTGCGGGCTCTAGAGCGCAGGCTCAGTAGTTGTGGCACACAGGCTTTGTTGCTCCGCGGCATGTGGGATCTTCCCGGACCAGGGCTTGAACCCGTGTCCCTTAACCACTGCGCCACCAGGGAAGCCCCAAACATAATAGACCTTCGATATTTACTGGAGGAATCAAAGTTCCTGAGAAAACACCAATACTGAGCTTTTATATTTTCTTAATTATCCCCTGCCTTTTCCTCCTTGGGGTGAAACTGCAAGCATTTTTAGCTCCACGTGGAACAGAGGACACGCTAAAACCAAAATTTTTTTTTTTAAAGGAATTGCTCCAGCAGGAATGGGTGTTTCAGATATATCATTCTGTTACAGGTACAAAAATTGTTTCCAGGGAACACTGCCATTATTATCTCTGAAAGGCAAGTCAGTGGAAATTGTTATTTTCCACTTACAGATGGACAAATGGAAGCTTTCTTGCTCATTTACCAATTACAGAATGTGCACTCTGTTCAAAGTACTGTGCTAGGATTTTCAAGGGATACAAAGATGTGCAAGACAAGTTTCGTGTTCTAAAGGAGAATGTCATAATCTGGTTAGGAGGAAAAGATATTTGTATGCAAAAGTAACTATAACTTGGGAGCATTTTATTTGAATTATTTGAGTGGTCCAAAAAGAAGTACCATAGGGAATACAGAAGGTAGGCAAAAGAATTTTCAGCCAAGGTGATCAGGGATATCATTGTGGTCAACATGGCATTTGAGATGAATAGATTTTGTGCTGGTTATTCTCCATTTGGCTCCTGTATTTGTTTCCTGTGACTGCTGTAACAAATTACGAAACTGGGTGGCTTAAAACAACAGAATTTTATTTTCTCAAAGTTCTGGAGGCCAGAAGTCTGAAATGAAGGTTTTGGCAGGGCCAGGATCCCTCCGAAGGCGCTAGGGGTGAATCTGTTCCTTGTCTCTTCCAGCTTCTGATGGCTTCAGGCTTCCCTGACTTGTGGCCACTTCACTCCAATCCTGATTCTATGGACACATTGCTTTCTCCTCTTCTCGCTCAGAACTCCCCCTGCTTCTCTTTTATTAGGATACATGTGATTGCATTTAGGGCCCACCCACATAAACTAGGATATGCTCCTCCACTCAAGATCCTGAACTTAATCACATCTTTTGCCATATAATATAATTTTCTCAGGTTCCAGGCAGTAGCCTGTGGACATATTTTTTTTTGAGGTGCCACTAGGTAGTCCACGACAGCCTCCTATCCTGCTCTGCCCTGCTCTGTGCCCCGTGAGGCTGTTATCCACAGATGACTCACCTGGGCCCACTGCCCTCTGCCTTACTGTTGGGTTTGGCCAATGGGAGGCATCAGCAAGTATCAGAGGGCAGGAGAAAAAAGAGTTTGGGGTACTTCTTCTTACTTTTCTGCTTTAGCGCCGGGTTCTGGCAGTAGCTATGCCCTTTCACAGCTCGAGCTCCTTCGGGACTCCCATAACACCATTTCCGTGCCTTGTCTCTTCAGCCCTGGGCTTCCATTCTTGCTAGTCCTTGGGTGCCTCGATACTTTTTAAGTTCCAGAAACCCTGCCTACATCCTTGTAAATAGTGTCTTCATCAAATTATGTTCAAAATTCCAGCTGAGTGTGCCTTCAGTTTCCAGCCACAATCTTGACTGATACAGACACTGAGAGGCAAAAATTTAATTTCCAGAACAGAGATAGACTCAGGTTGCCTCGATCTAAGTTTAAGTAATGACCAGTGGGGATGGGAAGGTGATTCAGCACACAGTACAGCCATAGCAGCTGGGTTATCTTGTGGGCTCTTGGCAGTAAGTATCTGTTGCTTTGTACTCTAATTATCTGCTGTTATTGTGACTCTGCTTCTGTTGCCCTTCCTACTAAGTATTTTCTATTCTTTTCTCTATCTCACAGCTTCTATTGCTTCATGGTTTCTGCTATGTGATGTCAGCTTTCTTCCCTCTGTGGATCTTTCAGTTTTCTCCCCATTGCTAACTCCTGACTATCTTTTTGTATTTCATATTCAACCCCTCCAAAGGGCCTGACTGGTTTGGCTGCTCACCATCAAGTATAGGCAATTAGGCAGAGCTTCCTTTGACAAGTCATCATATGAGCCTAAGTTTATGGCCTAGGGTAGGTGCCTGCTCCTGGACTAAATGGTTTTGTTTGGAATGGCAGAATAAGTTGATACATAATTTGGTGTCCTGTCAATTAGAAATTCCTGGTAAGTGGTTATGGGTGTGGCAAGCATTCTGATACTTCCCAGGGGGGGTATCAAAACCCACAAGTACTTCTGTTGTCCAGTTCAATTGCAGAGGCATGGTGGTCTCAGAAAAGCACAACACATGTTTGGGAAAAGCAAGCAGCCCAGTATAGCTGGTGGTATAATTCAAATAGAGAAACACTAACATTGGTATTAAAGCTGGAAATGTAGGTCACAACAGTTTGTGGAGGGCCTTGAGTGAAGATTTGTTTTAGAAGGAACTTTAGACATTATTTTATGGGCAGTGAGAAGTTACTGAAGGTTTTTGAACATGGAAGAGCAAGATAAAATCAGCTTTTAGGGCTATTTAACTGATGGCAGTGGTATTCAGATTGGATCAGAAGTAGGAAAATGTGGAAACAGAAAGACAAATTAGGAAGGTGTTATAATAGTCTAAGAGAGGATAATGGGGACCCAATCCAGGGCAAGACTAGAAGGGAAAGCTAGTTGTGAGAACCTCAGAGCATAAGTGGATTTAGGATTGAGGCTAGTTTTGAGCTACTGGTTTAGAATCTTTTTACCACCAGGATCCTTTTAATTATTTTTTATTTTCTTCCAAATAAATGGCACCTTTTTGGAGGAATACATGAATTCTATCAGGCATACTAATAAGACTGACAATACTATTTCCAGCTATTATCTTTTGGAATACATTTTTGGAAGCTTGGCTCTGAGCCAAGGGAATGTAGGAAGTGGTGGTTCCATTGAGAGAAAGTGGGTCTGAATATCTTAGCCGAGTGGTCCCCAACCTTTTTGGCACCAGGGACCAGTTTCGTGGAAGACAGTTTTTCCACGGAAGCGGGGGGCGGGGGAGCTGATGGTGGTTCAGACGGTACTGTGAGCGATGGGGGGCGGCAGATGAAGCTTCCCTCACTCACCTGCCTGCCGCTCACCTCTTGCTGTGTGGCCCGGGGTGGGAGGGATGGGGTTAGGGACCCCTGTCTTAGCCTATGTTTTCTGGAAAAATAGAACTCAAACCAAGAATTAAGGCTAATATTTTATTTAGGAGATGTAATCCCAGGGCAGTAAGAGTGAGAGAAAAAGGGAAGAGAGACCGAGAAAGAGGTGAAGCAATGCAAGGTGATGTTTGAACAGTCTACAGAGACAGTAGGTACACCTGCATGTGCATGCAGAATATCTCCAGACATGCTGCATGGCGAAAACATGCTCAGGTAAGTTCTTGGGAAGGAGAAAGGAAAAGTAATCCATCTTCATGGTTCTCTCCCATCTCCTATTTCCCACTGATCAAAATTTACCACACCAGTAGTTTCTTTCCTCATACTTCTACATTATGTCATCATATGTTCCCATTGTTAGTTTCTTAGCAAGCCACAGCCAGTGCTCTATGGTATAGCCTTTAGTCCTAGTTGGGGAGTAGAGAGAGAAGCCAGAAATTCATGGAGTGTTGCTGATGAGCCTAGTTGCTCAGTGGCAATCAGGGGGAAGGCCAGGCTGGGAAAGTGGTAGATAAGCTCCAGCCCCAGGTAGCAGGACTACATGTGCCCAAACAAAGCAAGTCAGTTGCAGTAGTGGCAGAGACAGAACCACCTCCAGGAAGATAGTGTTCTGAGGGTTACAGAAGGAATAACCATAGAGAATTATATTCCTACACAGCATAGAATAAATGAGTATGAACATGGGCTTTGGAGACAGGCAGAGCTGTGCTTAAGTCACAGCTGTATATGATTTTAGGCAATTTACTTAATCCCTTTAAGCCTTACCTTCTTTATGCACAACATGGGGATGATGATACTATATAGCTCATGTTTGTAAAGCATTTGGCATGACGCTAGGCATACAGTAAATGCTAAATACATTATGGCAATTACCACCATTAATATCATTCTTGGATGACTGTGTAAACTTCCCAATGCTTTCTTTTCTCCAGGCTGACTCTGCCATGTGCTGCTCCTAAATCTATCTTGAGCAGGTTGGGTGGCTCGAGCCTGCGTCCTGTAGTTACTCTCAGGGGCAGTTGCCTCTAGAGTCCTCCACACTTGAGGTCATGAAGCCCCAAAGAAGGTGGGTGGCCCCTTACAGGGTGCTGACCCATTAAGTCCCCGAAGGCAGCACCACTAACCCATCACCTTTGGTATGTAGATAGGACATATCTTAAATAACCATTTGCTCCTATACATTTTTTTCCCTTCAAGATAGAAAAACAAAGCTTTTTGGTCAAAATTTTGCCTTGGTGCCCCAAGAAAGCACAGCCAAATACATAAGTATTGCTAGATCCACACAATAAAGAGGTTCCTGTAAGACTTTAAAAACAGAAGAGATCACTCTTACACAAATGGTATTTGATGGGACATCATCTCTAAGTTATACATATCAAAATTTCTTTCTTCCCATAAATTGAAATCCTTTTGACTTTACACAGGCGTATCAAATGCCCAGAGTAACACATACCTAAAGTAGGTAACTACCTCAGAAATTCCTGGGACGACAACAAAACAGACATATCACTCTTTTGTTCATAACCTGTATCACTCAGAATAAAAATTCAAATCCTCAATGGCCTTTAATGACCTAGGGGATCTCGTCTCCAGTTATTGGACCTCACCTCTTAGGAACCAGGAGGCAGGATAGCATACTTGGGTACTCAGGAGCACCAAAAGTCTCTAGAGACCTACTACCTGAGCTCCAGTTGCACCTCTATCATTTGCTAGTTACGTAATTTGGAGGCAGTTATTTAACCCTCCTGTGCCTCAGTTTCCTCATCTGGAAAAGAGAAAAAACAGTACCCACATCACATAGTTGTTGAGGATTAGTTAATATTTTTAAGTGCTTAACATAGTGCTACGAGTAAGGGCTATCTAAGTGTTAGCTGCATAAAATACTTCCTCTCATTCACTGCACTCTGGCCGCACTGGCCTCTTTACTGTGCCTCCAGCAGGCCAAGCGCACTCCTGCTCAGGACCTTTGCATTTGTTGTTCTCCCAGATGGCCACATGCCCAATTTCCTCACCTCCTTCAAGTCTTCGCTCAGCTCTCACCTTTTAAATGATGACAACCCTACTTAACATAGCAATCCCCTCCTGTACACCCCTGCTTTATTTTTCTCATTAGCACTTACCTACTTTTAATACTCTGTACAATTTTCAAATTTATTTGTTTTTCACCTATCTCCCCCAAATCGAAGGTAAACAAGGGCAGAAATATTTATTTTATTCTTTGATGTATCCCAAATGCCTAGACCATTGCATGGGCCATAGTAGATGCTCAATACTATTTGTGGAATGAACGAATGCACTGTTTTCAAAAAGAAAGTTGAGCCTACATAGTTTGAAAATTGATTTGTAAATGAAACTGATTTGTAAATAAGATTCCTATGCAAATGCAAAAGATCTCCCCCAAAGTTGTTCTCTTAAGTTATGATATAGATATGATCTCCTTCCCACAATATTATTTAAGAAATTGTTTCCCCCCCCCCCCCCAAAGATATTTAAAGGTAAACTTTAGCTGGAACTTAGGTAAAGCTATCTAATAAGTAATGAGCATATTCTGAATTAATAAAATTGATCAACTCCTGATTAATTGCCAGTGGACTCTGTGGCACAGTCATTTATCCAACATGACCTAGAAGTCATGGCCTATCATCAGGATATGGAAAGAAGAGAACTAATAAACACCTGCTCTAGGTTAGATGAGCTGCTGGGTCAAATCTGTGAGTAAAATATCATCATCCCCATAGTATAGATAAACAAACCAAGGCCTACAGAGGCCCCAGATCACATACCTAATAGGCGATAGAGCCAGCATTCAAACTACGAGCTTGCAAAATCCATGCTCTTTCTAGTATCTCACTTTGAACCTCAGATTTCTCATTTGTAATATGTAGTAACATCACTAAGGCACAGTTATTATGACAATGAAAATAACATATGTAAAGCAAGGCACTCAATAAATGACAGCTTTTTAAAATGGCTATACTTTGGGAATAATGATGAGACTTTTCCCATGGAGAACAATCATATAGCCTCTCCACGGAGAAAAATATGAGCCCCGATTTATTTGGACATCAGAAGTAGGTCCTATGGGATAGATTAGTGGGAGTAGCCACATTTTAAAAAAGAAGAATTTAAAATTTAATACAAGTTTAAATATTGTACTTTTATTTGTTAAGAGTTGACTTTATGGGCTCTAATTAGCCAAATCTGAGACAATTCGATCACCAAAATATTGTTTGTATGGTTGTATAAAAATGATGGTTGTAAAAAAAGAAAAAGTCACACATTGAAAGTGATTTAAAAAGTGGGAGGGAGGAAAGAAGAGATAGGGGAGAAACAGGAAAACAAAACCTTCTTTACAGAAAAATGTCAGCTAATAAACGTTGAATAAATGATGAGGCTTAAGAGAAACACTGTTGTACAATCCTCAATGTAATAACTGATTCAATCAAGGACTATCAGTGGATGATAAAACCTTTTGGTGAAGGGTTGATGGGTGTCATGGGTTGAATTATGTTTCTCAAAAAATGGAGCCTCCCCCCCAGGCTCCCAGAATGTGATCTTATTTGGAAATAGGTTCATTGCAGATGTAATTAGTTAAGATGAGGTCATACTGCAGAAGGGTGGGATCCTAATCCAATATGGCTGGTGTCCTTGTAAGAAGATAGTCATGTGAAGATACAGATACATATGGAGAATGCCATGTGAAGATGGAGGCTGAATTGAAGTGCTGCAGCTACAAGCCAAGGAATGTCTGGGCTAACAGAAACTGGAAGAGGCAAGGAAGAATTCTCCCCTAAGGTTTCAGAGGGAGCATACCAACACATTGTTTTCATACTTCTAGTCTCCAGACTGTGAGAATAAATTCCTGTTGGTTTAAGCTAGCCAATTTGTGGGTACTTTGTTATAGCAGCCCTAGGAAACTAATACAATGGCAAGCAGGATAGACACAGTGCACCAAAGTATCACCTTGCATATATGAAAAATAGAGCTGTCCAAAGGAGAACTCTGTCAGTTACCACTTAATCGAGTATCAAACTTAACATCACTACCAGTGGGACAACCTGACGTATATACCTCCTGATATCATGCAATTAGAGGTACACAATGTACACAATATCAATTTGATAAACTGAGTGCAACAGGCACATCCCTTGCAATGTGACTTTGCAGCAACTCCCATGAAGAGGTAGAGTTTATTTCTCTACCACTTGAGTCTAGGCTGGCTTTGTTACCTTCTTTGGCCAACATAATGCCATTGAAGTGATAGAGTGCCAGTTCTAAGCCTCAAAAGACCTTGCACACTTCCACTCTCTTTCAGACCCTTGCCTCTTCCATGAGAACAGGCCAGTGCTAGCCTGCTAAGTGTGACAGATGAATGGGGCTAGGCCCAGTCATCCCAGCTAAGGTCATCTTAGACCAGCAGCCCCCAGTCAATCTGTCAAATGCCTGCAGATCCATGAATGAGTCTAACCAAAATCAGCTGAGCCCAGCCCAGCCCAGATCAGCTGAACTACCTATGCCACTGAGTTTGGGGGTGGGTTGCTATGCGGTAGTAACTAACTGTTACAATGATCTATGTTATATCCTTGCTAAATATGTTTAAATGGAAAACTAATCATGAGGAAAGAATCAGAAAAACCTAGAGTGTGGAACATTCTACGTTACAACTGGTAGACTAGAACAAGGGTTTTCAATCTCAGCACTGACTGACATTTTGGAATAAATATTTCTTTGTTGTGGGGGGTTGTCCTGTGTATTTTAGGATGTTTAGTAGCATCCCTGGCCTCTGTCCACTTGATGCCGGTAGCACCCATAGTTATGACAATCAAAAATATCTCCAGGCATTGCTAAATGTCCACCTTGGGGCACTGGACTTGAGAGACAGAATCAAATGCAATGTATGGACCTTGTTAAGATCTTGGATCAAACAAAAAAAGATGTTTATAAAAGACATTTTGGACGATTATAAGAATTTGAATGTGGAATTAAAGATATTGAATCATTAATTTTCCCAGATCTAAAAATAGTATTGCAGTTATGTAGGAGAATGCCTTTATCCTTAGGAGATGTACGCTTAATTAATCTGAGTGAAACTTCATAAAGTATTCAACTTACTTTCAAATGCTTCAATGGATAAAAATGTATTTTTAAAGAGATAAATCAAAGGTGACAAAATGTTAACAATTTGTGAATCTAGATGAAGAGTATACGGGCATTTATTGTATCATTCTTTTAAGCTTTGTAGGTTTGAAATTTTTCTAAATAAAACGTTGGGGGTGAAAAGTGTTAGTATCACCTCCACTGCCTGACTCTTTACTGACTTAATATGATACAAAGAGCAGGCTTGTTCTAAATGAATCTGGGTGCTCATTTTGTGTTGCCTGGACAATGAGTTAGCTCAAACCAGGGTATGAGGGGTTGAAGCTGAGGAAGGGGGCTTCTCCTAGCCTGAGGAACTGTACACAAGCTCAGCTTCTCATGGGACCACTGGCTTCCTTTCTCTTGTGTAACATCCCATGGAACCAAAAGTCTAGGTGGTGGGCAGCTTGTGTGTGTTTCCCAGACAACTTTGGTAAACAGCTGGCACCAAAATCCAGGCTGCCTGGTGCCAAGACAGTCTGGTTATTCCTTTCACTGATAAGGCTACTCTCAAACTTGCTGTATACTAGAAGGAGACCAAAGGAGTGGCAGAATTCCCTTCTCTAGAAGACCATTCTGTAAGGCCAACAGGTCAGCCAGGGACACTAAGAGGAAAGGGTCTCTCAGCCCTCCCTTCTCTTAAAGACCTTCACTTTGTAAGTTTTTCCAAAGTAAAATCTAAATTTTTGAACCTGTACCTATGATGTAGTGAAATTCAAATCATGCCCTGGTGCATTAAAGTTTAGGCAACTGTAAAGAGACCCATCTTGTAAGAGAGCTAATATTTAAAACATAGACAAAACTCAGAAACCAAAAAGGAAAATGCTGATAAATGCTTTAGTGTAAAACACTTAAAACTTTTTAATGGTAAAAACAAATATGACAACAACAACAAGAAAATACCATAAACTGAGCCAAAAGACAAATGGCACAGAAGAAAAAAATTAGTTGTAACCCAACAGAAAAAGTGTTTATTATATAAAGAGATCTTGCAGTTTTACAAGGAAAAAAATAAACAGAAAAAAGGGCAAAGAATATGAACAGATATTTCATAAAGAAAATAAGAATGGCAAGAACTATGTGGGAAAAAATACAACTTCATTAGTGCTTAGAAAAATGCAAATCGTAACAATGTGATACCATTTTTATCTATCAGATTGACAAAAGGTTGAAAGTTTGATAAAACTCAGTTTTGACAAGGGTATAAGTGAACTTATACTGTTGACAGAAATGGAACAGCTATTTGGAGATTACAATTCGGCAACATCTAACCTGATTTTTAAATGTATATATATATATATATATTTTGACCCAGCAATTTCATTTATAGGAATTTATCCTAAGATAGAGCCATACAAATTCCTAATGACACATATAAAGATGTTCATGGAAACACTGTTTATAATAACAAGTGGAAATGATTTAAATGTTCATCAATGGGGCAATGGTTAAATAAATTATGGCACATCCAATGATTAAAAGATCTCGGAAGATCTACATATGCTGACATGGAAATACTTCTGAATATTATTAAATGAATAAAGCAAGGTATAGGTGTTTAGGAAAAACTCACTCTTCCTCCTGTGTGTCTCTCCTTCACTCTCACACTACCACACTTACAACATTTCTGACACCAGTTATGGGAGTTTTCCCCAAACCAAGCTATTCTCTGTGACATCAGCTGGGTGTCCTACAATTTAATTCTATCTTGACACTATCTACCTGGACACTATCCCACAGGTTAAGGGCTCAGTCCCACAAGATTGCCCCCCCCCCACTTCAGATGCCAGTCTCAAGTAGTAGGTTCCCAGCTCACCCACAACTTCTGTCTGCCTTGGCTACAAACTGGAGGGTCCCATGACTTCCTACCCCTTGGATTGAATTGTTTGCTAAAACAGCTCACAGAACTCAGAGAAACACTATGTTTATCAGTTTATTATCTAATAAAGTGCAATGTAAAGGATACGGATGAACAGCCAGATGAAGAGATACACAGGGCAAAGTCTGGGAGGGTCCGAGGGCAGGAGTGCTTCACCCTCCAATTACGTGATTGTGTTCACCTATCTGGAAGCTCTCCAAACCCCATACTATTGGGATTTTTTTTAAGTTATTTATTTATTTTTAGTTTTGGCTGCATTGGGTCTTTGTTGCTGCGCGTGGGGTTTCTCTAGTTGTGGCGAGCAGGGGCTACTCTTTGTTGCAGTGTGCGGGCTTCTCATTGCGGTGGCTTCTCGTTGCAGAGCACAGGCTCTAGGCACGCAGGCTTCAGTAGTTGTGGCACGTGGGCTCAGTAGTTGTGGCACGCGGGCTCTAGAGTGCAGGCTTCAGTAGTTGTGGCCCATGGGCTTAGTTGCTCCGTGGCATGTGGGATCTTCCCGGACCAGGGCTCGAACCCGTGTCCCCTACATTGGCAGGCGGATTCTTAACCACTGTGCCATCAGGGAAGCCCCTGGGATTTTTATAGAGGCTTCATCACATAGACATGATCGATTATTAATACTATTGCTATTACTTTTTCCCTCTCTGGAGAATGGGTGGTGGGGCTGAAAATTCCAAGCTTCTAATCCTGGCTTGGTCTTTCTGGGGCCAGCCCTCATTGAGGAGCCATCCAATCGCTCACCTCACTAGAACAAAAGAGGTTACAAACCCCCAGGAAATTCAGAGATTTAGAAACTCTGTGTCAGGAAGCAGGGTCAAAGACCAAATATTAGAACAAAAGATGCTCCCAGTGTTCTTATCACTTAGGCTTTACAAGGGTTTTAGGAGCTCTGTGCTGGAACTGTGGCACAGAGCTCCTAAAATACACAGTTCAATGTATTTATTTTCTATTATCTCACAATAGGACACTGTATAGTATATGATCTGCTTTGTGGAAAAATGGTGTATATATATTATATATACCTATGTGGAAAAAATATACAAGAAATAGTTAACAGTGCTTACCTTGGGATAAAAGTGGAAAGATTTTTCTTTCCATTTTAAGCCTTTTTGAAGTTCGAATTTATTTTCATTATGGTGGTGTTTTACTTTTACAATTAAAAAAACATACACAGATTGTGCCTTGAAACAACTTTTAAAATGTCAATCAGTGCCCCTTCTGATACTTCTGTAGAAAATATTTAAATTACTGAAACAGGATGAGGCCGTGTATAGGCAAGTTGATTTTAGCTGGGGATGCAAATATGCAAATAGTATTGAACCACTGCAACTAGGTATATGATTTTTAGAACCTAGTTAGGCTGGATCAGAGCAGTTAGCAACTTTCTTAGGCCGTCTTGGGTCATTCACCTTTCTAAAATTGCTCAGGCCAAGCCATTAGCAAGACTCCTGTTGGAAAGCCACCGTAGCCAGCAAGAAAAAAACAGTGTGACAGGAAATTTTCTTTCTCCCTCTCTCCTGAGTTTTTTCAGGAACGTACAAGTTAAGATATAAACATGACTCAAAAGTACTAAGATATGGGGAAAATTTGCAAAGGCATTTGGATGATTCTTGCTCTTTATAAACGCTCCACATTTGCGACTGGCTGAGTCTCTTTTTAAAACACCCCAGGTACTAATCTGAGAGGACAGCCTCTATCAGGGGAACATTTTCTGTTCCCAGTGAAGTGGCACATTCAGTTCCTGGTGCAGGCTCACTTAATTCCTATTAGTCATTTCATAGCTGTATCTTAGGAAGAGAAAAATCTCAAATACTTTTGGGTGATTTCACAAGTAAACTAAAAACAAAACCATCCCTCTTTTCTCACAGTTCCCATTTGTTTACAAATTTCAAGTCAATAAAACATGTCTACCTTTGTGGATATTTCTCTGCTGATGTACCTACCTGATTTCCACTCTACTTGTGTGCCTAGATTTATTGCTGTAACATAGCAGGTGGATGCTGGGCCCACCCACCCACCCCCACCCCAGTTTGCCATTGAATAGATGGTGCATTTTTTTCTTTTGTGGTTTATGACTCTAAGGTTGTTCTGGGACACTGCTTAAAAACACAGGTCACTACCAAGTGAGACACTGGGTCTGATCAAGGTTTGTTTGTTATTTTCTAGGTTGTTTAAGGACATTAGATGAATGCTTAAATTTGTTATTGAACAGTTGCCATGAATACTGAAGATGCACATACGGGATTATTATTGTAGGTTGGTTTGTGACAGCTGGCCCTGATTTAGTTATTTCCTCAAGAAGACACTTTGAACAATTATTTAAATGCCTCCCCTCTGCAATTATAATAATAATGATGATGATGATTTTGCAACTGAATATGCAATTCAGGATGCATACACTCAACTACTGTTTTTAGCTTGCTTTTCTTTCTACATTGATGTCAGCTGCTGTTGTCAGGATTATTGAAGAACAGAGAACCATTTTTCTATTGAGGGTCACCAAACTACAAGAAAAAAGTAATCCGGGGCCAACACAGGAAGTTATAAGAAAAATAATTATTATAGTTAGCATGTAAGGATTGCTAACCATGAGCAAGAATTTTTTTCTCCTTGGAGGAAAAAAATATAGCATTTTCAGAACTTATCTGCTTTTAAAATTAACAAAATATCTTATTTAATAATTATAAATATCTGACAATGGTTTTGTTCTATAGCGTAGTCAACTAAGGAGCCAGGAGTGGGAAAGATGGTGAAATAGAGGAGAGAAGTATGTGTTGTGGGTAAGCAGGAGACAGTACAGAGTAAAAAAAAATGGAATCAGATGGAGAAGGAACAGGAAGATGCAGAGGGCCAAGACAGATAAACAAGGGGTAAGAGGAATAAGACAGAAAGACAGTAATAAGGTGGGAGAACAGGTGAAGGAGATAGCTAGGCAGGAAGAGAGAGGAAGGGGAGGAGAAACATGAATAAACAAAGGGAATGACAGACTGAGTAGTGTAGGGGGTTTTGAAAAAAGCATTTAGATTTGTTTTTAAAATGAATGTGGGACCTCTAGAATGTGGCATTTATACCACCATCACCTGTTACCAATTCTCTTTGAAATGCTGATTCACTATTGTTCACAACTCTAAGCACTAAAATCATTTTAATTGTAGACCTGGTGGATAAGGTGGGAAAGTTGAAATGGAAACGTTACAAAGTGGATGTCCAAGCTAGCTGCCATTGCAGTATCTGATTTTTGGAGACTGACTTCTCAGGAGAAATTCCAAAGGGAGGAGGAGAGCTCAGCTGTCAGTTATAGGCAGCTTCTTGCCTGCCACTCTCCTAAGATTTAAGGGGAAAAAGTTCTCAACCATAGAAATGTGCTCATCAGAGAATCCCATTGTAAGGCTGGTTATTTTTTGGGCTATGAGAGCAGTGTCTCCAACAATAAAAAAGATAAAATTAGGCCAAAGGCCAGAGGTTCTCAAACTTTGTACTATATATTTAGTAAGTGGCATTGCTAAAAATTGGTTGTGGAAGTGGGGGGAGAAGGAGATCATTTTGAACTTATTTGGAAATATACTGGAAGAAAATAAATCAAAATGATCAACACGGTAAGAAAGTCTCTATAAAAATTTACATTTGAGAAATACTTTGACCTGATTCCAACAGCTGGTGTCTCTTTGAAGACAAACTTCAGTTGATATCCTCAGATGGATCTCAGATGAGGAACCAGGAGAAATAGTTTGCTTCTTTTCTGCTCATTTGTTCTACGATATAGCTCAGTTCAGTCCCTTGTCCCGCTGGACATCCCTGTGCTCCCTTACTTTTTGGCTTGTTCGGGTTCTCTTTTCTAGTGTGGAGCCACCTAGAATTTGCTATCACCATGTTCTCCTATTTCTGTTATTCCCCAGTTCCCTCTGTCCAGTTCTCTTTGTTTCAGTAACACTGGAACTTATTTAACCTGCCCATCACCTATGTTAATATTCTTAAGGAGAAAAGGTAGGGACTTCCCTGGTGGCACAGTGGCAAAGAATCCACCTGCCAATGCAGGGGACACGGGTTCGAGCCCTGGTCCGGGAAGATCCCACATGCCGCGGAGCAACTAAGCCTGTGAGCCACAACTACTGAGCCTGCGCTCTAGAGCTCGCGAGCCACAACTACTGAGCCCCCGCATGCCGCAGCTATTGAAGCCTGTGTGCCTACAGCCTGTGCTCCACAACAAAGACAAGCCACCACTATGAGAAGCCCGTGCACTGCAACGAAGAGTAGCCCCCGCTCACTGCAACTAGAGAAAGCCAGCACGCAACAACAGACCCAACGCAGCCAAAATTGAAATAAATAAATAAATGTATTAAAAAAAAGAAAAGGTAGAGGAAGCTGGACGTCCCCAATCAGCCCCATCCTTTCATGCCAGGTAACATAGTTATATTTCCATTTACAGTGTCCTTCTGGAGCCAAAGCTTTCTAACCTAGGAAGGGATTCTAACAGGATGATTTTCACGTGAAATAGAAAGAAAACCCACAGGAGCCAACGCCTTTAGACCTATGGGATTATCTCTAGATGATTCTACTATGTTCTGGAGATAGCTTTAATAAGGAAATACGGTATTTGGCCTTTGGCCTTATGGAGATAATGCTACTGCTAACCACGACTATGACCATCATTATGACCTTATATTTTATAGGCTAATTCTTTCTGAATGCTTTGTGGATTAACCTGTTTAATATCTGGCTACTTGGTTGTGAGCTCCTTAATAGCTAGGTGTATGCCAGCACCTGGCACATAGGAGGTGCCCAACAAGTGTTTACTGAATGGATGGATGAAAGTTTAAGCAGTACAGGCAATGAAAGTGAGAGCAGGCAGGATGAAGCAGGGGGAAAATGAGAGGAGCAAGTTCTGTCTCCTCCTTTACAAAGACCAGGTTGAGCCCCGACAGTGGTGATGGGACAAATGCACTGAAAGATTCTGACTTGATGAATCCCCTTAACTTCAAATGTTTCTACCCAGAGGGCTGGGATACTTCTTTTTTGAGCCACTTTCACTTTCCCCAAAAGGCCTTTTGGTTCCAAATACACTAGGAATCAGTGTTAATTGCTTTTTGGAATATTATTTTGTCAGCTTCATTTAGATGTGGTAATTTGCAAAGCAACCCCCAGCAGTTGACAGTTCATCCATAGCTGTGTGGTGTTCAGACATTTCCTGGGATTCCTGCCCACCGCCTAGGCAGCTGGCAGTGTTCGCCAGGATCTGTGCTCACCTGGGATTAACTTGGAGCCAGTAGTGCTTTCTTGTGTCTGGGATTTTTAAAACTCTGAAAGGGTGAAGGCCCAACCCTACTTAATCCAAAAAATGAAAGTATACTAACTCATAATTTAAAAATTAGCAGGTGCTTAAAGATCATCTAGTCCACGCTTGGTGGAAGAGGAAACTGCAGCTCTGACAGATTCAATGACAAGGTCAGTTGCTGGTAGCTGGGAGGCCAGGTCTAGAATCTGTATTCTTTGTGTGGCACCAAACTGTGAGCTGGGGTCCTCTGGATTTACGCCTGTGTGGATGTAAGTGTTTAAGTTACTATTTGTTTCTTTCTGAAGCTCTTTTCCCTGACCAGAGACTTCCTGGTCCTCCTTCACACATGCTTCAAGGTCACAGCCCAGATCAAAGTGTTTACAAAAAAACTAGGCACTTATGAGAGGATTCATTGCCAGTTCCTGCACTCCCTGTGCCCTGGCTTCAACCAAGCTCAGCAAACCAAGGGAGGGATAAAGTGGTCTCTGGAACCAGGAATTTCTAGGTTTGGATGCCAACAGGCAAAAGGATGAATTCTGATTTCTCCAGCAAGCTGAGGCTGCTGCTGCCACCTTCTGGGAGAAGACAGACCTGAGCTTCATACCTGAAGCTAGTCTCAGTGTTCACCTGAGGAATAGTGTGAGGAATAAATGTCTGTTGTTTAAACTGCCCAGTTTATGATATTTTTGTTAGAGCGGTCCAAGTTGACTAAGACACAAATTGGTACGTAGGAGTGGCGGTGCTGCTGTAACAAACACCTAAAACTATGGAAGCAGCCTTGGAACTGGGTAACGAGCAGAGGCGGAAGATTTCTGAGGTGCCTGCTACACAAAGTCAGTATTGCTATGAAGGGACTCCTAGAGGCAATTCTGGTGAGATCTCAGAAAGAGGAGAGCTGGAGAGACTGCTTCCATCTCCTCAGAAAATAAAAATAACCATGAACAGAATGTTGGTAGAAATATGGACAATAAAGGCCATTTTGGTCTCAGACAGAAAAGAGGAACATGTTATTGGAAAGTGGAGGCAAGATGATTCTTGTTATAAAGTGTCGAAAACTTGGCTGAATTATGTTCATGTTCTAGCATTTTGTGGAAGGTAAGAACTTGCAAGTGATGAAATTGGATATCTAGCTGAGGAGATTCCTAAGCAAAGTGTTGAAGGAGCTGTTTGGTTCCTCCTGACTGCTTGCATAGCAAAATGTAAGAAGAGAGAAATGAATTGGAACTGTTGAGCAAAAAGAAACCAGAACTTAAAGATCTGGAAAATTCTCAGCCTGTCCATACTACTAAAAATGAGAAAGCATGACTGACGGACTTCTTGGATTTTACACAGAGCTATTCAGTTGGCACATAAGCTATTCTTCAAGACAAGGAAAGAATGACACTGAAGGCAATTCAGCAATCAGGGTTTCAAAAGGTGAGGTGTGTGGGGAGGAATCACCTCAGTTTCAACAGGCCAGACAGCCTCCAACCAAAGTCTTGGGAGTGAGGCCACCTGGAGCCTACAAGCTGTGACCACCACCTGGCAGAGCCCTGGGTGGGTGTGTCTCTGGCCTGGCAGAGCTCCTGGGGCAGGACTACTCCAGGGGGGTCCAGAAGGCAGAGCATCATGCCAAAGGGATTATTCTCTAGCCTTAAGATCTCATGGAGTTTCCTTTGCTAGGTTTTAGACTTGCTTGGGATTCATTATTCCTTCCTTCTTTCCTCTTTCTCCCTTTTGAAATGGGAATGTCTATCCTAGTCTGTTTGGTTTTACAGGTTCATAGCTAGAGAGGAATTTTGCCTCAGAATGAGTCTCACTCATATCTGATTTAGATGAGACTCTAGACTTTAGAGTTGATGCTGGAATAAGTTAAGACATTTGGGGCTGTTGGGATGGAATGGGTTAGGGTTAGTATGTATGTATTTTGTATGTATTTTGTCTGTGAGGACATGCATTTTGGGGGCCAGGGGTGAAAGTAAGAAGTTGGCTGTCTACAAACAAGGAAGAGGGCCCTCACCACATACCAAATCTACTGATGTCTTGATCTTGGACTTCCCAGCCTCCAGAACTGTGAGAAATAAATGTGTGTGGTTTAAGCCACCCAGTTTATGGTATTTTTGTTATAACAACCTAAACTGACTAAGACAGTGAGTGAGAAGAAATTCAGGAGGAACTAAGAGATTCAATTCAGGAAATATTTCTGGAGTATTTACTATGTGCTAGTTATAGAGGATTTAAAGAATGATGTAGGTATAGACCTAAAAAGTTTCCATTAATTATGTTAGGGAAAAAAGTGACTGAGAATTAGGTACTTGGGTTCTAGATTCAGATCTGCAAACAGCCCAGTTGTACAAATGACCTTAGATGTGACATCGGACATATTTGGATATTAGTTTCTTCATCTGTTGCATAATAATATTGTGAAGGGAAATTCTTCTTTTTACAGCAGAACTTGCCTAGGACATAGCACATTGAGTACTGCGTTGTGCTTCAACTCTCCTAACCAGCTGGAAGTTGTTAAAGAAACCATGAACTTTGAATGATCCTTTGAATGAGCTAAAGCAAGACCCTTACAGGACCTATCTGAGGACTTTTTTTCCTGACCAATGAAGTATGGGGCTTGTTTTAAGCAATCATGTACAAAGCTGTGGATATATTCCAGCCTATTTAGAGTATTTGTTTAATCTTTAATTAGTGTAACACACCATGATACCCCTTCCTAAAAATTAAAAACACCTTCTTTTCCCCCTCAGTCAACTGGTATGTTCCTTTGCCTGGAAATAAATAAAATCGGCTGGATTTGCTTTGCTTTTTAACTATTATTTGACCATATCTTTTTTTTTTTTTAATTTTTTATTTGACCATATCTTATATTTGAATAGCACTTTGCAGTTTACTAAGTCTGTTCCCACCTGAGAGGAATGGGATGCAATCCAACAGGATGGGCTTTTGAAACAGAGAGATTCTGGCTCTGTTACTGACTAGCTATATTGCCTTGGATAAGTTACTGTAACAGTTAGGGTCCCAGCTGGAAACAGATGGCATTCTCAAATTGGGTAATTTGAGAGGTTTAATAAAGGGACTATTTATAAAGATGTGAGAACATACTGGGAAACCACAGGGAGCAGGGGAGGGGGTGGTTACTGGAACCCAGAACCAGAGAGAGTAGTGTGGAGAGGCCACTTGGGAGGACTTGTGACCTTTGGTTGAAAGGGCCAGTCAGCCCACTGTGTATACAGGCAGGGAGTCAGAGGAAGGGATACCCCAACCTCACGCTCTTCCCTCCCATGTATCTGGAGGGACAAACCAAAGATAACAAACAATTATTTAACCTTTCTGAGTCTTATATTTCTCATTTGTGAAAAAGGGCATAATAATATTTCTCAGAGTTTTTGTGAGAATTAAATGAGAACTTACAGCAGACGAGCTAGGCCCTCTTCCTTCACTTGATCTTCAAAACCTCCCTGTGAAGTAGACAGATTTTATTAAAACCACTTTAGAGTTGTGGAAAATGAGACGCTGAGAAGTTAAGTGACTTTCCCAAGTCTCATAGCTAGAAAAGTATCAGAACTGGGACTGCAAACAAGATTTTTGAGTATACTCTGGGTTTCTTTCACTAGACTGTTCTGTACCCCTTGATCCCCTTCTGCAGAAGGCTGCCACAGATGGTTTCTTCTTTCTAGAGCTGCTATACTCAGAGCTATGCTGACTCTGCTGTTTAGGGGAAAACTGATTGACCCAGGAATCAGTGCCTAAGCCAAAAAAAAAAAAGCACTGATTGGGTATATATGAAGAAGGTCAAATGCCTATGAGGTGGTTTGATGTAAGTCTTTGACCAATATAGATCCCCATATCAGATGCTTGACAATCACCTGGATATCTATTAGGTATCCCCTATATACCACATTGAAGTCGGAATTCTTGATTTCTTCTACCTCAAAACTGTTCTAACCCCAAATCTTCCCCTTTCAATAAAAGCATCACTAGCTACTCAGTGGTGCAAACACAAAACCCAGGAGTTATCCTTAATTCTTTCCGTTTCTTCCTGCCTTCCCTCCCTCATCAGCAAGTCTAGTTGACTTTACTTCCAAAATACAGCCCAATTCAACCATTCCTCTCCATCTCCTGTTAGTGCAAGCCACCATCATTTCTTGCCTGGCTTAACCTCCTGTCGAGTCTCCTCCCTTCCACTCTTACCTCTCTCCAACCCATTTTCTGTTTTGCAGAGTGATCTTTACGAAATGTAAAATGGATCACGCTACTCCTTGGCTTGAATCCCCGCACAGGTCTCCCCTTCACATTTCCATGTCACGACTCCTTACCATGACTGTTAGGGCCCTACTTGTTCTGACTCCCATCTCCCTCTTCATCACTACGCTCCCACCACACTCTCTTCTTTCTTTTCTTTAACAACCCCTTCCCTGCCTCAGGCCCATTGCACTTGCTTATTCTCTCTTCCCAGAATGTTTTTTGTCCAGCCTTTGCATGGTTGGCACTTTTTCACTGAACAGGTATCAGCGCAAATATTACCTTCTTAGAGACACTTTCCTTTACCATCCAATCTAAATATTACTCCAGTGTAGTCTCTTCCTAGCACCTAAAATGCACAGACTAAAATTATCTAGTTGACTTATTATATTTATTATATGTTGCCCTGCCAGAATGTAAGCTCCCTGAAAGCAGGGCCCTTGTCTGGCTTTTCTGTTTGTCCCTGCCTCCCTAGCATCTAGGACAGGGCCTGGCATGTCACAGCCTCTCAATAAATCTTTTATTGCAGGAAAAGATAGTGAATGGGGACAAACCGAATATAATCAGTTACTCTCTCTGGGAAGTGTTTACTATGAGAAGCATGTTGAGACATCATCAGAGAGTAAAAGACGGTTTCTTTTAGATGACAAGATAACTGGATTACTAGAGCTGTTGATCCCTGAAAAATGATGATCCATTGTCCAGTTCTCCATGAGGCCATCAATATATTAATGTAAGGGAACTAGAGAGATTAAATGGCTGCTGACAGTTTCCAGACCTTCCCCATGTATCCTTACAATAAACCCCATAGACTAAGGCAATGCCCCAGAGGCAGTGGAGGTAAATGTGTACCCGTAGGAGATCTGAGGTACGGCAGACTCCTGAAGATTTTAAAATTTCTTTAGTCTTCTATTTTATCTTAACATTTATACAAATTTGGGGTTCAGTATCATAATATATCTACGAATTTAAAGCATTTGTATGTTAACATATCTATCTGTATTTATGTTAACATACGAATGCTTTAAATTATTTTACCATTTGTAAAATCTGTGCTGCAGGAAAGCCACGCTATCCTGGGTCTTTACATTCTCTGTGGCAATCATACCTCAGGGATACATTTTTGTAGTCTGAGAAGTTCTGGCATTTTTTTTCCTTTGCAACCCAAGTACTCTTTTAGCACAATTAATTCATTCTTCAGTAAATATTTATTGAACATCCACTATATGCAAGACACTCTAAAAGGACTAAGGATACAACTGTGAACAAGATATGCATGACTCCTACCTTCATGGGAGTTACAGTTTAGGGAGAGAGAATGAGAAATAAACAGGAAATAAAAATATATTGTGGGACTTCCCTGGTGGCGCAGTGGTTAAGAATCTGCCTGCCAATGCAGGGGACACAGGTTTAAGCCCTGGTCTGGGAAGATCCCACATGCCGTGGAGCAACTAAGCCCGTGCACCACAACTACTGAGCCTGCGCTCTAGAGCCCACGAGCCACAACTACTGAGCCTGTGCTCTAGAGCCCGCGAGCCACAAATACTGAGCCCGTGTGCTCTAGAGCCCGCGAGCCACAAATACTGAGCCCGTGTGCTGCAGCTACTGAAGCCCATGCACCTAGAGCCCGTGCTCCGCAACAAGAGAAGCCACCGCGAGGAGAAGCCCACGCACCGCAACGAAGAGTAGCCCCCAATGGCCGCAACTAGAGAAAGCCTGCACGCAGCAACAAAGACCCAACGCAGCCAAAAATAAATAAAATCTAAAAAAAAAAAAAAAAAAAATTAAAAAACATATATTGTGATGTTTGCTAAGATAAGGAAGGAAACTCAGGGTGACAAGGGAAATGTAAAAAAAATGGCACCTAACCCCGAAATAGGTGATGAGGACTGATTTTCCAGAATGAAATAATCTGAAAAACAAGCAGAAGTTAGGCAGGTGAAGAATGGGGGAGAGTATTCCTGGCTTGGTTTAGACTAAGCCCTGGAGACCAGAGAGAGCACAGAATTTATAGGAGCCAATTCAGTGTGTTAGTTTAGTGTGGCTGGAGTAGGGAGTGCAGAGGAGAAAGAGAAGAGAGAAGCTAGAGAGGTAATCAAGGCAGGATATGAAAGGCCTATGCTAAGGACTTGCAGTGTTACCCAAAGGGAACAGAAAGTCACTGAAAGTCCGAGAGAGTCATCTTAGGAAGAACTGACTTATGTGTGTTTCTAAAAAAGATCACTCAGGGACCATAACTCTGTGTCTGGAAAAGAACAAGGACTCGACTTACATTAGGGTAAGAGGTGTAATTAGCAAATTTGGAGCCCCAAACTAATTGAACCGAGTCACCATCTTAATCTTTTCCCCTTAAAAGTATCTCTTTCCCCCCCCAAATAACCACTAATCATCTTTGGAACTAATCAACCTTCTCTGGCCTCTTCCACTGTCTCTGGACTCCTAACTTCATTGCTGGGATTATAGCATTCCCTCAAGGAACAAATACTTTCCCAGCACGCTGCAACACACAAAGCACATGTGATTTTAAAGGTTAACATATTGTGGCCTTTCTATTTGGCATTCTCCATCTGACATGCTAGTGGAGGCTACTACTAAGTTTTTCTCTGTGGAAACAGGAAGTCAGGAAAGGATCTGAGGAAGTTTGGGCAGGTTAATGATTATAACGGGAAAAAGAATACAATTATAGGACTGAGGTGTTTCAACTCACTTGGTCATTCACTAAAAAACCCTTTGCTTGAGTTTTTCCGATGGTCAGGTGGAGATGAAGACGCTGTGCAGGCTTCCAGGGGTAGAACCACTTAGCGAGAGAAGGGTACTTTGGTAATGCAGTGGCTAAGCCAAGGAATAAACATGCACAATGCTGACCAACAGGTATTTGATGGGAACATTATCTAAAGCTGCTAGATATTTAGAGCAAGTGTTCATTTTTAGATAAGGAGCTGGTATGATGCCCATATGGCATTCAGAGCACATGGACTGTTATTCCCTCTGTGGTCATTTTCTTGAAACTCTCTGTCTCTTGCTCTTTCAGAATTTGGGGGCTAAATATCAGTCAGTTAAAAGTAGGTAGATTTACCAGCTGTAAGAATGATGACACCCAGCTTCCCAACTCCTTTAGGATTTTTCTGGTCTGTGGGTGAATGTCATGACTGAGCAAACCAATTGCGCGAGATGCGTATGAGAGGGCTCACAACAAATGCTTACAACGAAGGGCATCACAGACTGAAAACTGAACAGGACGAGAGGACACACGAGCATTTCCTTTTCCTGTCTCCATGTGACTCTGGAACGGGGCGGGGGGGGGGGGGGACAAGACGTTTAAAACCAGGACAACTCCAGAAGGAAAGGCCATTAGCTATTCCACTGCCATTCCCTTCAGTGCTGTTTCCTTACACAATTTAGAAACTGGAGAGAGCAGTGGTTTCCAAAGTCTCAAAGGCGTCCCTTCTCCAACTTCTTCTCATTTTCCCTTCCTGGCCCATAACTACAATTTATTTTTTTCATAATGTTTTTGGCTTTCCCCTTACCTCAGCTTTCAAGAAAAGTCATTTGAGACATTCCTCTCCAAGCCCCACTGGAGAGCCCCTCAGATGCTCACACTCCAGTCCCAGTTTCCGCCAGTCAGTCTTTCAGGAGGGTTCAGCGGTGGAGACCCCCAGAGTGAGTCGCCGACCCGCGCGCGACTCACCGCTTCACGCAGGAGTAACGACGCGAGACCGGGAGAGCTGACGGCCCAGGCGGGCCGCGGCTCCTTTAAGAGCAGGCCCCGCCCCTCCCCCTCCCGGCGCGGCTGGCGGTCGGCGGCGGCCGCTACGGTGCTGACAAGATGGCGGCTGGCGGGGCTGTTGCTGCGACGCCCGAGTGCCGGCTTCTGCCCTACGCGCTACACAAGTGGAGCTCCTTCTCCTCCACCTACCTTCCCGAGTAAGTGCCTGGCCCTGGGCTCGGGCTGCCCTACTCCTCGGCGTAAACATGGCTGGGCCAGGGGGGCCGTGGAGGGCAGCCGCGTCGAGAGGCCCAGGCGGGGCCTGGTGAGAGGGGACGCGCGGCCTCCGGAGTCTCAGTCCAGCCGCCGAGAGCGTTGCCCGCCCCCGCCTCCGGGAGGGGTTAGGATACAGAGTGCGAGATTCGGGTGGAAGGGGCAAGGTGTGTGGCGGGGCCGAGGCGCGTAGGACAACGGGGAGCCAGGTGATGCGGCGGCCGGGTTTGGGGGTTGAGAAGGGCTTGGGGGCGGGCGGCTCAGGGAGGTGGAGCAGGAGTTGGGGCTTTCGGGACTGGACGGCGGGCAAACTGGTGAAGATGTCTAAGGGCGTCCGAGGTGGTGGGAGACGGGGGACGGTTCAGTCGATTGCTGCCGGGACAAAGTGTAAAGCTGAGAAGAGTGACTGTTCCTGGGGGAGGGGGGTGGTGGTCATTAAAAGCGATTAGCTCCAGGGGAGTGGTAAAAGTCACCGACGGCTGAGGAGTTGTGGAACCTATCTGTGCAAGTGGGGAGACGTTGTAGGATTTGCGGAGGGTATCTTTTCCGGCTGGTAGTTCTGAAAAAGGATAGAGAGAGAGCAGGAGGGACATTACAGAGGAGTTCCATTATATGATGGCTCAGAGCATGGATTTATGTAGACACAGACCAGTTTCCCAGCCCAGAAACTCAGATATAGACAGAAAAGTATGACTTTAATGAATTTGACTTCCAACACTCGTTTGGTCTGGATCCCCAATTTAGGTGTTAAAAAGAGTTCCAGTGCGTTACAGAAAAACCGTGCGTTTTTCTGTAGCAAATTGCTTCTGAAATGCTGACAGTACTTTCATTCAGTATTTGCTTATGTCTGAGAGAAGGAGCAGATCGAACTCCACTTTTACATACTGATAGAGAAACTGGCTTAGTAGAGTTTTAAGATCTGTGCAGACCCTGAAGAAAAGTGCTAGCTGTCCCCCGGACCATCATTTTACAAGTCCAGGAATGATTTTATGAACAAAACAAGTTACAAATAATATATTTTTGTTACTGAACAAAGTGACTAGATATGTGACGCATACTCAAAAGTTTTCCACCTATATTTCAAAAATTCTTCACCTTTTCTCCAATTTGATTTCTCTGGTCAAATCAGTCAAAAATCTAAAAATGGAGCTGTGACTAGGAGAATCTAACTCTCTTGACTGCCAGCCCATTGTCCTATTCTCCAGGTCAAGGGTTGGCAGTCAGGCCTTCAGTAGGATGTGGTTCAGTGAGGGGTGCCAGGTGATCTGTGGCCTAATCTGGCCTGTGTGGCCTGCTGATGGCTGCTGTATGGCTGTGTCCCTGATTGATGCTGGCATCCAGCTTTTAATGTGAGAGTGAACCAGGTAAACATTCTAGCCCTCAGCTGGAGTTGAAATGTGGCCCTAGGTACTTGACTTCTGATTTTCAGGGCTTAACAAGTTGTTGAGTCTGAAGGTAATCAACATTTTTCTATACCCAGGTTAGGATTACAGATAGTTGGGAACTGGAAGGGCATTGTTTGATCTAATAACTCTGGAGATATTTTCCTGGTCTTAAGTTAGACTACTTCCAGGGTTTCACTCCTTAAATTTCTGTCGTAGGGGTGAGACTTGGATATCACAAGTCCCATCCGAGTTATGAATAAAAAAGAAAGAGTACATTTCAAGCAGGAAATGATTTAGTGGGATGGCAACTTTACTTTTTTTTTTAACATCTTTATCGGAGTATAATTGCTTTACAATGTTGTGTTAGTTTTTGCTGTATAACAAAGTGAATCAGCTATATGTATACATGTATCCCCATATCTCCTCCCTCTTGCGTCTCCCTCCCACCCCCCCCCATCCCACCCCTCTAGGTGGTCACAAAGCACCGAGCTGATCTCCCTCGGCTGCTTCCCACTAGCTATCTGTTTTACATTTGGTAGTGTATATGTGTCAGTGCTACTCTCTCTCTTCATCCCAGGTTCCCCTTCCCCCTCCCCGTGTCCTCCATTGACAGATGAATGGATAAAGAAGATGTGGCACATATATACAATGGAATATTACTCAGCCATAAAAAGAAATGAAATTGAGTTATTTGTAGTGAGGTGGATGGACCTAGAGTCTGTCATACAGAGTGGAGTAAGTCAGAAAGAGAAAAACAAATACCACACGCTAACACATATATATGGAATCTAAAAAAACAAACAAACAAAAAAAAAAGAGTTCTGATGAACCTAGGGGCAGGACAGGAATAAAGAGGCAACTTTACTTTGACTTATGTCTCGTTATCCTGGCGCCAGATTTGAAGTGGGCAGCATTCTAGTTTTGGAGTTAGAAGGCAGCCGTTTGAAATAGGAGAAATCTGTTGTTACGGTTTTCTCAAGTATATTTGTAAACTAGTATTTAGTGCATATTTAACTCTCAAACACTTTCATTTACAGTGTTTTTAGTCTTTATAATATTCTGTTCACTTATCCAGTATAGTTTTTATTTTAAAGCACTAAACTATTGTAACAGAGGAGTAATCTGAACTTTTTCTTTAAAGGAGTATAGTTGAGTATTATGGAGCTTGAGTTTGAGAGTTTTGTGTCTGCTGGATTGGTGTGTGCCATGCCTGGACTTCTAATTGCAAGTAAAGATGGCACTGAACTTCTATTAGGAAGTGAGGATGTTATAACTTTGTATAATAGGAAGTGTGAGAAAGGGATTGACTTTACTTAGTTTTGCCCTAAAATCCTAACAGCAATTGCTGTATCTTTACTGGCAGCGACAGTCATGTTAAAGTACTTTTTTTTTTTAAATTTATTTTTGGCTGCATTGGGTCTTTGTTGCCGTGCGCGGGCTTTCTCTAGTTGCGCCGAGCGGGGCCTATGCTTCGTTTCGGTGCGCGGGCTTCTCTTGCGGTGGCTTCTCTTGTTGTGGAGCACAGGCTCTAGGCGCGGGCTTCGGTAATTGTGGCGCAAGGGCCTAGTTGCTCCATGGCATGTGGGATCTTCCAGGACCAGAGATCGAACCCGTATCCCCCGCATTGGCAGGCGGATTCTTAACCACTGCGCCACCAGGGAAGTCCTTAAAGTACTTCTTAAACAGGCGTAATTTTAAGTAAAGCCTTTTGTTGAAATTATCTACAGAATAGCAAATATTTATTGATTACAAGTCACTGATCAAGGCATTTTGAGGGGATAATAATAAAGCAGTAACAACAATGGGAAACATAATGTGCCTTCCATTTGCTAGGCTCTCTTATGAACACTTAAGTGTATTATCTCATTTAATTCTCAAAACAATTATATGAGGAATCTTCATTTTCCAGCTGAAGAGACAGGGAGATGTTAAAACTTACCTCAGGTCACACTGCTGGATGGAATCAGGATTTGAACCCAGGTAGTCTGACTCCAGATTCTATGGTCTTAACTGTAGAGCTGCTCTGCTTCTGCACAAAGGTGGAGACAGGAATTCAGAGATTTGAAAGAGTTCTTGTGTTAAAGGCACTTACATTTTAGTTGCGAAAGACATGAAGTCATGAAAAAAAGAAAAATTCAGATCTCTATTTTTTTTTCCTGCAGACTTAAAAAAACGTTTTCCTTCTCAAAGTCAGAAAAGAACATTTTCCCTTCTAACCCTTTTAGATTTATTTGGACTTTAAAAATGTTAAAGCAGATCAAGTTATAGATAACACATTTTTATTTTGAAACTAATGAAGTGGCCTTTTATTTTTAAGTGTGCTTAAAAAAGTTTGCTTGTATTTTACTTTTTTCTGAAGTTTACAACTAATTTGGGAATTAAGAGAAATGTGTCTATTTAAATGATGATTAATTCTTAGAATTACATGCACTCTTTTTTTTTTTTAATTAATTAATTTATTTTTGGCTGTGTTTGGTCTTCGTTGCTGTGCACGGGCTTTCTCTAGTTGCGGCGAGCCGGGGGCTACTCTTCATTGTAGCGTGCGGGCTTCTCATTGTGGTGGCTTTCCTTGTTGCAGAGCACGGGCTCTAGGTGCGAGGGCTTCAGTAGTTGTGGCACGTGGGCTCAATAGTTGTAGCTCGCGGGCTCTAGAGCGCAGGCTCAGTAGTTGTGGCGCACGGGCTTAGTTGCTTCGCGGCATGTGGGATCTTCCCGGACCAGGGTTCGAACCCGTGTCCTCTGCATTGGCAGGCGGATTCTTAACCACTGCACCACCAGGGAAGTCCTACATGCACTCTTATATGTAAAAATATTTTATAAACTGCTAATCTCTATACTCAAATGTTTATTGCTCTAGCTAATAGTGATACTAACTACAATTTATGGAGCACCTACTGTGTGCAAGATGATTTTTGTATATAGTTTTACCTAATCCTTACAACAAACCTGCAAGATAGGTATTGTATCTATTTTGCATACGAGGAAACTGAGGTCCATATAGGTTAAGTAACTTACCCAAGGTCATATAGTTTTCAGGAGGCTTGGCAAGTTCTCGGACTTAAAAACTCTTGCGTGTGCCTCTAGTAACAACCACCACTTGGGTACCTTCTATTTGTCAGGCACCATGCTTAGGACTTAGCTTGTGTTCTTTTGATTTCGTATTTATAAAAACTCTATGATAAATATTATCATTCTCTGTTACAGCTAGGGAAACTGAGGTTCAGAGAGGTAAGTTAAATTGTCCAGGTCTGAGAGGTGAAAGGGTAGGAGATAGGACTCTGATCTTGGACCTCCTGACTTCTGTTATCAAAGAATACTGCTGCTTCAGTATTTTACATGGCTGTAATATGTTCCTAATTGGGAATACAGATAAAAAGTGCTATAAGGTGAGAACGGAGAGAGGGAAAGATATTTAGATATATTTTATCTCAACATTTAAGGTTTTAATGTATTAATATAAAAATTGGGAGGACCTTTGAAAGTATATTTATGCATCAGGTAATTTTATTGTTGTAGAACTATCCTTCTTTTGTTTACATGTTAGTGAAAGACTTCATTAGTTTAGATAGTAAAATTGGATGCATTTTTAAGTGTTTACCTTTTTCCTGTTAGTCTACTTTATTACTTAAAATCAGACATTAATTAAAACTGTACCTTTGTGAATATGTGATTCATGGTTCAGAGTAAAAGTGATATAATTTGACAAGTAGGTTAGGAGGTGAACCTATTTCAACTATTTTAAAATTCCACATTTAAAAGTGAATATATATCTTTTCTAATTGCCAAAAAAACCCCACCCTAAGTTACTTGAGGAATATTTGCAAAATATAGACCCACAGAAGCAAAATTTAAATTACCCTTAATCCCACCACCCAAAGATAACTAATCATCCTGTGATATATATCATTCCAGATATTCTGTTGTGTCTATATCTATTTTCCAATTTGATATTGTCCTGTTTGCTGTTCTGTATTCTTTTTCCTTCTTAATGTATGATAAATATTTCCTCATGTTATTAAATATTTTTCTATATTATCATTTGTTATGGATACATTATAATCCATATAATGATTTTATGGCATTTTATTTAATCGGCCCCCTATTTTGGGACATTTAGTCTTTCTGGGTTTGTTTTGTTTTTGTTGTTCTTCGGCCATTAGAACAACATGGAGTAAAAGTGATATAATTTGACAAGTATACTAATGTCTCATTAGTAATGAGACATTCTGCCTTACAGAAACAAATCTTGAACTCATTTATGATGAGTTCTGAGATGCTGAATTGTTGGATTAAAGGTATCAATTTATTTTCCTACTGTCTGTGTAGGGAACTCTGTTTCTATGTACCCTGGGTTTACTTTGGTATTATCCTTAGTAATTTGGGATTAAGAATGTGGTTTTGGTCAGATGGGTCCTTAGAGATGTCTGGAGAGTGCTTACATAATTCAAAAGTGACGTTCCTTATCATTTCTTTTCCTCGCCCCCAATTTTAGCTTTTAAATGGATTTTTATTTTATTAATCACATACATTTGAAAAATAGAACACATTTGTGAGATTTATTATTTATTTGGTGTGTAGACAGTGATTACTATGCATATGAATTTGAGGATTTTTTACAATCCCAAAGGCATCTGAAACCCAGGAGTTGTGAGTCACTAGTTTCACTAGTTGGAGGTATTCAACGCCCTGGAGACTGGAGACTGTCATGCTGTTTCTTTCCTTCCCTTTTTTCCCTTTCCCTAAACTAAGGTTAGTACTGGCTTGGCTTGGGAACCTTACTGGCCAGTGAAAGTTCTAAGACTGATATTTTCAGTCTGGTGATATTAGAACTTTAGGAAAATAAAGATACCCGGGATAGAGGAAGAGTTTGAGGTGGGTCTAGGACTAGAGATTCAAGCTGTGGAGCTGGCTCCTAGGGTTGGATCTTTGTGAACTTTACCAAGTTGTGATTCTTCTCTGAGCATCATCACTTTCCTTCTGTGTAGAAATACTTTTTATCTTGATCAAATGTTGGGAGGTTTAATATTATGTTTAATTTTTCTTTCTTTTTTTTTTTTTTGCAGATAGGCAGATAGCTCTATTATTTGCATTAACTTTTTTTGAGACTGATACAGGGACTGTGTGATGTTCTACTATTGATAAGATGCATTTCAGCTGTTTGTGGTGATCTGACTTTGCTATATGTCAGTCATTCAGAAGTCATCTTTGGAAATATGAGAGATTTTCTAGATTTTAATTTTAGAGATGTAGCTGTTAGCACCTAAGAATGGTTTTCTTTGTATTTACTCTGTTTGGGATTTCTGGCACCTCTCGAATTTATAGCATGACTCCCATCAGTTCTGAAAAATTTTTGAGAGTCTTCAAATATTCTTTCTACACCCTTCTTTTTCTCCTTTCCTCTCTGACTTCAATTAAATCCATACTCTACCTTTTGTCCTGTCCCATATGTCCTTTATGCTTTTTTCTGTCTTTTTTAATCATTTTTTTTCCTCTCCTTATTTCATTCTGGATAGGCTTTACTTGCCTGTGTTCCAGTTCACTGATTCTCTATTCTGGTATGTCCAGTCAGCTTTTAATTCCATCCATTTTATTCTTGGGTTCAGCTATTTTTTAGTATTTTTTAGTCCTAGACTTTGCATTTCTCTCTCTCTTTTTAAAAGTAGATTCTAATTCTCTGGTGAAAATCTCCACATTGTGACATCAATCAAGTTGCTTAAAAGTCTGTGTCTGAAAACTGCAATATCTGGATCTCTTGTAGGTCTCTTTCTCTTGTCTTTTATCACACATTTTATCTTGGTGTGTCTGGTAATAATAATAATAATTATTATTATTATTATTATCATTATTACCATTATTTTGGGGAGTAACTTTTGACTGAATACCACACATTATATTTAGAATTTTAGATACAATTACAAATTACAGTTAGTTGCTTAATGTTATAGCATTTCTCTAGAGAGGATTCACCCATCTTCTGTGAGGCAGATAAAATAGAGGTAGATCACCTCAACAGTCAGGAATTGAGCTGACTTGAGGCTGAGTTTTGGGTTTTGTGAACATCTAGTTTGCACAACTTTGGTAGCCCTCCAGGGAACCCAACTGAGAGACTAGGTGTTTCTAGGGCCTCTCCTATTTTTGCCTTTCCAGCAGCATGAGACTCCTAAAAGGAGGAGCTCCTTGCTTTCAGTTGCTTTCTGCTGGCTTTTTAGCCTCTTGCTTTTTGTAGTTTAAGAATCGACAGATGCTTTAAGAGGAAAATCAGTATGCAGTGTCAGGTTTGTTCTTCTGTACCTACCTTTTCTATAGCATCTTAACCCCTCAGGTCTTGGATGTCATGGCAAGACCCCCTTGAAATTGCCAAAAGCTCTGCTGACTTTTCTGCCCTTTAGTAGCTGTCTTTTCCTGGCTTCTCAGCTCCTTTCCTGTACCATTAAAGCAATAGGTGGAACGTCCTGAGAGGGAAAGCTGCCCAGAATGTGGGGCTCCCTTTAACAAAGTTCTTTGGCATCTCAAATCCTAACTGCCACAGAAAGTCTCTGATACCTTAAGAACTTTTTTTTTTCTATTTTATACAGCTTTTCTAGTTTTAAGAGGTAATGTGTTGGTCTGCTGCAGGCTATTCTGTCAAATCGCAGAAAACGCAGAAATCTTTCTGTGTTTAGTTCTTATG
This sequence comes from Balaenoptera borealis, assembly GCF_965194805.1. NCBI lineage: Eukaryota > Metazoa > Chordata > Mammalia > Artiodactyla > Balaenopteridae > Balaenoptera > Balaenoptera borealis. The sequence goes on from NC_138864.1 coordinate 108,601,687, forward strand.
AAATAGACTTATATTTTCTAGGCTTATGAATTCCTCATGGTTATGTTAATGTACTGTCCTAACACTTGGGCCCCAGATTTTTTTGCACAGTGTTTTCCTTCATTTTGCCTTTTGACACCTTAACTGCTTATTCCTAATATCTGATGGGAAAAATTAGGGACTATGAATAACATTATTTGTTAGCAATTGTTTTAAATACTTACTAAAATGAGATTTATTCTTGGTTTTATTGATGATTCATGATTCTCTTTTGAGACTTGTTTATGAGGTCCAGAAATTGAGTTTTATCTTTGTCATAGTATATAGTTATTTTCCCTTCCTATAATGTGATTTTTATATTATTTACCTTTTTTTTTTTTTTATAACTTTCATGGGAATATTTATGTGAAGGCATTGTTCAGAAGGAAGATACTTGGGTGTAATGTAAATTTTTTGGTTTGTAAATATTGTTAGTATTTAATACTTTTTAAATATCCTTACATGTCTTCAATATGACTGATATTTATTATAGTTATCACCTATGTACTTGTTAAGGCATGTTGTTTTGTATAAATAGAAATGTTAAGTTATTTTAAGTATCCTTGAGTATGTCCCCTTTCCCCTTCCTCTCATTGTCCCCTTTCTTCCCTTTTGATCTAAGTAGTTTGATCAAAAGAGCCCTAAAACCTAATTCCTACTTATTCTTCAGCTGTCAGCTAGAATGTCACTCTCACAGCAAAGTCTGACTTACCCCTGTCCCACCAAAGAAGTCTGACACCCCTTCCCCACCCCTACAGTTAAATGCTTTCATACAAATGTATACCCTTCTCATATATCACTTTATATAGTTTATAATTATGCATTTATTTGTATAATTGTTTGATTAATAGCTGTTCCCCAGCTAGACCACAAACTCCATAAAGACTATGAAAATTTCCCCCCTCATCATTGTAGTCCAGCATAGTGTTTATTAAATGCATACATGAGTTAATTAAGCATTTAGACTACTTTTCTTCTTTTAATAGAGTTTTGTTCTTGGGTTAGATGGAGTCATACACTGGCCATGTTAAAAATATTAAAATATTTAGTTTTAATAATAAGTTTTAAATCCGTGCTATAAACTTTCATGGTTTTCATAATTTTTAGCAATTTCAGAGAATATTTTAAGTGAAATTGGTTATCTTGGGGTGGGGATATTGCATTTGGAAGAACTTGGAAGAGAAAGCTTCTTATCTATCTTGCTATTTTAAAAAGTTTTTATTATTAAGGTTATTTATATTATTATGGGCAGTTTTTCTAATGAGACCTCGAGAACTTTAAAGCTTAGTTTATTACAGAATCTGATTTGGCTAATAGCTTTTAATAGTTTTAGAATATATTGCCAATATTTTGATTAATTTTAGGATAAGGATCATTTCCTCCAATTCCTTAAATATAAGTATTTAATAGAAAATAGGAAAAGTAATATAAAAAGTTGGTTGACTTTTTAACATAGTAATGTTTTTGGTCTGGTAATTTGCATCCCATGCATTCAGCTACTTAAAAAGTGTAGTTCAGTGGTTTTTAGTATGTTCATGGATATGTGCAACCATCACTGCAGTCAATTTTAGAACATTTTCATAATCTCAAAAAGAAACTATACCCTTTGTTATGATCTGCTTACTTTCTTATCCCTGAGCAACCACTGATTTACTTTCTGTCTCTATAGATTCTGGACGTTTCATATAAATGAAGTCATAGAATATGTAATCTTTGTGATTGGCTCCTTTCATTTAGCGTAGTGTTTTCAAGGTTCATTTATGTTGTAGCATTTGGCAGTACTACATCCTTTTTATGGCAGGTAATATTCTATTGTATGGGTATACCACATTTTTATCCATTCATTAGTAGATGGGCATTTAGGTTGTATCCCCTTTTTTGGCTGCCGTAAACATTTGTGTACAAGTTTTTTGTGTGGTTATATGTTTTGATATCTTTTGGGTAAATGCCTAGGAGTGGAATTTCTGGGTCGTATAGTAATTCTATGTTTAACTGTTTAAGGAACTGCCAGGCTGTTCTTGGTTGATTTTTTTTTTTTCCCCCTCTGTTATTGAGGTAGTGTCAAACTGATTAGTGCATGTGAATTGAAGCCCTGTAAGGAAAGTGACCATCTGGAATTAGATAGCAAATCACTTGACTTCAAGTCTTTTACTCTGAGAACTTTCTGTGACAGTTGAGCTAGTCCTTTATCTTCTTTTATTTTTGTTCAGAATGCATGTATATGGACTGGCTCCATGTCTTCATCTTTTAAGTTATTTACCTACCTATCAGTGTACATACTTACATGGAGACATACATACATTCACACATGCTTTGGTAAGTAGTTCGTGGTGGGGATGTTAGTTGAAAGTTGGTATTTTTTTTCCTAAAATTTGTATAGTTAACATGTGAAATATTGACTGGAAGATATTTATGAAACTTGTTTATGAATTCTTTCCTTAAACAAACTGAGGCATAGATTTTAAAAGAGCTGAAAATAACTTCAAGTTTGACAGAATAGTTTCTTCTAGAATTTAGAATTTTAGATGATTAGAAAATTCACATATCTAGGTCTGAAAGTTTAAGTCTTTGACATCTATCATCTCCATTTTCTACAGCCTAAAATGCTACTATGGGTGACAGGTTAAAGAAAACTTTGTTTTTTATTTTTATTGCTAAATTGTGGTATTTGAGTCACAATTATGGCTTTTCACATTTTTGGCTATCTGTGCCATAAACAAATTATTGGGTGCCTCTAACTCCTGAATAATAGCCAAGCCTATTTGCAGTTATGAGAGAGAATTTCTGGTGATGAACTATCTGTACCTATAATAGTACAATAGAAGGTACGAAAAGCTGAGTTCAGATGAGTGATAAAAGCAGTAAATGCTACAGAAATTAGAGGTGAGATTCAGAGAATGGAGCTTCTACTGTTGGCATGGGCTTGAGGAGAGACTTCTTGGAAGAGGTAAATGAGCTATGATTTCCTTTGTGTACAGATCTAATTTATTTTACCATTCTTCATGTTTCTTGAACGCAGGAATTTATCTTTACCCTTGTGCATATTCAACAACTCCTATTTGGGAAATCAGGTTAACATTTGGCATTTGTTAGTGTAGCATATCAGAACCAGGAAGATGCTTGGAGGTAGACTTTTCCCAGACAGTATACAGGGCAGTTGATACAGGCTGGATCATTGGTCAGGTACTTCTTCCTTATATATTATATATGTGGACTGGTGTCCCTGCCCATATTTCTCTCCAGAATCACCAGTTTTTAGTAATTTAAGTAAATCTTTTTCTTTTTATTCAGGTTTGTTTCATATATATAGTTACAAAAGGTACTATTTACTGAAGGTGGCTTGGCTGATGGTGTTCCAAAGTCACTTGCTATATTCTATTCCCCTTTGAACAGCTAACATTTATCCTACCCATTATTTGACAGTGAACTCCTCTGCTCTATTTATTTATACTTTATGATTTTGCATATTAGGAGAAATAAGCATTAACTTATCAATGTACATTTAGGAGACTTGCCGCTCCCTATTGCAGAAATTTAAGTGTAATGAAAACAAAACTCTTTGAATTTTATTTTATTCTTTTGAGGAAATTTAGTAAGATATTATGAATTTTTTACGGTATTCTAACCTGCTTTTCCAGGGCATTTAGGGCAGTAATTATGTTTATATTTATCTAAAATGTAATGCATGGATTGCAAATTAATCCTCTAGCAAGTATCTAATACTATTGATAGAAATGTTACTATTGCCCTTAGATTTACTAGATTTAATAGAACAATTTTTTTGAGATGTCCTTGAATTATGATGGGCTATTAGGCTGCTATTAAAAAGTAAGTTTTAGAATGTTTTTTAATTATGTAGAGAAAATCTTCCAGATATAATAGCATATAAAAGACCCACAGATCAAAAAAAAGAACAATGCCTTATTAAATGGCTTGCTCCGATTTATCTTTAAACACACACACCCACCCCCTTTTGTATGCTTATGCATATAGAAAAGACTGCAAAGATATTTACTAAAGTCATAACAGTGATTATCTCTGGGATGTAGTAATTGTGTTGATTTCTATTTTTTAATGCCTTTTCTTTGGACATTGCCCAAAGTTTTAAATTTTGTTTTATTTTAACAAATAAATAATACATTTAAAGAACAACAAAAAAAGTAGAGGTTGTGTGTGAGTGTATATGATTTGCTTGTTCGATTATAAACACAAATTAAAGGATCTTAATCCCATGTTAGTGAGTTTGAATTTTATTTTTTGGCAAGTGAGGAGCCATCAAACAATTTTAAGTGGAAAAGTGATGTGACTAAAGTCAGTGGTTTAAAATTTAAAAATTTAAACACTCTTGATAAACAACAAGGGCCTACTGTATAGCACAGGGAACTATATTCAGTATCCTGTGATAAACCATAATGGAAGAGAATATGAAAAAGAATATATATATATGTATAACTGAGTTACTCTACAGCAGAAATTAAACACAACATTGTAAATCAACTATACTTCAATTAAACTAAAAAAAATTTTTTTAAACACTCTTAAGAGCCAGTAATTTCCATTTTTAGTAGCTAATTTTGAGCAGCAGTCTTCAAATTGGGGCATGCTTATCCCTGGGAGTACATGTACACTTTGCAAGGGATACATAGGCAAAAATAGTTTTGAAGGATTCGATTTCCTGATCTATTGTTATTGTGTTTTCTATCTTAAAAATTGATCAGCCTGAGAACTTGCCTGTGGTTTAGGCCCTTGCTCAAAAGTGTGGCCCACTCACCAGCAGCATTGCCTTTACTAGGTGCTTGTTAGAAATGCAGAATCTCAGACCCACCCCAGACCTACTGAGTCATAATCTGCATTTTTAACAAGAACCCCAGGTGATTTGCCTGCACTTTGAAGACTTCTAGCTGTCCCATATCCTACTTCATGATTGCAAAAGAGGCATGCCTCTCATCTATTCCATGGAGTGTAAAAATCTTCAGAGTGCCAAAAAAAAAAAAAAATCTTCAGAGTGCAAAGGACTGTTGTAAAAGTTGATACTGAAATTGAGAAAGTGAATGACTGGAAAAACAAAAATCCTCTTATAAAATAGGTGGCTCTCAAGTTCTTTTTTATTTTTATTTATTTTTTTGGCCACACCACACGGCATGTGGGATCCCAGTTCCCCAACCAGGGATTGAACCTGTGCCTCTTGCATTGGAAGCACGGAGTCTTAACCACTGGACCACCAGGGACGTCCTCAATTCTTTCTTTTTAAAGAAAACAGAAGGAAGACGTAATCAGCTTGTCTGTTGGTAGATCATAAAAAGTAATTTTTAATGATAGCTCATTATGTGATTTTTTGACATACAATTCAGAAGGTAGTCAAAAAATAAATAGTACTAGCAGAAATTCCTTCTGTTCCCATGTATTTGTATAAGCAAGGTTTTCAATGCATACATCTATAAAAACAGATATAGACTTGATGCTGAATCTCATTTTTATTCTAGCAGTGATATTCATCTGTATATACATGAAATAATTGTAAAAAATAGAAAAAATCCTGCCCATATCTTTGAGAATCACTATTAATACCATTTTGCTCCATATTTAATCATTATCTGTCAAAGTGCATAATATGTTCATATTGTTTTGGTCAATAGTGTACTTCTAATAGCATCCAAAAGAAATTTTTAAAATTTCTTGATCAAAGCCAAAAAAGTTTAATTAGTTTATACTCTTTTTTTCCCAGAGAGGTCATATAGAGTGAAATATAAAAGACCCTGCAGCATAAAAGAATTATTACATTAGTTAAAATTCTATAGGGAAAGTTTAAGGAAAAGCAAGAATAATATAAATTTTTGACTGTATGGGAAGAAGCTGTACTTTTAAAAAATAGATGATATTTTTATTCTATTGGTACTTTTGAAAGAACAAACATAACAGCTTTATTTAAAATGACAATATTTAGAGAACACTGGAAAATACAAGTTTTACAATCATAAGCTATGAAAAATTTTGCTTGCCAACTTAAAAATGGTAAGAATATGAGTAGATTTTCAAAATTATTTTAGGGAATATTTGAGCAAAAAAGCTTGAGTACCATTAACTGACAGCAGTAGATCCCAATCTTGTTTGCACATTCAAATTACTTGGGGAGCTTTAAAAAATCCTGATGCCCTCAGGTCATAAAACAATCTATTCTTTTGGGCCTAGGCCCAAGATACTAGACTTAGGATGAAGCTCCCACAAAAATGGTAATTTTTCTATAGTTATGTACATACACATCTGTGTTTTTTCAGTAATTACATACATACACATAGCAAGTGATCTGAAATGTAGAACAAAAGGAAAAAGATAAGGAAAATAAGTTAAAATTTGAGACGTGGAGGTTAGCCTTGATCCAGAAGGTCCACTTGCTCATTTTCACAACACATGGCTTAGTGAGAAAGTGATGGTTTTTAATCAGGATGCAGGACTTGGTAAGTGGGACTCAGGCTGGATTTCAGCTTTTACTCCTCAGTGGGATCTTGTGCAAAGTACAACGTGATACAGCAGCCCAGCACCTCTACCTAATAAGTCTAGAAAGATACCAGAAAAAATAGAGGAGAAATTAAAAAAAAGAAAAGAAAAAATTTCTGAGCTCAAGAAAGGTTCAAGTCATTCATTAGTTTGAAAAGGCCTACTAAATGTGAAGAGACTAAAAAAAGTACCCACAAGTAATATACATTCTGATGTAGGAACTTGCTGCTAGAGAAGCTGCTTGCATGCACACATCAGCTGGGCTTTGGGGGAGCCGTGTATACTCTAGGAGTAGGATGCTAGAGAAGCATCTGTACTGTAGAAACTGAGAGCTGGAGAAGCTACATGTGCTGAGGGAGTCTTTTGGGCAAGGATACTTGAACTAGGAAACAGAAACACCCCTCAGTTCATTAGGGAGGAAACAAAGATACCCACTGTGTCCTGAGATGACTCTCCTGCCCCCCCTCTACTGACAAAACTTAACATTGTGCCAGCTGGCCAAGGAAAAATACTTAAAGAGCCCATATCCATTGCCAAGAAAAGGCAAAAAGGATGAGTTTAGAAGTGAGAGTGAGTAAATCCATAATTGGCACACCTACACTTTAGCTTTTGATATGATCTTTTAACTATTGTTCTCAGCATTGCCTTTATTTTTAAGCTAGTTGTGTCTACTTAGTGTCTGAAGTTTTCTTCATTTGGATTACCTTACGATGCCCATTATCATTTCAGTTGAATTAATGTTACTAGTAGGCTTTTGTATTTTCATTTTCCATTCTTATAATAGGAGAAATGCAATAAAATATTTTAAAGATTGTAAAAATGGACACTGAACTATAAAGATGGCAGTGCTTTGGAAACAAATGCTGGCTGGCATACAGGGCATGTTGGCATGCATTATATCGGCTGGCACAATAGCTTGAACTATTGGTTGGATCAACTGATGAGCATTCTGAATTTGATAAAGGAAAGACAGAGCTCTAAGCATATAAGATACAAAAGTGTGGGTCGTCTGAAAATTAAATGAGGAAAGTTGGTTATCACCTGTAATAAACTTGTTTTCTTTTTTTTTAAAATAAATTTATTTATTTTATTTATTTGTTTTTGGCTGCGTTGGGTCTTCGTTGCTGCACTCAGGCTCTCTAGTTGCGACGAGTGGGGGCTACTCTTCGCTGCGGTACACCGGCTTCTCATTGCAGTGGCCTCTCCCGCTGCGGAGCACAGGCTCTAGGCGCATGGGTTTCAGCAGTTGTGGCACACGGGCTTCAGTAGTTGTGGCGCACGGGCTTAGCTGCTCCGCGGCATGCGGGATCTTCCTGGACCAGGGCTCGAACCCGCGTCCCCTGCATTGGCAGGCGGACTCTTAACCACTGCGCCACCAGGGAAGCCCAATAAACTTGTTTTCAAAGTTAATACCACCAAACTGCTCACATTCCATATAATAATTTTAAAAAGTCAGAACAGCATTCTAATTCACATTCTGTGCTACAGTGGTCTGTAATGCGACTTGCCATATGACATCTTACTAATCCCTGAGGAAAGCATAAAAACCAGTCAGTTCTGAACCTTGTTCAATTATTAATTATGTTATAGTTGTTAATTTATTTGTGAATTTTACATGAACAGACATACGTAGAACTGAATTTTTAAAATACTGGCATACAATTACAGCAGTATTAATCAGTGACGTACTTTGAAAAGTTCTAGAGATACAGAGATGTCAGGAGAAATTTTACTCTAAAGTTGGCACAAAAACAAGGTAGACAAGTTTTTGTGGAGGGTGGTATCCATTGTAGTAATATTTGGCCTATAATATTTTTGAATTTTTTCATAGTTTTAAGATTAGTATAAAATATTTTAAAAATATTTTTTTAAAGCTCAGATCCTGTGGAGTCTCTCTGAGGAACAGAGTTTGAAAAATGCTGTGCCATAGGACTTAGGCCTTGGTCAAAGTTAACCTGTTACGAGGAGAGGGGAGAATTCTCACAAAACGGACAGTTTTGGATTAGTTAATATTGGTTTGACCTCTCACCATTAGTACAGTTTAAATCACTACATTAAGCTGGGGGGAGAAAGTTAGATCTGGTACAAAGGAAAACATGAAAAAAATTGAAATTGTGTAGTATAGAGAGAACAGTGGACAAGGACAGGAGATTGGGGCTCTAATCCCAGTTCTGTCATCAATTAATTGGTATTTTTGGATCAGTCATTAGTTTCTCTAGCCTTTTATTTATTTTCATACAAACCAAGAGGATCAGATGCTTAAGGTCTTTTTTGCACAGGATAGCATGGAATATTACAGAATAGTTTTTAAAAATAAATGACACATGTAGTGACTCAAATTAAGCTAAATTGTTGCCCAGCAAAGCTATTTTGAGGACTTCATTTATCAGAAGATGATAGTGATTATTTCCATAAAATTATTTACATATAAATGAAACCTTTGAAGGTGCTTGCAAACAGTTTGATATCTTACATCTTTCTGATTCCTTTGTGGGTATATTGTTATTTTGTTTGAGGTTTGAAGAGTGTGCATATTAAGCAGCAGTAAACCTTTCCCAGATCGTGTCCAACTTTAATAGTCTTTGCTTTAGGTAGAAAGGAGCCGTTCTTAGTCTTGAAATGTATTCTGAAGGTGCTAATGTTTAATTTCAGAAATGATTGATGAGTCAGCCTTCTCAGATATTCAACAAATGAGAACTATTTTTTTTTTATTATTAATTAATTTATTTATTTTTGGCTGTGTTGGGTCTTTGTTTCTGTGCGAGGGCTTTCTCTAGTTGCGGCAAGCGGGGTCCACTCTTCATCGCGGTGCTCGGGCCTCTCACTATCGTGGCCTCTCTTGTTGCGGAGCACAGGCTCCAGACGCGCAGGCTCAGTAGTTGTGGCTCACGGGCCTAGTTGCTCCGCGGCATGTGGGATCTTCCCAGACCAGGGCTCGAACCCGTGTCCCCTGCATTGGCAGGCAGATTCTCAACCACTGCGCCACCAGGGAAGCCCGAGAACTATTTTTATATGAATGTATCAGCAAATTTTTTTGTTTTGGGGGCTGGGTGCAGACACCAAACCATATTTGCTAGCTTTCCAAGTTGATTTTTGGCTAGTGAGAGTTTCCTAGTTTACCTTTCTTCCATATAGGAATGTTTGTTTATTTTGTTGCCGTTCTCTTTTCCCCCATGGTTGCCGCATTTCTTTGTGTAGAGCATGTATGTAGGTATATGTTCCCTATGTGCTTTGAGTCCTTAGAGATAACTACTATAGTCTCAGACATTTTCGAGTGCTTGGTAATAAGCAGAGTAGAGTTTTTCTCTGGGTGATGGTAAGCAGATGGCCTACCATTTACTAGATCATTGACATCCTATAATTCTCAACGACTCTTCAAAGTGTAGTGTAGGTATTAATTTATAAATGCACACTAAGGCCAATAAGAGTATAATAGCTTAATCAAGGTCATTTATGAAGTAAGCATTAGAGCTGAGTTTAGAATCCACATCTTTATAAATTCAGTCATATTCTCTACATGACTAGAGCATATTAACAATGTGAGACAATTTTAGATCTCATTTAGACTTAATATAAATTTGTTGTCAATGAAAGTGAAATTGTTATATGTCCAGGTTATACTTAGTGCTATAAAATTGATCTGTTGTCATTTTCTCCATCTTTTTATCTGTTAAAATGGGAGAGATCATTTTAGATTAGTTTTCTCTCTTATACTTTAGATCCTGTTCTCATTTTGTTCATTCAGTTAACTCTTCTTTCCTATATTATCAACCACTCAGTTCCTACCCCTGCCCATCATTCAGTGTCCATCAGACCAACTTTCACCAATCTTTTAAAAACTTTGTGTTAACCCCACGTCTCCCATTTATCTGCTTCTCTACACAGCTAAACTCCAAAGAGTTGGGTATATATGCTGTCATGGCTACCTCACTTATTCATTCTTTCAAAAAACCTTTTAATGAACGTTTCCCCAGCATACCCAGCAGTAGAGAAAAGTGAATTCTAATGTTTCCACCTTCAACAATTACCAACATTTTGCTTGCCTTTTTTTTTTTCTTCAGTCTCTTTCCACCACCTCTTTTTCTTTCTTCTGGTGTATTTTATGATAAATATAAGTTATGTCATTTAGTTCTTAAACATTTTGGTGTGCATTAAAAAGAGGACATTATGTTAGTTATCGATTGCTCCCTAACAAAGTACAACAAACTTAGCAGCTTCAAACAATACATTTATTATTTCATAGTTTATAGGGTCAAGATTTCAGTAATAGCTTAGATGAACCCTCTGCTTCAGGTTTCTTATATGGCTCCTAAGTCAAAGTGTTGACCAGGGTTGGGGTTTCATCTGTTGTCTTGAGTGGGGAAGAATCTGTTTCCAAGTTTATGTGATTATTGGCAGAATTCATTTTCTTGAAAACAGTTGGCCAGAGGCTGCCTCTTTTCATTGCCATGTGGGCCTCCACATGTGGTGTTTTGCTTCATCAAAGCCAGCAAGGGAGAGAGTAGGAAGAGTATGCTAACAGATGAAAGTCACAATTTTCTGTAGCCTAGTCCCAGAAATGATATCCCATTACTTTTGCTGTATATTCTGTTGCTTAGAAGCAAGTTACTAGGGATTACACAAGGGCATGGAATACCAAGAGGTAGGGGTCATTTGGGGCCATCTTTGAATTTCCCTGCTAGAGACAATTTTTCTTAGAACCACAATGCCTTTATTTTACCTAACACATTTAGCAGTAGTTCTTTAGTAATACCTAATACCTAGTCCATTTTCAGTTTTCTCTGTTAAAAAAATGCCTTCTTATAGTTTATCTGAATCAGGATCCAAACACTCATTGTATCTGTTGTTGTAGCCTTTTAAAGTTATTTTCATCAAGAATAGTCTTAACTATTCTTACTATTCTCCAACCATTTTTCTTTCATCCATTGATTTGTTGAAGAAACCAGGTCGTTTGTTCTGAACAGGCTCCCACATTCTGGATATGTCCAGTTGCTTCTTTGTAGTAGCATTTGACTAATTCCTCTGTCATACTTTGTATAGATTGGGAGTTATACGGAAGGACTTCCTTAGATTTTGGATCAATTTTTTCTTTTTTTAAAGACTCTTCCCTAGGTGGTGCCACGTACTTTGTTTTTGTATCACTTCAAGAGACACAAAGTCTGGGGGTGACAACTTGATCCCTTTATGGTAGAGTTTCCCATCCACCTTTCATTAATGGTTTTAATCTCCAAAGATAACCATTGTTAGAATAAGCTAGTTTGTTAAAGTTACCAATATTCGATTTTTCTGAGTCTGTCATTCCTTTCACATTTATTAGCTGGAATTTTTTTTGTATAGAATTCTCCTTCATTCATTAGAGCTTTTTGGTTGCTCTGAAATAGTTTTATTGGAAAAGCAAGATAAATGTTTTATTCCTTTTCATGACCAATTTTCAAAGTAATGTGTTGATATATACCTCCAGGTGTCTGACTTTTTCTTTTTTAAAAAGAAAAGCATTTATGAACCTTAGGCTTTTTATGTATTCATTGTGTTTTTTTAAATTTCAGTGGTCATTCTTTTTGGTGCCAGATTGTTCCGTCTTTGGCAAATGGGAGCCCCTTCAGGCTTGCTGCTCCTGTGTTCCTTTGACATGACCTCATTAATCTTTATTTGTTTTCTTGCTTTTTGGTATGGCAAGGTATCCTTTGTTTATCATGCCCTGATGAGGGAATGATGTTTAGAGTTCACAACTGGAAACTAGGAATGCTTGTTGTTACTGGATTGTCATTTCTTTTAGACCCTTTTAGGGGACATAGCTAGGAAATATTTTTTTAAGAGAAAAATATTTTGAGTTCATACTGCTATTTCCAGTTCAAATTTGATTTATGGGATGGATTGTAACTTCCATAATTTTACAATTCTATTATTTTTTCCTATGTCATCTTTACTACGTTGAGTCTTTCAGTCCATGAATACGATATATCTTTCCATTTATTTAGGTTGTCTTTCTTTCATTAGCATTTTGTAGTTTTTAGGGCAGAGAGCCTCCTTACATGTTTTGTTATATTTATATTTGTTTCCTTTGAAGCCATCGTAAATGGTTTTGTGGTTTTAATTTTGGGTTCCACTTATTTATTAATTATTTATTGTTAGAATGTAGAAATGCAGTTGACTGTTGTTGTTGATCTTGTATCCTGTGACGTTGCTGAACTCAAGTTCTAGGAAGTTTTTTCTGTTTGTTGTTTGTTTTTGGTAAATTCCTTGGGGTTTTCCATGTGACAAATTATGCCGTCTGCAAATATGGACAGTTTCATTTTTTCTTTTCTGAAAGTTGTATTTCTATTTAGTTGAATTGTCAGGTTTTACTTTTATTTTCTTTTTTTTCTGGATTTTGAATTTATATATAGGGGATGTGTTCTCAGTGTCAAGTTGTAATGGATTTACATGTGTTGTCTTCTAGTACTTATATGTTTTTTGTACTTTATATTTAATTTTCTGATCCATTTGAAATTTAATCTGATATACAAAAGTGAGGTATAAATTTAATCATGTTTCCAAATGGCTGTCCAGTTATTTCAACATCACTTATTATGAATTTCATATTTTCCCCACTGACTTGTGGTGCTACCTTGCTTATTTATTGACTTTTATGAACTTTTATTTTGATAATTCTCTTTTGTTCCCAAATGTCTACTTATGTATAAAATCCTCCACTGTTTTAATCATAAAGACTTCATAATCTGCTTTAACATCTCGTAGGGTCTAGTCCTCCCTTGTTGCTCTTTTGTTCTTTTTCAGGGTTTTGGGGCTGGCTTGATTTTTTATATAACCTTTATGTGAATTATATCACCTTTTTAAAAAATTTTTATTAGAGTATAGTTGATTTACAAAGTTGTGTTAGTTTCAGGCGTACAGCAACGTGAATCAGTTATACATATACATATATCAACTTTTTTTTTTTAAGATTCTTTTGGCCATTACTTGTTAGTTAACTATTTTATATATAGTAGTGTGTGTATGTCAATGCCAGTCTCCCAATTTATCCCTCCCCCTACTTATCCCCTGGTAACCATAAGTTTGTTTTCTACATCTGTGACTCTACTTCTGTTTTGTAAATAAGTTCATTTGTACCCTTTTTTTTTAGATTCTACATGTAAGTGATATCATATGATATTTGTTTTCTGTGTCTGACTTACTTCACTCAGTATTACAGTCTCTAGGTCCATCCATGTTGATGCAAATGGCATTATTTTGTTCTTTTTTATGGCTGAGTAATATTCCATTGTATATGTGTACCACGTCTTTATCCATTCGTCTGTTGATGGACATTTAGGTTGCTTTCATGTCCTGGCTATTGTAAATAGTGTTGCAGTGAACATTGGGGTGCATGTATCTTTTTGAATTATGGTTTTCTCTGGGTATATGCCCAAGAGTGGGATTGCTGGGTCATATGGTAGTTCTATTTTTAGTTTTTTTTTTTCCTTCTGTTCTTTTTTTTTTTTTAATTAATTAATTAATTTATTTATTTATTTATTTATGGCTGTGTTAGGTCTTCATTTCTGTGCGAGGGCTTTCTCTAGTTGCGGCAAGTGGGGGCCACTCTTCATCACGGTGCGCGGGCCTCTCACTATCGCGGCCTCTCTTGTTGCGGAGCACAGGCTCCAGATGCACAGGCTCAGTAATTGTGGCTCACGGGCCTAGTTGCTCCGCGGCATGTAGGATCTTCCCAGACCAGGACTCGAACCCGTGTCCCCCGCATTGGCAGGCAGATTCTCAGCCACTGCACCACCAGAGAAGCTCCTATTTTTAGTTTTTTAAGCAACCTCCATACCGTTCTCCATAGTGGCTGTACCAATTTACATTCCCACGAACAGTGTAGAAGAGTTCCCTTTTCTCCACAACCTCTCCAGCATTTATTGTTTGTAGATTTTTTGATGATGGCCATTTTGACCGGTATGAGGTGATACCTCATTGTAGTTTTGATTTATATTTCTCTACTGATTAGTGATGATGAGCATCTTTTCATGTGCTTTTTGGCCATGTGTTTGTCTTCTTTGGAGAAATGTCTATTTAGGTCTTCTGCCCATTTTTTGAATGAGTTATTTGGGTTTTTTTTTGATATCGAGCTGCATGAATCACCTTTATTTATTGTCTAGTTTCAGGGAAATACTTGTTCTTATTTTTGGGTATAATTAAATTATAAATTAATGTGGAGAGAATTGGCATCCTTATGATGATGAGTCTTCTTGTATAGGGACATACTATGCCTTTGAGTTTATTTTAGGCTTACTTATGTACCTTTTAGGATTGTTTAAAGTTTTTCTTCATAGGTTTTACACATTTCTTTTTTAAGTTTATGCCTAATATTTTATTTTGTTCCTGTTGTAAGTGGGGTCTTTTCTTCCATTATATCTTCTAACTGCTTTTTGCTTTTAAGTTTGAAGGCTCTGGTTTCTGCATTTTAACTTGATATATTTTTTTCAAACTAAGTTTCTAGTATTTTTTTTCTGTTGATTCTTTGGTGTTATCTAAATAATGTAATCTTATCTGCAAACAAGTAATTTTTCATTTTCCTTTCTAATATGTATGCTGTAATCACTTTGCCTCTTTTTTACTAAGTTATAGACTTATTTTTTAGAGCAGTTTTAGATTTACAGAAATATGAAGCAGATAGTACAGAGAGTTCCCATATACTCCCCAGCAGTCTTTACTATTATTAATTATATAACTAATATTATGATTACGTACTATATTATTACAATTGATAAACCAACATTGATACATTATTATTACTATAGTCTATAGTTTATTCAGATTTCATTAGTTTTTGCCTAATGTGCTTTTTCTGTTCCAGGATCTCATCCAGGATTGTATTTAATTGTCGTGTCTCCCAGGCTCCTCTTGGCTGTGACAATTTCTCAGACTTTGTTTTTGATGACTTTTATAGTTTGAAGAGGACTGGTCAGGTGTATTGCAGGGTGCCCCTCTCTTGGAGTTTGTGTGATTTTTTTTTTTCCCCTCCTGATTAAGATGGGTTATGGTGTTTTGGGAGAAAGATCAAAGAGATAAAGTGCCATTTTCATCACTTTATGTACATAACTATTATCATGATTTTTCACTATTGATTTTGACTTTGATTACCTGGTCGAGATAGTGTTTGTCAAGTTTCTCTACTGTAAAGTTATTTCTTTTTCTTCTTTGCATACTGTACTCTTTGGAAGGAAATTACTATGTGTAACCCACTGTAGAGCCCACACATAGAATGGGGAATTATGCTCTCCTCCTTTAGGGTAGAATACCTATGTAATTTATTCAGAATTCTGCATGGGAGATTAGTCTCTGCCATTTATTAATTTATTCAGTAAGTTATATCAATTTGGACTTCATGTATACTTATTTTGTCCTTTGGGTTATAATCTAATACTAGTTTATTTTGTGGCTCAAATTGTTCCAGATTTGGCTCTTGTGCCCTTTTGACATAACCTACATCAATTGATTTCTTTTTAAGCACTTCTTTACTTTCTGGTACTACAAGATGCTCCAGACTCATCTTGTGTATTTCCTGCCCCATTTCTTCATGGAGCCATGGTTCCTTTTATTGGAAAATGATATCAGAAACTAAGATTTAGGTATTAGGTAAGCTCCTTGCTTCTGGGGTGTTGTTTATTTTAGTAACTCTCAGCTGACAAAGTGAAGCAATAAATTTATGTATAGTAATATAAATTTATGTATAGAAATAAATTTATATGCACATATCTAAAAATATTTCTATGTGTAACCATTTGTATCTATATTAAATTAAACATGAGTTTCTACTCATGTCTCCTACTCTATTCCATTACTACATGGATAATTCTAGATTCCTCCCTTTGCTGATCTGTAAATTTCCACTCCAGTAGTTATAAACCTGGCTCTAACCATTTGCAAAGCATCTTAATTTTTCAGTTTTAGTATACATGTATACCAGTATCAGAATTGTTTATCTGTACCTTGTAGGACTCAAGTTTATTAACTAGAGTACAGAACTCATGTACAGTTTCTTCTGCCTTTAGTCTTACATACTCCATTCATTTACAGAGTTACTTAGGTCAGTACCTTTTCCCCATTGCCTTAAGTGGCGTTGTTTCATACATTTGTAATATAGTTAGATTTTCTTGTCACAGTTTGCATTCTTTCATGGAAGCCTCTAACTTCCTAATTTTTTTTTTAACTTGTATGCGTTAAGGTTTATTCTTTTTTTTTTTTAAACTTTGGATTTATTTATTTATTTATGGCTGTGTTGGGTTTTCGTTTCTGTGAGAGGGCTTTCTCTAGTTGCGGCAAGTGGGGGCCACTCTTCATCGCGGTGCGCGGGCCTCTCATTATCGCGGCCTCTCCTGTTGCGGAACACAGGCTCCAGACGCGCAGGCTCAGTAATTGTGGCTCACGGGCCCAGTTGCTCCGTGGCATGTGGGATCTTCCCAGACCAGGGCTCAAACCCGTGTCCCCTGCATTGGCAGGCAGATTCTCAATCACTGCGCCACCAGGGAAGCCCAAGGTTTATTCTTAATGTTGTAGAGTTCCATAGGTTTTGACAAATGTATAATGTTATATATCTGCCATTTACAGAACCATTCAGAATAGTTTCACCACCCTAAAAAATCCTCTGTTTCACCTGTTCATTCCTTCCCCTCTCCCCCTTAACCCTTGGCAAACTGATCTTTTTACTGCCTATAGTTTTGTCTTTTCCAGATGTTCATATAATTTTTTAATTTAGCAGCATTCATTTATGATTCCTTCACGTCCAGATGTTCATATAATTTTTTAATTTAGCAACATTCATTTATGATTCCTTCATGTCTTTTCATGGCTTGATGGCTCATTTCTTTTTATTTATGAATAATATTCCATTTTATGGACATACCACAGTTTATCCTTTCACCTATTGAAGGACATACTGATTGCTTTCAGTTTTGGGCAGTTATGAGTAAAAGCTGCTATAAACATTCATGTGAATGTTTTGGTTTGGACGTAAGTTTTCAACTCATTTGAGTAAATACCTAGGAGTCTGATTGCTGGATCGTATGGTAAGATATGATCACTCTACCATTTGGCATTCCCACCAGCTGTGGGAATTGAATCCTCAATTCTATTTGGTACTCTCAGGTTTTTAAAAAAAGTTTTATTGGAGTATAGTTGTTTTACAATGTTGTGTTAGTTTCTGCTGTACAGCAAAGTGAATCAGCTATACGTATACATATATTCCCTCTTTTTTGGATTTCCTTCCCGTTAGGTCACCATAGAACATTGAGTAGAGTTCCCTGTGCTATACGGCAGGTTCTCATTAGTTATCTGTTTTATACACAGTAGTGTATATGTGTCAATCCCAATCTCCCAATTCATCCCACACTCCCCCTTCCCTCCCTGGTATCCATATGTACGTCCATTCTCTATGTCTTTGTGTCTCTTTCGGCTTTGCAAATAAGTTCATCTGTATCATTTTTCTAGATTCCACATATGAGCGAGTACTGTCAGGTTTTTTTTGATTTTAGCATTCCAGTAGGTGTGTAGTGATAATCTCATTACTGTTTTTTGGGTTTTTTGGGGGGGGCCGCGCCATGCGGCATGCAGATCTTGAGGGCTCTTTTAGTTGCAGCATGTGGGTTGTAGTTCCCTGACCAGCGATCGCACCCGTGCCCCCTGCATTGGGATTGCAGTCTTAACCACTGGACTGCTAGGGTCCCTCATTACTGTTTTAATATGTAATTCTCTAATGGTATGTGATGTTGAGCATCTTTTCATATGTTTATTTTCATCTATATACAGATGTCTGTCTGCTCACATCTTTTGTCTGTTTTTAAATTCGGTTGTTTGTTTTCTTATTGCTGAGTTTTAAGAGTTCTTTGTAGGTTTTGGATACAGACCTCTACCATATGCGGGTTTTACAAATATTTTCTCCCCATCTGTGGTCTGTCGTTTATTTCTCTTAACAGTGTCTTTTGCAGAGCAGAAGTTTTTAATTTTAATAAAGTCCGACTTAACCAATATTTTTCTTTCATGGATTGTGCTTTTGGTGTTTAAGGTCATGGTCAAACCCAAGTCACCTAATTGTCTCCTGTATTATCTTCTAGGAGTTTTATAGTTTTGTGTTTCACATTTAGCTCTAAGATTCATTTTGAGTTAATTTTTGTGAATGGTGTGTGGTCTTCATTTTTTTTTTTTACTATGTGGATGCCCATTTGTTATAGCACCTTTTGTTGAAAGGATTCTCTTTTCTCCACTGAATTGCCTGTGCTCTTTTGTCAAAGATAGTTGATTATTTGTTTGGGTTTATTTCTGAACTCTATATTCTTTGCCATTGATCTATGTTCTTTCACCATTACCACACTTTCTTGGTTACTGTAGCTCTAAGTAAGTCCTGAAGGCAGGTAATGTCATTCCTCAACTTTGTGCTTCTTTAGTATTGTGTTGGCTATTCTGGGTCTTTTGTCTTTCTATATAAACTTTAGAATCAGTTTGTTGATATCCACAAAATAACTTGCTGGGATTTGTTTGGGATTGGATTGAATGTATAGATCAACATGGAAAAACTAGTGTCTTAACAATATTGAGCCCTATATCCATGAACATGGACTATCTCTCCATTATTTATTTAGATTTTCTTTGATTTCTTTCATTAGTAGTTATAGTTTTCCTTATGTAAATCTTATACATATTTTGTTAGACTTATTCTTAAGTATTTTATTATTCTAAGTGGTAATATAAATGGTATTGTGTTTTTACTTTTAAATTCCAATTGCTTATTGCTGGGATATAGGGAATCAGTTGACTTTTGTATATTAACCTTCTGTCCTGCAACCTTGCTATAATTGCATATTAGTTTCAGGAGGTTTTTTGTTGATTCTTTGGTAGACAATCATGTCATCTGTGAACAATGCCAGTTTTCTTTACTTTTCAATCTGTATACCTTTTATTTCCTTTTTTAGTTTAATTGCATTAGCTAGAACTTCCAGTATGATGTTGAATAGGAGTGCTTTCTTCCTGATGTTAAGGAGAAAGCATATAATTTCTCACCATTATATTAGCCATAGGTGTTTTTAGATGTTCTTTATCAATTTGAGGACGGTCCTTTCTACTTCTGGTTTGCAGAGATTTTTAATTTTGAATGGGTGTTGGATTTTGTGAAATGCTTTTTCTCCATCTGTTGATACATGACTTTTCTTCTTTTGCTTGTTGATGTGATGGATTTCATTGGTTTTTTAAAATTTATTTTTTATACAGCAGCTTCTTACTAGTTATCTGTTTTATACATATTAGTGTATATATGTCAATCCCAATTTCCCAATTCATCCCACCACCACCAACCGCCCCCCGCCCTGCTACTTCCCCCCTTGGTGTCCATATGTTTGTTCTCTACATCTGTGTCTCTATTTCTGCCCTGCGAACTGGTTCATCTGTACCATTTTTGTAGATTCCATATATATGCGTTAATATACGATATTTGTTTTTCTCTTTCTGGCTTACTTCACTCTGTATGATAGTCTCTAGGTCCATCCACGTCTCTACAAGTGACCCAATTTCGTTCTTTTTTAATGGCTGAGTAATATTCCATTGTATATATGTACCACAACTTCTTTATCCATTCGTCTGTGGATGGGCATTTAGGTTGCCTCCATGACCTGGCTATTGTAAATAGTGCTGCAGTGAACATTGGGGTGCATGTGTCTTTTTGAATTATGGTTTTCTCTGGGTATATGCCCAGTAGTGGGGTTGCTGGGTCATATGGTAATTCTATTTTTAGGTTTTTAAGGAACTGCCATACTGTTCTCCATAGTGGCTGTATCAATTTACATTCCCACCAACAGTGCAAGAGGGTTCCCTTTTCTCCACACTCTCTCCAGCATTTATTGTTTGGAGATTTTCTGATGATGCCCATGCTAACCAGTGTGAGGTGATACCTCGTAGTTTTGATTTGCATTTCTCTAATAATTAGTGATGTTGAGCAGCTTTTCATGTGCTTCTTGGCCATCTGTATGTCTTCTTTGGAGAAATGTCTATTTAGGTCTTCTGCCCATTTTTGGATTGGGTTGTTTGTTTTTTTAATATTGAACTGCATGAGCTGTTTATATATTTTGGAGATTAATCCTTTGTTGGTTGCTTCATTTGCAAATATTTTCTCCCATTCTGAGGGTTGTCTTTTGGTCTTGTTTATGGTTTCCTTTGCTGTGCAAAAGCTTTGAAGTTTCATTAGGTCCCATTTGTTTATTTTTGTTTTTATTTCCATTACTCTAGGAAGTGGGTCAAAAAAGACCTTGCTGTGATTTATGTCAGAGTGTTCTGTCCTATGTTTTCCTCTAAGAGTTTTATAGTGTCCAGTCTTACATTTAGGTCTTTAATCCATTTTGAGTTTATTTTTGTGTATGGTGTTAGGGAGTGTTCTAATTTCATTCTTTTACATGTAGCTGTCCAGTTTTCCCAGCACCATTTATTGAAGAGACTGTCTTTTCTCCATTGTATATCCTTGTCTCCTTTGTCATAGATTAGTTGACCATAGTTGTGTGGGTTTATCTCTGGGCTTTCTATCCTGTTCCATTGATCTATATTTCTGTTTTTGTGCCAGTACCATATTGTCTTCATTACTGCAGCTTTGTAGTATAATCTGAAGTCAGGGAATCTGATTCCTCCAGCTCCCTTTTTTTCCCCCAAGACCACTTTGGCTATTCAGGGTCTTTTGTGTCTCCATACAAATTTTAAGACTTTTTGTTCTAGTTCTGTAAAAAAATGCCATTGGTAATTTGACGGGGATTGCATTGAATCTGTAGATTGCTTTGGGTAGTATAGTCATTTTCACAATATTGATTCTTCCAATCCAAGAACATGGTGTATCTCTCCATCTGTTTGTGTCATCTTTGATTTCTTTCATCAGGTCTTATAGTTTTCTGAGTACAGGTCTTTGACCTCCTTAGGTAGGTTTATTTCCAGGTATTTTATTCTTTTTGTTGCAGTGGTGAATGGGATTGTTTCCTTAATTTCTCTTTCTGATCTTTCATTGTTAGTGTATAGGAATGCAAGAGATTTCTGTACATTAATTTTGTATCCTGCAACCTTACCAAATTCATTGATTAGCTCTAGTAGTTTTCTGGTGGCATTTTTAGGATTATATATGTGTAGTATCTTGTCATCTGCAAGCAGTGACAGTTTTACTTTATCTTTTCCAATTTGTAGTTCTTTTATTTCTTTTTCTTCTCTGATTGCTGTGGCTAGGACTTACAAAACTATGTTGAATAATAGTGTTGAGAGTGGACATCCTTGTCTTGTTTCTGATCTTAGAGGAAATGCTTTCCGTTTTTCACCATTGAGAATGACGTTTGCTGTATATGGGTTTGTCATATATGGCCTTTATTATGTTGAGGTAGGTTCCCTCTATGCCCACTTTCTGGAGAGTTTTTATCATAAATGGGTGTTGAATTTTGTCAAAAGCTTTTTCTGCATCTGTTGAGATGGTTTTTATTCTTCATTTTGTTAATATGGTGTATCACATTGACTGATTTGCATATATTGAAGAATGCTTGCATCCCTGGGATAAATCCCACTTGATCATGGTGTATGATCCTTTTAATATGTTGTTGGATTCTGATTGCTAGTATTTTATTGAGGATTTTTGCATCTATATTCATCAGTGATATTGGTCTGTAATTTTCTTTTTTTGTAGTATCTTTGTCTGGTTTTGGTATCAGGGTGATGGTGGCCTCGTAGAATGAGTTTGGGAGTTTTCCTTACTCTGCAATTTTTTGGAAGAGTTTGAGAAGGATGGGTGTTAACTCTTCTCTAAATGTTTGATAGAATTCGCCTGTGAAGCCATCTGGTCCTGGACTTTGGTTTGTTGGAACATTTTAAATCACAGTTTCAATTTCATTACTTGTGATTGGTCTGCTCATATTTTTTATTTCCTCTTGGTTCAGTCTTGGAAGGTTATACCTTTCTAAGAATTTGTCCATTTTTTCCAGGTTGTCCATTTTATTGGCATAGAGTTGCTTGTAGTAGTCTCTTATGATGCTTTGTATCTCTGCAGTGTCCGTTACTTCTTCATTTCTAATTTTGATATGAGTCCTCTCCCTCTTTTTCTTGATGAGTCTGGCTAAAGGTTTATCAGTTTTGTTTATCTTCTCAGAGAACCGGCTTTTAGTTTTATTGATCTTTGCTATTGTTTTCTTTGTTTCTATTTCATTTTTTTCTGCTTTGATCTTTATGATTTCTTTCCTTCTACTAACTTTGTTCTTTTTTCTCTAGTTCCTTTAGGTGTAAGGTTAGATTGTTTGAGATTTTTCTTATTTCTTGAGGTAGGATTGTACTGCTATAAACGTCCCTCTTAGAACTGCTTTTGCTGCATCCCATAGGTTTTGGATCATTATGTTTTGATTGTTATTTGTCTCTAGGTATTTTTTGATTTCCTCTTTGATTTCTCCGTGATCTCCTGGTTATTTAGTAATGTATTGTTTAGCCTCCATGTGTTTGTGTTCTTTACGTTTTTTCCCGTGTAATTTATTTCTAATCTGATAGCGTTGTGGTCGGAAAAGATCCTTGATATGATTTCAATTTTCTTAAATTTTCTGAGGCTCGATTTGTGACCCAAGATGTCATCTATCCTGGAGAATGTTCCATGTGCACTTGAGAAGAAAGTGTAATCTGCTGTTTTTGGATGGACTATCCAATAAGTTTTAATTAAATCTATTTGGTCTATGCTGTCATTTAAATTTTGTGTTTCCTTATTAAGTTTCTGTCTGGATGATCTTTCCATTGGTGTGAGTGAGGTGTTAAAGTCCCCCACTATTATTGTGTTACTATCGATTTCATCTTTTATAGCTGTTAGCATTTGCTGTATGTATTGAGGTGCTCTTATGTTGTGTGCATATATATTTATAATTGCTATATCTTCTTCTTGGATTGCTCCCTTGATCATTATGTAGTGTCCTTCCTTGTCTCTTGTAACATTCTTTATTTTAAAGTCTATTTTATCTGATACGAGTATTGCTACTCCAGCTTTCTTTTGATTTCCATTTGCATGGAATATCTTTTTCCATCCCCTCACTTTCAGTCTGTATGTGTCCCTAGGTCTGAAGTGGGTCTCTTGTAGACAGCATATATATGGGTCTTGTTTTTGTGTTCACTCAGTGAGCCTGTGTCTTTTGGTTGGAGCATTTAATCCTTTCACATTTAAGGTAATTATCGATATGTATGTTCCTATTACCGTTTTCTTAATTGTTTTGGGTTTGTTTTTGTAGGTCCTTTTCTTCTCGTGTTTCCCACTTAGAGAAGGTCCTTTAGCATTTGTTGTAGAGCTGGTTTGGTGTTGCTGAATTCTCGTAGCTTTTGCTTTTCTGTAGAGCTTTTGATTTTTCCGTCGAATCTGAATGAATCCTTGCCGGATGTAGTAATCTTGGTTGTAGCTTCTTCCCTTTGAGCACTTTAAATATATCATGCGGGCTTCCCTCGTGGCACAGTGGTTGAGAGTCTGCCTGCCAATGCAGGGGACGCGAGTTCAAGTCCTGGTCTGGGAAGATCCCACATGCCGCGGAGCAGCTGGGCCCGTGAGCCACAATTACTGAGCCTGCGCGTCTGGAGCCTGTGCTCCGCAGCAAGAGAGGCTGCGATGGTGAGAGGCCCGCGCACTGCGATGAAGAGTGGCCCCCGCTTGCCGCAACTAGAGAAAGCCCTCGCACAGAAACGAAGACCCAACACAGCCATAAATAAATAAATAAATAAAATTTAAAAAAAAAAAAAAAAAAAAAAAAAAATATATCATGCCACTCCCTTCTGGCTTGTAGAGTTCCTCCTGAGAAATCAGCTGTTAACCTTATGGAAGTTCCCTTGTATGTTATTTGTTGTTTTTCCCTTGTTGCTTTTAATAATTTTTCTTTGTTTAATTTTTGCCAATTTGATTACTCTGTGTCTCGGCGTGTTTCTCCTTGGGTTCATCCTGCCTGGGACTCTCTGTGCTTCCTGGGCTTGGGTGGCTATTTCCTTTCCCATGTTAGGGAAGTTTTCAACTATAATCTCTTCAGATATTATCTCGGGTCCTTTCTCTCTGTTTTCTCCTTCTGGGACTCCTATAATGTGAATGTTGGTGAGTTTAATGGTGTCGCAGAGTTCTCTTAGGCTGTCTTCATTTCTTTTCATTCTTTTTTCTTTATTCTGTTCCGCGGCAGTGAATTCCACCATTCTGTTCCAGGTCACTTATCGGTTCTTCTGCCTCAGTTATTCTGCTATTGATTCCTTCTAGTGTATTTTTCATTTCAATTATTGTATTGTTCATCTTTGTTTGTTTTTTCTTTCTTCTAGGTCTTCGTTAAATATTTCTTGCATCTTCTCAGTTTTTGCCTCCATTCTTTTTCTGAGGTCCTGGATCGTCTTCACTATCATCATTCTGAATTCTTTTTCTGGAAGGTTGCCTATCTCCACTTCATTTGGTTGTTTTTCTGGGGTTTTATCTTGTTCCTTCATCTGGTACATAGTCCTCTGCCTTTTCATTTTGTCTATCTTTCTGTGAATGTGGTTTTCGTTCCACAGGCTGCAGGACTGTAGTTCTTCTTGTTTCTGCTGTCTGTCCTCTGGTGGATGAGAGTTTGTAAGAGGCTTGTGCCAGCTTCCTGGTGGGAGGGACTGGTGGTGGGTAGAGCTGAGTGTTGCTTTGGTGGGCAGAGCTCAGTAAAACTTTAATCCTCTTGTCTGCTGATGGATGGGGCTGTGTTCCCTCCCTGTTGGTTGTTTGGCCTGAGGTGATCCAGCACTGGAGGCTACAGACTCTTTGGTGGGGCTAATGGCGGACTCTGGGAGGGCTCATGCCAAGGAGTACTTCCCAGAACTTCTGCTGCCAGTGTCCTTGTCCCCACAGTGAGCCGCAGCCATCCCCCGCTTCTGCAGGAGACCCTCCTACGCTAGTGGGTAGGTCTGGTTCAGTGTCCTATGGGGTCACTTCTCCTTTCCCCTGGGTCCTGATGCACACACTACTTTGTGTGTGCCCTTCAAGAGTAGAATTTCTGTTTCCCCCTGTCCTGTCGAAGTCCTGCAGTCACACCCCGCTAGCCTTCAAAGTCTGATTCTCTGGGAATTCCTCCTCCTGTTGCTGGACCCCCAGTTTGGGAAGCCTGACGTGGGGCTCAGAACCTTCACTCCAGTGGGTGGACGTCTGTGGTATAAGTGTTCTCCAGTTTGTGAGTCACCCACCCAGCCGTTATCTCACTGCAGCTTCTCTTTTGTCTTTGGATGTGGGGTATCTGTTTTGGTGAGTTCCAGTGTCTTCCTGTCGATGATTGTTCAGCAGTTAGTTGTGATTTCAGTGCTCTCACAAGAGGGAGTCTCATTAATTGATTTTTGAATGTTGAACTACCCTTGCATATGTAGAATAAATACCATTTGATTGTGGTGTGTAATTAGTCTTACACATTGTTAGATTTGACTTGCTGATATTTTGTTGGGAATTTTTGCATGTATATTCATAAGATGGGCTGGAGTTTTTCTTTCTTGTAATGTCATTATCTGGTTTTGATATTTGAGTAATGCTGGCCTCATACAGAGTTAGAAAGTTTTCACTTTGCTTTTAGTTTCTGGAAGAAGTCGCAGAGAAGTGGTATTTAAAGTGGTTTTCTTTAAATGTTTGGTGGAATTCACCAGTGAAACCACCTGAACCTGGTGCTTTCTTTTTTGGAGGATTATTAATTATTGATTTAATTTCATTAGTAGCTGTCAGCCTATTCAGAAGATCTATTTTTCCTTGAGTGTTGGTAGTTTGTGTCTTGCAAGGAATTGGCGCATTTCATCTCTTACAAAGTTGTAGAAATAGAATGGTGTATGATATTTACTGTATTAACCTTTTAGTATCCAGTTGATCAGTAGTGATGACCCCTCTTTCACATCTGATGTTAGTAATTTGTGTCTCTGTTTTTTTTCTGGATTGCATAGCTAGAAGTCTGTCACTTGTACTGTTTTTTCAAATAGCCAGCTTTTGGTTTTATAGATTTTTCTCTTTTCATTTCCTGTTTTCAGTTTCATTAATTTTTGCTTTTTTATTATTTATCTTCTCTGTTTGCTTTATACTTAAATTGTTCTTCTTTCTCTAGTTTCCTTAAGTGGAAGCTTAGGTGACTGATTTTAGATCTATCTTCTCTTCTAATATGCGCATTCAGTGCTATATTCAATGCTTCGGTTTGGCTGTGTGATACAAATTTTGGTTTTTTGTTTCCATTTTCATTTAGTTCACTATAATTTAAAATTTATATTGTGACTTGACCCATGTATTATTTAGAATAGTATTGTTTACTCCAAATATTTTGGGATTGTCCACCTATTTTTCTGTTACTAAGTTTAATTTTACTCATTAAGTTCAATTAAGTTTAATTCCATTGTGGCCTGAGAGCATACTTTGTATAATTTTCTCTTCTTTTACATTTATTAACATGTATTTTATGGTCTATCTTGGTGAATGTTCCAATGTGAGTTTGAGGAGGATGTGTATTCTGCTGTGTTGGATAAAATAGTCTATAAATGTTAATTAGATCCAGTTGATTGATGGAACTGTTCAATTGAAATGTATTCTTGCTGAGTTTCTGCCTCCTGGATCTGTCAATTACTAATAGAGAGATGTTGATGTCTTCAATTATAATAGTGGATTTGTCTTTTTCTTCCTGCATTTCTGTCAGTTTTTCCCTCAAGTATTTTGACACTCTTTTTTTTTGGGTACAGACACATTAAAGATTGTTATGTCTAGGAGAATTGACACTTTTTTCATTATGTAATGCCCTTCCTTATCCCTGATGATTTTCATTGTTCTTAAATCTTTTGCTAGATGTTAATATAGCTTCCTCAGCTTTCTTTTGAAAGCATGGTATATGTTTCTCTCTTTCTTTACTTTTCATCTATCTGTGTCTTTATATTTATGGTGGGTTTCTTGTAGACAACATATTCAGGCCTTGTTTTTTTAATCCATTCTGACAGTCTCAGTCTTCCAATTGGGTTATTAAGATCATTCACATTTAAATTGATTATTGACATCTACCATGTTTGTGTTTTCCATTCTTTGCACTTGTTCTTTAGTTTTCTTATTTTCTCCTTTTTCTCTGCCTTCTCTGATTTGAAATGAACATTCAGTATGCTTTTATTTTCTCTCCTTTTTAGCATGTCAGCTTTACTTCTTTTAAACATGTTTTTAGTAGTTGTCCCAAAGTTTGCAATACTATATTTACAACTAATTTAGTCCAGCTTTAAATGACAGTATACTGCTTGATGGGTGGTTCAAGTACTTTATACCAAAGTATTTCTAATTCCTCCCTCCCTTATAACGTTGCTCTCATTCATTTCGCTTTTCCATATGCTGTAATCACCCAATACATTACTGCTTTTATTTCTCTGAACAGATATCTATTAGCTCAGTTAGGAATAAGAAAATACAGGTTTTTACGTTGGCTTCATATAGTCCTTTTCTGTTCCTTTGTGTTTCTGACCTGTGTCATTTTCCTTCAAATAAATTATTTTAACATTAATGTAAGGCAGATCTACTGGTGGCAGATTTTCTCAGTTTTTGTTTTAGGAGGTATTTTATTTTTCCTTCACATTTGAAAAATAGTTTCATTGGATACAGAATTTTAGGTTGGTAGTTTTTCTTCTTTCAACATTTCGAAGTATTTTGTTCTACTCTTTCTTGACTGTATGGTTTCTGGTGAGAACCCTGACATAATTCTTATCCTTGTTCTTCTGTAGGTAAGGAGTTTTTCCCACTGGCATTGCTTAAATTTTTTTTTTTTTTTTTTTTTTTTTGGTTTTCTGGAGTTTGAATATGATAATACCTCTGTGTAGATTTTTTGACATATATCCTGTTTGGTTTTGTCTGAGCTTCCTGGATTTGTGGTTTGGTGTTTGTCATTAATTTTGGAAAATTTCCAGTCATTATTACTTCAAATATTTCTTCTGCTCCTTACTCTCTTCTCCTTCTGTTATTACAATTATGCATATGTAATAGCTTTTGTAATTTTCTCACAGTTGTTTGATATTCTTTTCTTTAAAATTTTTTTTCTCTTTCAGTTTGGGAACTGTCTGCTAACTTAACTTCAAGCTCCCTGATTCTTTCCCTGGTACATCACCCATCCATCTTGCATTAGTGTCCTTAATATGTTAATCATAGTTATTTTAAGTTCCCTATCTGATAATTCCAAAATCTGTTTCGTATTTGAGTCTGCTTTTGATGCTTGCTTTGTCTCTTCAGACTGTGTTTTTTCTTGTTTTTCAGCATGCTGAAGTTTTTTGTTGGAAGCCAGCTAGGATGTATTAGGTAATAGGAAGAGAGGTAATCAATTAGGCTTTTCAGTTTGAAGTTTTATGTTCATCAGGTTAGAAGTTGGGCTGTTTAGTGTTTGATGTAGACCAAGGTGCCAGAGGCTTCATTTCCTTTAGTGTCCATGTTTTTTCTCTCTCTCCATTTTTTTGGGCTGGGGGGCTGGTCCCTAAGAAGTTCTTAAATAGTTTGTGTCTTGAAGCTCTCAGTTGTAGTCTACTGTAATTATACATTACCCCAGTTGTGGTGGCTAGATGTGAAGGAGGGGAAGCATTCTTTAATCTTATGATTAAATCTCAGTTTTTACTGGGTCTGAGTCCCTGTACTCTTACTTTGCAGAGTGTTTTTTAGCCTTTCTTTTTCTCCTCTAATGTGAGAAAGGAAGGCTACACGGGGCTGGGGTTGGCTTATTACTTCCCAGGTAGGATAAGGCTCTGGTAAAGAAGTTGCCTTTAGAAGGCTGCCTTTCATTATGAAGAACGCTCTGTGGATATTGAAAAATGGTTGCTTTTCCCCTACCCTGTTTCAGGCAGGGTTTTTTCCTTTCATCTTCTTTTACTGGAAATAAAACCCACAATAATATGGGGGATCCCTAAAACTATGCCCCCAGGAGTATCTAACTCTCAAGCTAGTCCACTTTCAGTCTCCAGAAATTTGTCAAAATGACCTTGTAATTTTTCCTACCAATTATTGGCTCTAGTGGTTTCTGCCTCAGGTAAGATGACCTCAGCTGTGATTCTCTGTCTTTTGCCCATCTCTCCAGATTACAGGGTGATTGTTTCTCCAGTAACCTCAGCTCTTTGAGAGATATAAGGAAACTTGTTGATTTTCACTTTGTTCAGCTTTCATCTTGTTGTCTAGATGAGAGTGAGAGACAGCTTCTAAGCTCTTAACATTTTGGAGCTGAATCTGGAAGTCCCTTTGCTTTCCTTTTTCAAATCGTACTGGCGAGTACATTCATTATTAAATGTTTTCGTAAGATTTCCTTGCTGGGACCATTTGTACCTACCTAGTGTTTTTTGATGGTTGGGTTCTGGTAACTTTTTTTTCTTCTAGGGAAATTTCTCTGTTTTACATTTCTGAGTCTACTAGGGTCAGTTGGTACATTTTTTTTCCACAGAGAGTTATACATTTCATCTAAGTTTTCAAATTTATCTCCATAGACTTTTGCAAAATAGCTGTGTGATTCTTAAAATAGTCTCTGCCTAGCAGGGTTTTTTTATTTTTATTTTTTTTTGATACTTGGATTTTACTCCCTGTTTTTTTCACTTTAATTTTTTCAAATATTTAATTTTTAGTTTATATTGACAGAGTTAATAAATTTTATGAATTTTTGGTGTACTGTAGAGAGCTACACTATTCCGTATGATAATTACTAGATATGTGTAGCAACTTAAAATGGATTTTAAATTAAATTTAAAAATTCAATTCCTTAGTCACATTAGCCACATTTTAAGTACTCAATAGCCATGTGTCTAGTGGCTATTGTATTGGACAGTGCAGATATAGAATATTTCCATCATCACAGAAAGTTCTCTTGGAAACTGCTGCTATACTGTCTGTCACATTGCTATTAGCATTATTTTGTAGAAATTTTGTAGTTTGCTTTGTATTTCTCCTTTGACCCAATAATTTTTTTTTTTTTTTTTTTTGGCCACTTCTCGCAGCATGCAGGATCTTAGTTCCCTGACCAGGGATCAAACCCATGCCCCTTGCAGTGGAAGCATGGAGTCTTAACCACTGGACTGCTAGAGAAGTCCCATTGACCCAGTAATTTTTAATAGAAATTTTATTTTCAGTTGAAGTGGTGTTTTTTGATTTCAGTGTTTTTAAAAAATTTTTGTTAGTAATATCTACCATTAATATGTATTATAAAATATAGTATTTTATGATAAAGTACTCTTTTATTTTTGCTTAAGGCTCTGAATTTCATCTTATGTGAAATTAAATTTGAACCCTGCTTTATTATTACTTGCATTTGCTTGATGTGTCTTTGCTAATCCTTTTAAAATATATAACTTCTGGAATCACTTTGTTTTACTTATGTCTCTTGTATATGTTACAGAATTAGATTTTTGCCTTGTTAACTGATCTTAAAAATTAAGAAAACACGTTGTGTTAAGGCCATTTATGTTTATTGATACGTTTGATGTCAATTCTAATGTTTTGTGGCATATTTTACACAAATGTGCGCACACGCAGAATCTTTCACTATGTTGTCTTTTTTCTTTGATCTTTTTCTTATTAAAACAAGTTTCTTTTGGCATTTAGGGTGGCTTGCATTTTTGTTTTTTGGTTTCCTTCAATCCAGTGTCTTTTAGTGTAACACTTAAGTCTCGCTGAAGAACTTAGCTGGGAACCTCCTCTTCTTTCTCCCCTCTATCCCAGCATCTAATTGTAAATGATGATCTTTCCTTCTAAGGGTTAGTATTTGTGAAGCAGTTAACAAGTCTATTCGGACTTCTACTTATTCTCTACATTCTTCTCCCATTTTTCATAGATCTATCCTTTCTACATTGCTGTAGAACATACATATTGTTAGGTCATCCTTATCTTCATGGTTAGTTTTAGTTCTGTAGTTGATTTTACTTTGAAGCTTTTCAAGTCATTTCTTGAATATGTATGGTTTGTTCTTTAGTAGGTCTCAGGAAGGGCTCAAGGAACTTTTATATGTTGTTAACTATCTATGCCTGTAAACTTGAAGGACAGTTTGACCGTATATAAAGTCCCAGGCTCACATCTTTTTGTGCTTGAGGATCTTACAACTTTTTGTTTCATTGTTTTGTGTACAAAACAGCTGTTGTGAAGTTTCTTGAAACTATAATTTTCTTTTTCTTATAAGAGACTTGGTCTTTCTACCTGGATGCTTAAAGTCTTTAAAATCTAATAGTTTATGGTAGGAATATTCTCAGTTGAATTTCCCTAATATACCATGTATCCTTTCAGTATGTAGATTCAGGTCTTATTTTAGGAAGATTTGCTTGCAGCACAGTTTGAAATACCGTCTGGTTCCAATTACATATTTATTGGATCACCTACTTACTGTTGCTTTCTTTTGTATCTGTTTCATTATTTTTACTAACTTTCTAATCTGTTTTTTCTTCATTGGGCTTTTTTGGGCAGGGTTGGGGGAGGAGGGAGTATATTCTTTGTGTGTGTGTGTTTTAGTTGAGGTACAGTTGACATACAACATTATATTAATTTCAGGTGTGCAACATGTTTGATATTTGTATATATTGTGTAATGGTTACCACAATAAGTCTAGTTAACAGTCTCGTCTAATTAGTTCTTTCTAATGTAGTCTGTTTTCTGAAAAAACCTATTTTCCCTCATTTGTGAGTCTTACTAGCTCTTCCTACTGTCTAGTCATATTGTTTCTGAACTGTTGTAATTTTGATTTATTACTGCTTAATAAAGCTTCAGCTATTTTCGTAATTTCTTTTAGTTCATGTTGAAATAATAATTAATAATGTTCATCTTTTTTTGTGGCCACATTTTTCTCATGCGTTTTTATTATCTGTTAGAATGTTATTTATTTCACATATATTATTTTTCCTATAATTTCTTAGTGTGTGCTTTCATTTTAAGTTTCTAGTGTTTAAGCAAGTACGGGTTTCCAGTAGTTTTATTTTATTTATTTATTTATTTGGCTGCGCAGTGTGGTTTGCGGGATTTAGTTCCCCGACCAGGGATTGAACCTGCAGCCTCAGCAGTGAAAGCGAGGAGTCCTAACCACTGGACTGCCAGGGAATTCCCTTCCAGTAGTTTTAGAAGGAAGAACTGTAGGCAGAAGAGATGGACAAGTGTAGTTCTGAGCTTTGGGGCTCAAGATCTCTCTACTTTGTGAAATATTTTTTAAATTTGGACTTCTGAGATGTAGTAAAGCTTTTTGTCTTTATATCTATGCTTTGCAAGTATTTTGCTTTCTGGAGAGGAACCTTTAAATGTATTTTGCCGTGTGATATGTTTTGAGTTCTGTATCGCTTGGACCTTTGCCCACCTAGAATATGAATCTTACCTTTCCTGGGTGTTGTCATTCTTTATGCTTTGCTTAATTTATTTTCTATTCCCTGCAGTTTCTCTTCAGAGTGGGTTTCTGTCCTTCTAAAAGTAAGAAAATATCTGCAGGATAGTTCTGAAATCCTCTTAGGGTCTAGACTCAGCATTTTATGAATGTTCTCAGGCCCCCTTAGAGATTTCATGCTTTCTTTGCATTTACCTTATCTTGGGACCTGTGAGGACAATATCTGACTTTATCCAGTTCGCAGATTTCCATGGTCAGATTATTTCCTGTTGCTGTGATTTTGAGCATGTTGGTTTCTTTGTGAAGAATTGACTTTTCCTTCATTTTTCCATGAGTGCATCCTTCTAATTAGCATAATTAGCATTTTGGGGACCACCTCAAGTGAAAGAACTCCCCTGTCCTAGTGCAGATCCCTGTTTATTTCTTTTATAGCATTTATCACAATCTGTAATTACCTTGTTTGCAGCTGTACCTGTTAACTTTCTGCTGCTTCTCATTTGAATGTTAGCATCGCAAGTGGGGATCTTTTCTATCTTAAATATCAGTGTATTCCCAGAGCCTAGCACAATGTCTGACATATAGGGATCAGTAAATATTTGTTGAATAACTCCAGCTTATGGTAGGGCCCCCTCTTTACCATGCTCCTGTGTGAAAATTTGGAAGTATTTGGAGTGAAAATTGGGAAGTATTTGAAAGTGAGTGTACAAGTGATTTTTGGAGAAGCTATACTTTTTATAGTATACTCTTTAACACTGTACAGCTGTGGCTATTCAGAATTGATTTGAGTTGATTTCTATTTTTCATTTTGAATTGGCTTTTTATTGTATATGTTTTTGTGTCATAAATTTTATGCTAAGTACATTTATTACTTATTAAAAAATAGATCATAATCCCCTTGGCCACAGGTACCCATTCTTGTACTTTTGTGGTGTTACCCTAGCAGAGTGTTTACACATAATGGAAGCTGTATTATAATCAGTGGCTTGTGTGTTGTTATTGACTGCTGTGTAGGAGGAGGATTTTACATGATACGTTGAATGAAGGATGTGAAATCTTTTCATGGAATTGTAGAATGTTAACATGGCCTCATGAATGGTGTTTTCTAGAGTTGTGCAATGCACTGCCCTGATTAGAGCTGGAAGAAACTTGAGATCAAGGAATTCAACTTTTCCTTTTACACTACAGATAAAGGAATTAAAGTCCTGTGAGATTACATGATGTGCTTAAGGTTATCCAACCAATTAGTGGCCAAGCTCCAGGGTCTTATGATTCCTAGTCAAAGCTGATTTCTTCTAGATGCATTTTATCACATCATTCAACAGAAGGGCACAGGTTTTAGTAGGGTGTTTTAAAACTACCAAAAGGAAGATATTCACAGATTGAATCCTTCCACACTCTTTTACATACTCTGCTTGACTGACTTCTTCACATCAGAATTAGAGGTAGCTTTTGAGTATCCAAAACTCTCGATTTAAAATTGACTGGATTTACTGTTAAGTATCCTGAGCATCCATTAGCAGAAAAAAACGTTAAGTGCTCCATTTTTTTGCTCAAGTGCTGCTTTTTATGTTTATTTTAAGTATTCTTAAGAGCAGCAATTTAAAAGATATTGCCAAGCAGACTTGGGATTTGAGCATGTTTAATAAAAAAAAAGATTTTTAATTTGCTGACTTGAACCCAAAATGTCCAATAAATTCTCTTCTCATGATGAATTTTAATCGTTTGTTCCTGACAGTTGGTAGTTTATGTAGATATACTACATTAAAAATTTTGCAAAATACAGACATGTAACTTGGAAAAAGTTAACATTGTATTCCATATTTCAGTCGTCCATGTGTTTCACTATAAATTTTTATAGTCCTAATTGAAAAAATTAATTACTCACAGCCTTGCCTTTGTAGTCTATCTATGTTCAAGAGACTTAATGTGGCTCATTTTTATTACCTTCAGTTTTCATACTGCATTGGTAGGAATAAAAATGTACCTTTTTAAAATTAAATTAACCCTGATGAAAAAAGGAAACCGTTTTACTCCTCAGCCCATCTCTTTTTTTTTTTTTTAAAGAAGCTTTTTTTTTTTTTTTTTTTTTTAAATTTTTGGCTGTGTTGGGTCTTCGTTTCTGTGTGAGGGCTTTCTCTAGTTGTGGCAAGCGGGGGCCACCCTTCATCGCGGTGCGTGGGCCTCTCACTATCGTGGCCTCTCTTGTTGCGGAGCAGAGGCTCCAGACGCGCAGGCTCAGTAGTTGTGGCTCACGGGCCTAGGTGCTCCGTGGCATGTGGGATCTTCCCAGACCAGGGCTCGAACCCATGTCCCCTGCATTAGCAGGCAGATTCTCAACCACTGCGCAACCAGGGAAGCCCAGCCCATCTCTTTTATTAGTTCTTCTTGACCAGTTCTCCATTAGTTATTATTTGCATTTTGCATTTTAAATATATCTTACAATGGCATATATTGAGCTTAATCTTAGTAGATTAATCTTTGTTATTTGGATCATATAGTTTCTATATGAAACTATATGAATTGTGTCTTGTATGACATTTTTTTTTTGCTTATCATTTATTTATTTTCCCAGACAATAGTTAAAATGTTAAAATTAGTCATGGAGTACCTACAGGGGTATTTTGATCACATTCTTTTGGTTGCCAGAAACAGAGCCTCCTGGCAGCTAGAACTAAAAAGCCATTAATTTCTATTCTCTGTTATTCCTTGGAGTCTCTGCTGTTTTATGTCTCCTACAGTCTTATCTTACTACTGACCGGCTTATTCTTTCTCTTGTATCTCTTATACTTATTTTGTATATCTTTTCTCTGTTTCATTGGTTCTATTCACTTATACATTTTTCTGTCTTATAATTTTATTCTCGTACTGGCCCATTCCATCCCCCATCATAGGTCATTAGCTAGCCTAGGTTAGCTGTCATTGAGATAGTTGTAAGGGAGAGTCACAAGTACAAAACATCAGTGTCTATGATTGCTCCTTCAGCAGAGGCTGTGGATGGGATATTTCCCCTTTTAGAGATCAGGGATAGTGAACTAGAGGTCAGGGATAGTGAACTAGTATCTTGATTAACAATGTGTAGTAAAAGAGGTTAATGTCTCTCCTGAGAGTTAGAAGAAGGAAAAGCTATACCAGTAATGATGGTGGGCTTTATATCTCTTTGGGGAGTATGAGGAAGGATAATAAAGAAGAACACGTTTTATAGAATGCTACCATAGTGGCTGTGTTTCTGTTGATGAAGGGCTAACGTTAATAGTCTCTGCCCTCAACTAGTTTCTCATTTGCTTTCCAGGAGAATGGAAATGGATTTCAGGAAGGAACATCTGGGAGGGAGAATTAAAAACAGTCTACAGCTGACTAAGCTTTGAGAGATCATCTGTCATTTAATAAAAATTTTAAGAGGCGATAAGCCTTTATTAATTGCTTCTCCATCTCCTATGTCTTTAAAAAGAAAGAAAAGTTGAGCCTGATTTGATCATCTGATGATAATGTAGTCAGTTTGCCATAAATATGGAAAGCTTGTTGTCATCTCAACCGTAATATTTTTACAATAATTTAATGTTTATATAAATAATGTTTATTATAAAAATCTGAATACGACAAATAGAAGAAGATAAGCTAAACCCCTTAATGATATTTATGCTTCATTTTTGGCTTATATGTGTGCTTGCTTTATATAATTGAATATAAATTAGATCATATTATACATTCTTGTTAATATAATTGTATACAAATATATATATAAATAATAGTTTTTTTTTTAACAATGAAATCATACATGCTTCTTTGTATCTTATATTGCAAAAATCCCTCCAAGTTACCTGGTGTAGATCTGAAGTATTCTTTATAATGGCAGTATAGTGTTCCATGATATATGTGTTTTATGATTTATTTAATCATTTCCCTGCTACTACAAAAAATGCTGCATTAGACAGACTCATTTATGAGTCTCTATACATAGATCTTTATGTACTGAAGGTCTTATTTTTATGGGATATATTCTGAGAGTGCTAGGTGAAAGAATATGTACATTTAGAATTTTGATAGATGTTGCAAATTGACTTTCCATCAAGGTTGGAGTAATGGACATGTCCACAGTTTCTCCCTGATTTCCTGTTAAGTAGAGATTTAATTTCATCAATTTGATGGGTGAAAAAAGATATCTTACTATGTTAATTTGTTTTCCCTGACACAAACAATACACAGGGATTTAGGAAAAAAAGATTTTGTTGCTGTTTACTAGCCATTTTAATGACTCTTCAGTGACATGCATTCTGCTCATTTTTCATTTTGTTGTTCATCTTATTATCAATGTGAAACAGTGTTTTGCATATCTTAGGTATGAATACTTTATTAGTCATATGGGTTGCAAACACTTTTCCCTAAACTATTGCTTGTTTCCTATCTTTCTTTATGGTGTTTTTTTACAATACAAAATTCAAAAGTTTTTTGTAATCAAATAACTTTTTCGTTTTAAAGCTTCTGTGTTTCTTGGCAAAAAGATCTCACTAATGCTTTTGGTTTTACATATTGGCCCTCACATTTTTTTCTAATATGTTTATGTATGTATGTATGTATGTTTAAATCTTTAATTGGAATTTTGTATATGATATTAGATAGGGGTTAACTTATTTTCTTCCAGTGGATATTCAGTTGTATAAGTGTCTCTTAAATATGAACTGTCATTTCCCATTGAAATAAAATATCACCTTCATCAAATATTAAATTCTCATCCACACAGGGCTCAATTTCTGGATTTTTGTTTCTTAGCTATTGATCTGTTCCTATACCAATCCCTATTGTTTTTAATTATAGAGGATTTTTTTTTAAAATTTATTTATTTATGGCTGTGTTGGGTCTTCGTTTCTGTGCAAGGGCTTTCTCTAGTTGTGGCAAGCGGGGGCCACTCTTCATCGTGGTGCGCAGGCCTCTCACTGTCGTGGCCTCTCTTGTTGTGGACCACAGGCTCCAGACGCGCAGGCTCAGTAATTGTGGCTCACGGGCCCAGCTGCTCCGTGGCACATGGGATCTTCCCAGATCAGGGCTCGAACCCGTGTCCCCTGCATCGGCAGGCAGATTATCAACCACTGCGCCACCAGGGAAGCCCCAATTATAGAGGGTTTGAAGTGTTTTAAAAGCTGATAAAATGATCTCTTCTCACTATTCTTTTTTTTTTTTTTTTTTTTTTTTAAACTGCTTGCTTTAGCTCTTTTTTTTTTAAAATTTATTTATTTATTTATGGCTGTGTTGGGTCTTCGTTTCTGTGTGAGGGCTTTCTCCAGCTGTGGCAAGTGGGGGCCACTCTTCATCGCGGTGCGCGGGCCTCTCACTATCGCGGCCTCTCTTGTTGCGGAGCACAGGCTCCAGACGGGCAGGCTCAGCAATTGTGGCTCACGGGCCTAGTTGCTCCGCGGCATGTGGGATCTTCCCAGACCAGGGCTCGAACCCGTATCCCCTGCATTGGCAGGCAGACTCCCAACCACTGCACCACCAGGGAAGCCCCCTCACTATTCTTTTTCATAAATTTTCTTGGCTCTTTTTGTACAATTTTCTATACAAACTTTTTTTGTATTGTGTACTCTTTGGGTGAGGCTTCCGATACCTCAGAGAGAGTGGGCAGTCTGGCAGTCTTTGTCTTGTGGCTTTTGATATACCATTTCCTATATTGTTAGTTCTCTGTAGGTCACCAGGAGACACCTCTCAGCAACTAGATGTCCTCAGCTAAGAGGGCAAGTACATTCTCATCTTCAGGGCTAAAGCTCTCCTGAAGATCTTTGTGGGCCAGGGAGACAGCCTGTTGTCCCAGGAATGCTCGTTTGGTTAATGCCTTTTTCTTGGGGAAAGAGGCATCCATGGATCTCATGGTCCTCCTAGGGCTAAGCTTTTGTGGTAATTCTTAAAGTTCTGGTTCTGGCCTCTGTCACCTTCTGGGCTTAAGAGAGGTACTTAGTAGTTGACTTAGTGTTGGGCTGGAGATCATCAGGAATATCTTCAAGCTTCCATCTTTCCAAGCCCCCTTAGGCTGCACCTTGTTTCTGGTCTGTATCATATTTCTCTTTTATCTTTTTTTTTAATCGTATAGTTGATGTACAATATTATATTAGTTTCCAGTATACATATTTCTCTTTTATCTTAGTATAAGCTTTAAATTACAGCTAATAAGTAAGGATTAATATACTCTATGTTTTGATGGAACCACTTTAATTATTTTCCTTTTAGTACTGTTTATTTATTTGTTCATATCTATCAAATATTTATTAGGCACTTTCTGTTTGGCAGCATTTAAGTTTCGAGTTAGGCATATGAGGGTGAATACCACCCAGCCCCTGTCTTCTTAGCAGCATTTTACATAGTTTTCACGTCTTTGTTCTCAAAATACTTTCTTCAGTTGGCATCTACAGTTTCTAGGTTTTCATCTTCTTCACCTTTGGCCCTTCTCAGTCTCCTTTGTTTGATCTTTCTCTTCTGGACCCCCTAAATAGTGGACCCCCAGAGCTTAATCAGTCCTTCAGCTTCTCTTCTAGCTCTCTTTTATCCCCTGAGTTGTTTCACTCAGTGTCATAGCTCTAAATATTTTAGCATTTGATACACTGATGTTTCTCTATATTTTTTTCAGCTCTGGCATTTTCCTTGAATTTCAGCCTCAGATAATCCAACTGCTGGATCTCTAATGGGCTGTTTAATAGGCATTTCAAAATTCACAAGACCATAACATATTGTAACTGTTTGCCCCCTTGACTTTGCATTTAGTGATCCATCTGCTCATTTTTCAGATTATGATATGGCTAGCTCCCTCATATCGTTCAGGTCTGTTTCTCTTCTACTTTGCTTTATTTTTCTTCATAGTGCTATTAATCCTTACCACTACTTTGACATTATATAGTTGTTTGTTTATTAATTTTTTAGTTGCTGAGAGACTTTAATCTCCTGCTACTCTTTTTTATCAGTTTCTTCTGATATTAACTGTGTTTTGCTTTATTTTTGTTTTCATTTAATTCATTAAGACTCACAATCTTGGCTTGAACTATTAATTTTATAGTTATTGTTTTCATCCAGTTCATACTTTTTTAAATTGTATTTTTTATCTCTACCTTTGACCCCTTTAATCCCAGTTAATACTTTTTCTTTAACTTCCTCCTAGTTTTACAAAGATTGTGTCTGCCTTATATAACTTTTATCTGTCATGAGTCACTGTTATTGTGTATGTGCCTTCGTGTAATAGTAACGTTACTACTATTCACCCAGTCCAAAGGATATCTTACTATGTTATTTTAGACCATTTGTATGTATGACTGTACTAGATGCCTGGTATTAATATTGTCACTTTATTTAAAATTTTCTGTTTTTAATGTGTCCTGCTTTCATTTAATCTTTTATTTCCTTCTTTTTGCTATTTTTTGTTGTTGTTGATATTCTGTCTCAAATAATTTATAAGATATGTAGTATGTTTTTATTCTAAACTTAAGTATGCTTGAGTCTCTTTTTTTATCAATTTCAGAAACATTATTCTTAGGAGCTATGAAAAATGATGAAATTAACTCACTTACATGTCATTTGATCTCCCCTCCTCCAATTT
This sequence comes from Balaenoptera borealis, assembly GCF_965194805.1. Taxonomy (NCBI): domain Eukaryota; kingdom Metazoa; phylum Chordata; class Mammalia; order Artiodactyla; family Balaenopteridae; genus Balaenoptera; species Balaenoptera borealis. The sequence continues at coordinate 108,642,079 of NC_138864.1, forward strand.
ATTATACTTTGTGATTTTTGTGGTCCCAATTTATCATAGTTATAATATATTAGGTTTTCTTTCATGCTTTATAACATTCATGTCAGAGTGATTTTTTTCCTAGTTTTTTAGCTTTAGCTTTTAACTGTACTGCAGTCTTTTCATAGAGTTCTCATCTTTGCTTTGTAATTCATTCTTAACAAAACACACCTTTTTTTCTGATAATGTGTCAGATGTGTTAATTTTAGAATATTTGAAAAGTACAAAAAAGCACAAAGAAGGAAAAAAGTCACTGAAATCTCACCATTGAGAACTACATTAACAATTTAGTATATCTTCTTTGTCTTTTCTCTTCATGCATGAACATTATTATTACAACACTTGATTTACAGTATATGTACTGTAAACTACTTTTTCCCTTCACTCACTATGTAGTGGATATTTTCCAACAATATTAAAGTCAGGCTGTAGAATACATTATGATTACATGGTATTTTATAACATAGATATTTCATAATTTGGTTTAACGCATCCTCTGTTGTTAGACAATTAGGTTGTTCACAGTTTGTTATTATAAATTGTACTGTGATGAATGCGGATGATTTAAATCCCCTGGATTATTTTTTAGGTTAAGTTCCAAGAAGTGGAATAATTCTGAGGCTGTATAGTATGGTGATTAGGAGTGTTGGCTTTAGAGTCAGATTGCCTTGGGTTCAAATTGTTATTTCTTAGGTGTGTATGCTTAGGCAAATTAATTTATCTCTCTCAGTTTCTTAATCTGTGCTTTGACGGTAATAGTTTATGTATGGAAAGCACTTAGACCAGTGTCTGAGATGTCATAAAAGGTTAGAAGTATTAGATGCAAACATCATCACTGTCATTGTGGCTGATGTCATCATCGTTTTTATTTAAAAGGATATGCCTATTTGAAATGTTTTTTATATATATTATATTAAAATTCTCTCTTGAAAAGTTGTATCAATTTGCGTTTCTACCAGCAAAATATGAGAGTGCCATTTTACCAGCTCTGGCCAACAGCTGCAATTATGATTAAAACACATGTTGTTTTGAGAGTAGGCCCAATTTTATAGGGTTAATATATATCTTTGTTTTAATCTCTAATTTTTGGTTATTATTGATTTTGAATGTTTGGGTTTTGCCTACTTTCATATGGGGTATTTATGTTTAAGTGCTCTTCATTCAAATTTTAATTAGCCTTTTGTGTTTTATGTTGCCTATATTTTTCTAGTTGGTTTTTACCTTTTAGTATTGTTTGAGGTTATTTTATATATTAATGTTTTACCTTTCTGAGATGTATATGTAAAGAAAATTCTTTTCCTTATAGTATTGCCTTTTAAAAAAAGTTATTCTTTTTGACATTTATTAAGTACTTTCTCTGTGACAGGTATAGATCTATATTTTAAGATAGATAAATAAATGGGCCTTTGAGAAGGCCCATTATTTTAGAATGATTTTAGATTTACAGAAAAGTTGCAGAGATAGTACAAAGTTCCCATATGCCCCTCACCTAGTTTCTCCTATTGCTAACATCTTATATTACCATGGTACATTTGTCCTAACCAAGATACCAACACTGATACATTACTATTACCTAAATGCCACATTTTATTTGGATTTCATTAGTTTTTCCACCGTCTTCTTTCTCATCCAGGATCCCATCCAAGATACCATTACTTTTAGTTGTCTTGTCTCTTTACTCTCCTCTCGTCTGTGACAGTTTTTCAGTCCTTCCTTGTTTTTCAATATATTGAGAGTTTTGAGGAGTACTGGTCATGTATTTTGTTGAATGTTCCTCAATTTGAATCTGATGTTTTTCTGATTGTTAGGCTGGGGTTATTTATATCAGTATGGACTCAGGGGTATTTATACTTTGGGTTCTAATCCAATACTACGTTATTTATTTTGTTGTTTATTTTAGCTTTGGCCATTCATTCTTTCATGTTGGCTCCTCTGTGTCCCTTTGACATGCCCCCGCCTTCCTTTTGCTGTTGTTGTTTTGAGCACTACAACATGCTCTAGGCTAATCTTCTGAATTCCCTGCTCTAACCCTAGAATCAGCTACTTCCCCAAGAATCCCTGTTTCCTTCTATTGGACTGTGGTATGTAGAAACCAAGATTTGGCATTGGTGTACTCACTGCTACTGGGGGTGTCACTGCTTCTAGTCTCTATTAGTGAACAGAGCTAGGAATACTATTTGTGTCAGTGTGCATAGGTATATGTACGCACATTCACATACAATTACTTCTGAACCTGTATCTGTATAAACCTAAATATGAGTTCACACTGATGTCTCTGACTCTATTTCAGTACCATCAGGATCATTCCAATCTCCCTGCCCTTGCTTTTCTGTAGCTTCCCACTCCGAAGTGAGAAGCTTGACTCCCATCATCTACCATTCATTTACTTATTTGTTTGACCCCAGTATACATATAAAGTGTTTCAGAATTAACCGATATTCCTCTGAGAAATAACTTTATCAAATAAAGTACAGTATTTTTAAATTAATTAATTTAATTTTGGCTGCGTTGGGTCTTTGTTGCTGTGTGCGGGCTTTTCTGTAGTAGCGGTGAGTGAGGGCTACTCTTCATTGCAGTGTGCGGGCTTCTCATTGTGGTGGCTTCTCTTGTTGCGGAGCACGGGCTCTAGGCGTTTGGGCTTCAGTAGTTGCAGCACGTGGGCTCAGTAGTTGTGGCACACAGGCTCTAGAGCGTGGGCTCCATAGTTGTGGTGCACAGGTTTAGCTGCTCCACGGCATGTGGGATCTTCCTGGACTAGGGCTCGAACCCGTGTCCCGTGCATTGGCAGGCGGATTCTTAACCACTGCGCCACCAGGGAAGTCCTTAAAATACAGTTTTTGTGTATGGTTCTATTTGTCTTTAGCTTTACAGTTCCCAGTGAGAGCACTGTCTTCCAAAGTTACTTATATCAGTTCCTTTTTTCACAGTTCTGTTTTTGGTGTTGGGCTTAAAAGACCTTTTTGATCCAAAGATTGATTTTATATATATAGAGAGAGAGAGAGGGAGGGAGGGAGAGGGAGGGAGGGAGAGAGAGAGGGAGGGAGGGAGGGAGAGAGAGAGAGAGGGAGAGAGAGAGAGTATTTTATTAATTATTAGATATTTTATTACTTTATTTACCTTAAATTCCTAAATACAGCTATAGTTCATTTTGTCACTTGATGTGAAGTAGAGCTATACACACACACACACACACACACACACACACACACATACACACATATGCATATATATATAGTACTTTTTTCAATTGTTTAAAATGCTACCTTTATCATATTTTAAAATTTTTAAATTACTAGACATTTTTTGTGTTTCTTATTCTGTTTAATTTTCTCTTCTTATTCAAGTTCCAGACATTATATAACTTTGTGATAATTTTAGCATCTGGTAGATTATTCCTCTTTTTGCATATTCCTGTTCACTTATTCTTTTAATTAATTGCTATAATTTTCGTTTCTTTATTTCAGGAACATTTTAGTGGATAAGCCAAATGACCAGTCTTCAAGGTGGTCTTCAGAGAGCAACTACCCTCCCCAGGTAAGATTATGTGTAGCTCTTGATACCATTCAGAAGTCAGATTTTAAATAGGCACTTAACTGATATCAGTTATCTAGATTCCATTAATAGTTTATTCAGTCTTTGAAATTGTGAGGTAAATTTTTTTTTTTTTAATTTATTTATCTGGCTGTGTGAGATCTTAGTTGTGGCATGCGGGCTCTTGGGCTCTTTTAGTTGCAGCATGCAGAATATAGTTCCCTGACCAGGGATCAAACCCGGGCCCCCTGCATTGGGAGCGCAGAGTCTTAACCACTGGACCACCAGGGAAGTCCCAGAGGTAAATTTTTATTTCCTCTTTTTTTGTTTGTTTACATTTTAGAAGAATTTTTATTTCATAGGCAAATACAGTGTGGAATTTGATGAAGCATAGACTTTATACTTCTCTCTACTGGAACATTTAAAATCTAATTTATGTTTTTTCTGGATTACTAATGATGCAAAACTAAGTTTCTTGTTACATTTTGAGGAAAATGTTAACTAAAAAGAACTGGTTAAGGTGCTGTTAGTGTTCTGAGTAGAAACTGATCAGAGTACTGATCTGAGCAGAGGTTGTGACTTCTACTGCACTTAAACTCAAGTCATTCTGTAAATATTTAAGGACATGTTAGTAAATTCAACTTTGACTCAGTGATTCAGTAACTGCCTTTTAGGGAAAATAAGCTTAATATAGTTTGTTATTTTACTAAACTAGTATATTTAGATGACATCAGGACCATGAGCTAAATTGTTTCCTTGACAAGTGGTGTCCGATGTCATCTGAATTAAAAAAATAATCATTTTTCAGTTATATTACACTTTCAGCATTAGCACTTATGTCCATATCCTTGAGGAAATTAATGCTCTGATAGGTAAAGAAGATGGGTAAATAAAACTTACTTTATTTTTTTTTATTCTGGTGTAATTCTTGGAAACCTAGTCTCTGTACTTCTTTTTCCTTTTTAATTGTTTTTTTTACTGTTTACAAACCTTTTTGAATCACCTGGTGTTTAAGTGTTTAATTGCAAAATATATATCCAAAGAATACACACACATACACACACACTTATATATAAAATATAAAGAATAATAAAGCAAATACCTGTTTACTTGCTAACCATCTTTAGAAATGGAAAACTGCTACAACCTTTGAAGCTTCCTGTGAGCGCCATCTTATATCTATCCTCTAATCCCACCCCAGTAATTATTATTTCGTATTTGTTAAGCATATTCGCACAGTATTATATATGTATATGTTTATAAATTCCTGTGATTTGAGTTTTGTCTGGCTTTGGCTTTATATAAATATAATATATATTGAATCACTCATTATACATCTTCTGTGGCTAGGTTTTTGTTTGTTTGCTTAACATTATGATATTAATGTTGCCAAGTATAATTATAGTTTGTTAGTTTTCACTACTGTTTAGTATTCCAGTATATAAGTATGCCAAAATATATCTATCCATTTTTCAGTTGATACGCTTTTGAGTTTTTTATAGTTTTTGCTCTTAGGAACAAGATGGTATGAATATTCTTCTATGTTTTTTCCTGGTACACACATACAAGAGTTTCTTTAGGGTATATACCTTGGTGTACAATTGCTGGATCATAGAGGATATGTGTGTTCAACTTTTATCTGGTAATGCAAAACTGTTTTTACAAAATGGGTGTATAATTTATACTCTGACTGGCACTGTATGAAAGTTGTTGTGCATTGTGTTCTTCCCATCACTTCTATGGATGATTTTTAGATTTTACCAGTCTGGTGGATCTTTCACTGTAACTCAGAGTTAAGTTCCTGCTAGCCTCTTGTTACAGATTTTCATCAACCAGTCAATATATAATGTTGCTTTATATGCATTTCTGTTTAAAGACACCTTACTTTGTGTATATTGTTTATTCATTAGCATTGGACTCACAGCCATTAGCACTATAACTCTTGCCTGAATGAAGCTTATCTAATACACATATTTTCTCTGTAAGGCACACTGCAACCTTCTTGCATTTAGAAACACTAGACAGCACTTCAGCACTATACTTGGGGATCATTTTAGACAGTGAAACACCAACAGAAAACACAAAAATATTTAAAAATGTGCCTAAATAGACCATGAAAAGGAAACTTGTTTGTAGTATGAGAGCTAAAACAAGAAGGTGTAGAGTCCATTGTTTGACCTTAGCTGGGAGAGTGTGCTTCTGGCAACTTAAATTTTTTGCTGTTCTGTGCATGTCCAGAAATGACTGAGAGTATTAATTTGATGTGACAAATAAAATAAATTTTAGTGAGTAGATGAATTTGCAAGTGCAAAACCCATGAATAGTGAGGAGCAACTATACTGTAACTAACCATTCATTTACCATATCTTGAACAGGTCTGAGAATTAGAAAGAAAGGAAAAGAGGACTCTGAAAAATCAAAAGCATTGTGATGAGATTTTAGGTTCTAAGGGCCTTTTCTTAAGAATCCACTTCGGATATAATGTTATTCTGTTTGGTTGATTGTTTCTTTCGGTTTCAGCAACTGGAAGCAGCTTTGTGCATGGGGGGCATAGCTGTGAAAGATAGGCACATTAACAGCAAGTTGACAACTGACAAAGTGTCATAAGGGAGAAGACAGAAAAATCTAAGTAACAAATAGAAGACCAAAAGTATAACATTTAGGGGGTCTTTAGTGCAAGAATACTCTATTTCATTAACCTCTAGGATAGTGTTTCTAGTAAATTTCTGCAGTGATGAAAATACTCTGTAATCTGCACTGTATAATACGGCAGCTGCTAACCACAGGTGGCTATTGAGTACTTGAAATGAGGCTAGTGTATCTAAGGAATGCAATTTTAAATTTTATTTAATTTTAATTATTTTAGATTAAATAGCCCCAGGTGGCTAGTGGCTATGTATTAGACTGCACAGATCTAAGGCATCGCTGTTATTAGGATATACTGTTTGATGCTCACAGTGCTTGATTCTGTCAGTTAAGAAATTTTAATTATGTTTAGTATATGCAGCTTAAGCAGATAAGGAAGTTAATGGTGCAGTTATCTAGAGAGGGGTGGAAAACAAAATCAAAGCCTCTCAGCTACTCCTTTGTTTCCCATAATGAGGAAGGACTATAAGTGTGTACATCAATGCTAGGATGTATGGCATGTTTTGAGAGTGAATGAACCCTAAACACTTCTCTCTAAAGCTTGCGTTGGGTTATGAGTGGGGTAGGTAAAAATACAAATATTTTTCTTGTAATATATGTTGATTATTTTTTTTTGGATGGTTACTAAATTGTCAGGGCATAAGTATTATACCTATTAAGTTGTTTGGACCTAACTACTTAAGAAATAGAACTGTTGATATTTCTTTTGACCTTGGGTGCTGTATTAGTCATCAATTGCTGTGTAACAAATGACCGCAGAAATTAGCAGTTAAAAACAAACATTTATTATTTCACCCTGTTAGTGAGGGTCAGATTTTGACGCAGGAGAAAAAAAGAGAACCCATCTACTGGGGAATGCTTGAATACATTTTTCATGGAATATTGTCAGCCATTTAAATAAAATGAACTGGCTTCATACCAGATGACTTGGAGGAATTTCCACTATAAAATGAGAAAAGCATGATGCAGAGAAACATCTATAATAAGATCCTACTGTTGTTACCTGAATAATAACTCTCCCTCCCTCACCACTATATGTGTATGTACATGTGTATATTTTTATTTGGTACAGTGAGCCCAGATAAAGATATGATAGGATATACATCTGGTTGTTGGCATTGGTTATTTAAGAGAGGAGGAGATGAGATAGGAAAAAGAGATAAAACAATTATTTTAAAAAGTTATTCCCGTCAAAAACAACGTATTTGATATTCGACTTATGTAAAGTATGTGTCTGTGTGAGTGTGTGCATAGAGTTCAAATGAATCATCATCAAAATGGTGGTGGTTGTGTCAGGATAATGGAATTTAGGTAATTTTAAATTTCTTTTCAATTTTATTCTTATACTTTTATCTCTTTTGATTCTCATTTTCAATTTATATTTATAATTTATATAAACAGAAAAAAATGAAAGCCATTTTCATTGTGGTAGGGAGCAAATATTTTTAGACCTAATGAGAAAACATTGCTGTTGATTCTGGATTCTCTTTCTGTACTGGGAGGGAGTAAATGTAGCATGAATGAAAACCCTATAAATACTTTAAGATAGTAATTTCACCCTTCTCCCACATCAGATATGTTTTATAGAAGTTACTGATACTGCCATGGAAAATATGTCTTTCAAGGTGACTGGGGAATACCCTAGGGTTGGTTGAAATGTACAGGCAGTTACGTATGTCTTGATAATTGCTTTCAGAAAGATTAGATCATAATTCTACTACAATTATAAGTTCCTTCTAAGGTAGTTTAAATAAAAGTATGGTATTAGGTAATATTCTTTGTATTCTGGGGCTAGAGAGAGAGCAGTTAAAGTTGTTTAACAAACTGCAGGCATTCTGATTTTGCAGGTCAAAAAAAACTTTAGTGATTACTTAATACAGTTGGGTGTATGTGTGTGTGTGTGTTACAGCTTTTGCAGTACACTTACGTTATTCTTTCTCTGTTTGATGAACCATAACAAGAATATTATAGGAATAAGAGTTACTTGCAAAGTAAGGAAAAAAGTAGAAAATATATGCATTTCAATGTAATTTCTATCTGTGGAAACAGGATACCAGTAAATTTATGAAGTTTCTTTATGGTATTTTGCCCAAGTGTGTGAAAAGAGCATTGTATGTTTTGAATAATACATTTTTATTTAATATGATTTCCATATAGTGAAATGCATGAACCTTAAGTGTATAGTATCCATTTTGAAAAATGCACACACTAATATAATTTACACCCCTATCAAGATAAAAAATGTTTTCATCGGGTCAGGAAGATCCTTTCTGTCCCTTACCAGTGAATCCTTAACTCTCTCACCCTCTACCCAGAGGCAACCACTGTTTGGATTTCTTTTGCTGTAGATCAGTTTTACCAGTTCTAAAATTCAATAGAAATGAGTCTATATATACTCTTTTGTATATGGCTTTTTATACTCAGAATTTTGGGGTGGGGGGATGCTTGTCCATGTCTTAACGTGCATCAATATTTCATATCTTTTCATTACAGAATACCATTCTGTTCTATGGACATGCCGCAATTTGTTTATCCATTTTCCTGTTTATGGACATTTGCAATATTTCAGTTTTGGGTGATTATGAATAAAGCTTATATAAACATTCTTTTATAAGATTTAAAAAATAATACATACTTTCGCTTATTTGGGGTAAATATCTAGAGATAGAATTGCTGCATCATAAGGTAGAGATGCAGTTGACCCTTTAACAATGTGACGAGGTGGCAACCCCCATGCAGTTGAAAATCTGCATGTAACTTTTGACTCCCCCAAATATTACTAATAGCCTACTGTTGATCCAAAGCCTTATTGATAACATAAATAGTCGGTTAACACGTATTTTGTATGTTATATGTATTATACACTATATCTTACAATAAAGTAAGCTAGAGAAAAGAAAATGTTATTAAGAAAATCATAAGGAAGTGAAAGTACATTTACTGTACTGTACTATGTTTATCAATATCATAAGTGTATGTTGTCTGTGTACAAGATGAATTGTGTGTCGGTACCTACATCAATATCGTCACACATGATACAAAACACTGTAGATGTTATATGTATTACTAACACTAGACACTAAAAATGAAAAGGTAAAATGTGGAAAAGAAATACATATTTATTTACAGGTATAGCTATTCATGCATTGGTAATGAAGAAGCAGCAATATGGTTGATTTCTGGTAGCCTAGTGTAATTGATACAGTTGCTTCACAGTACCCTACCCTATACACTAATGAATGAGTTGTTATAAAATTTTTATGGTATACAGTATTATAGTCATATTCATAATACAGTTTTGGAAACATTGTTAACATTTTCTCAAAAACTACTTACCTGTGATGATAGGCTGACACTTAGTTTTTCCAATTACTAGAGAGAGGGGAGCATACTGTATGATAATGTAATTATTTGAAAACAAAGTTATCAAACAGTAAGAAAACTAACATTGTTAATTTGGTATGAAATGTCAGTCACCTTATGCCTATGTAAGGATAGGCTATCCACTTCAATACAAGTCTTATACACGGTGTTCTACACAATGAATACTTAGGCAATGATGATGACACAGAAACGTTTCATATAGTTCTTGCTGTACTCTTACTAAATTTTCACATGAAGACGCACACATATATACAACAGAGAGGTTTATTAATTGTACAGCATGATGATTATTTACTATTCATTAAGTGGATGTGGGTCATCATAAAGGTCTTCATCCTTGTTATCTTCACGTTGAGTAGGCTGAGGAGGAGGAGGAAGATGAGGGGTTGGTCTTGCTGTCTCAGGAGTGGCCTCGGTGGAAGAGGTAGAGGAGTTCCAAGAGGAGGCAGGAGAGGCAGGCACACTTGGTGTAACCTTACGTAAATACACTGTAATTTCTGACTTTTTTGCTTTTCCATTCCTCTAAAAATGTTTCTATACAGTACCAATCCTTCTTTCACTGTTTGCTTTAGTTTTAGTGCCCATGTCATAGAAGGGTCCATGTTGTAAAAGAAGTCAAAAGCAGTATTGAATAATTGGAACCCTTCTTTCTGCCAGATTGTCTAATGTCAGTTTGTTTTCTGGCACTGCTTCTTCTGTGTCTTCTTCCTCATCGTCTGGCACTGGTTTGGAAGCACTCATCTCCATCAAGTTATCTTCTGTTAATTCCTCTGGTGTGGTGTCTGTTAGCTCTTGAATTTCTCCAAGATCCATATTTTGAAACCCTTCACCCCCTACCTTTTTTGCCATATCAACTGTCTCTTTCAGGATTTCCTTGATGGACTGTCATAAATCCTGTGAAATTATATACAAATCTAGACACAGTTTTCCTCAGCAGGAATCTATTGTTTTGGGCTTAATGACTTTCACAGCTTTTTCTACAATAACCATGGCATATTCAGTGGTGAAATCCTTCCAGACTTCCATGATGTTCTATCAGAGTTTTCTTCCATAGCGTTGGCAATCCTTCCCATGGAGTACCGTGTGTAATGAGCCTTAAAGGTCCTTATGACTCCCTAATCTAGAGGTTGAGTTAGAGACATTGTGTTTGGGGGCAAGTAGACCACTTTGATGCCTTTGACATTGCACTCATGGGGTTCTGAGTAGCCAGAGGTATTGTCCAATATCAAAAGAACTTTAAAAGGCAGTCCCTTACTGGCAAAGCGCTTCCTGTCTTCTAGGACAAAGCATCAATGGAACCAATCCAGAAAAAGGGTTTTCGCCCAAGCCTTCTTGTTTTACAACCTTATAGATAAGGGCAGTCCTGATCATAAACCCCACTGCATTTACACAAAATAGTGGAGTCAGCCTATCCCTTCCTGCCTTAAATCCTGGTGCTCACTTCCTTCCTTAGATATCCTTTGTGGCATTTTTTCCCCAGGATATGGCACATTAAAAACTTGTTCAGGCAGCTATTCTTTCTCCTCAGTGATTTTGTTAATGGCATTTGGAAACTCATATGCTGCCTCTAGGTTGGCTGGTGCACTGATTCCCCTGATACCTTGACATTTTTTAAAAATTTATTTATTTATTTTTGGCTGCGTTGGGTCTTCATTGCTGTGCGCAGGCTTTCTCTAGTTGTGGCGAGCTGGGGCTACTCTTTGTTGTGGTGTACGGGCTTCTCATTGTCGTGGTTTCTCGTTGCGGAGCACGGGCTCTAGGCGTGCAGCCTTCAGTAGTTGTGGCACGTGGGCTCAGTAGTTGTGGCTTGCGGGCTCTAGAGCTCAGGCTCAGTAGTTGTGGCTCATGGGCTTAGTTGCTCCGTGGCATGTGGGATCTTCCTGGGCCAGGGCTCGAACTCTTGTCGCTTGCATTGGCAGGCGGATTCTTAACCACTGTGCCACCAGGGAGGCCCTACCTTGACATTTTTTAAGCCAAACCTTTTTCTATTGTAAAATTATCAAACCATCCTTTGCTAGCATTAAATTCTCCAGCTTTGGATCTTTCACCTTCCTTTTGCTTTAAGTTGTCGTATAATGACTTTGCTTTTTCTCGAATCATTGGAGTCTGTAGGTAGTGCCTTTCTTATAGCAATCCTGCATCCACATAAAAGCTACATTTTCAAAATAAGATTAAAAGGTATTTCACGAAAACTGCAAGGTTTTTGTGCCTTCTGGCATAGCTGTAGCAATGGCTTCATGGATTTCTTTTTCTTTTATTACAACGGGCCTTACTTGAGATTCATTTATCTTGAAATGGTGGGCATCTGCAGCTGCGGACACCAATCTGTGGTAGATATTAAGTAATTCAACTTTTTCTTGTAATGTCATGACTTTTCTTTGCTTCTTGGGAGCACTTCTAGCATTACTAGTGGCGCTTTGTGTGGGTCTCATGGTTTTATTTCATGGTTCACAGTATTGCACTAAACAGTGAAAAATACGTGAGAACTGCGAGAGATCACTTCTTATTGTGATATGCAATTTACTGGAGAGACAACTGCTCACGTGGAGATGATAAGCATCACATGGCATTTTAGGCAGATGCTCTCAACACTTGAGCTCACCACAATAGCAACAGGAAGTGGCTATGAAATTATTACAGTAGTATAGTATATATTGCAGTTAATTTTATGCAGTTATGATTTAATATTGCAACTTTGTTTACATTTCCCTTCACTGCAAATGGCAGCATATACAGTTTGTAAGGGTTTGTGTGTGTAAGTTTTGATCAATTTTAACTTTTTATAATAGATTTGTATATATTTTATGGTAGTAAATGATAAAATAGACTAGTATCTACATATATTTTATGCATTCATTGCATACCTTTTTCTTAATTTTTTTGATATTTCGAGGCTTTTTCCAAATTGTCTGTTTTTCAGTTTTTTTCAAATTTCTAGGTTTTTTCAGATTGTTGCAAATCTCCAAAAAATTTTCCAAGGTATTTACTGCAAAAATGTTGCATGTACGTGGACCTGTGCAGTTCAAACCCATGTTGTTTAGGGTCAGCTGTACATTACTTTGTATGAAATTATCAGACTGCTAGTCGCTTCATAGCCTCACCAACATTTGGCATTGACACACATTTTAATTTTAGTGTTTATTGGTGGTGTAAAATGGTTTTAATTTATAATTCCCTGATGACTCTTTATATTAAGCACTTCTTTCCATTTGCTTACTGGCTGTTCATTTATCTTTCTTGTGAATTCTTTTACTCCTTTAAAAAAGTGGGGTTGTTTTCTTTTTTTATTACTGAGTTGTAGAAGTTGTTTATATATATTCTGGGTATAAGTTCCTTGTAAGTTATGTATTGTGAATATTTTCTCCCAGTCTGTAACTTGCTTATTCATTTCTTTAACACTAACTTTTATTATTTTTAAACATCTGTTAAAGTATAATGGACATACAATAAACTTTATATTTTTAGTGTACAATTTGATATGTTTGAACATATGTGTACACTCTTGAAAATACCACCACTCCTGCAATACTAAACATGTCTATTACCACCAGAGTTTTCCATGTCTTCTTTTAATCCCTTCCACTCACCTCCATCCCCCATCTCTAGGTACCACGCTTCTTTCACTGTAGATTCATTTGCATTTTCTAGGGTTTTATATAAATGGAGAAATATGGTATGCATTTTTTGTCTGACTTATTTCACTCAAAGTGATTACTTTGAGATTCATCCATGTTGTAGTTTGCATCAATAATTCATTCATTTTTGTTGCCCAACTGAATGCTCTCATATGGGCAAATCACAGTTTGTTTATGTACTTATCTGTTGATGGACACTGGATTGTTTTCCAGCTTTTGGCAATTACAAATAAAGATGCATTGAAAATTAATGAACAAGTCTTTGTGGTTTTAATTTGCATTTTAAAAATGATTATTGATGTTGACCATCTTTTCATATGCTTGTTTGCCTCTCAATGTTCTTTGGTGACATGTCTATTCAAAAGGTTTGTCCATTTTAGCATTTGTTTGTTTACTTTCTTATTATTGAATTTTGAGAGCCTTTGTTAAGTCCTTTATCAGATACATGGTTTGCAAATATTTCCTCCCCTTCTGTGACTCCCCAGCCTCAACTTTTCTTATGTCCCAATACTAGGGGGAATTTTCATTAAGTATGATGGTAGCTATGGATATTTTATAGATGTCCTATGTCAGTTTGAGAAAATTTTCTTCTATTTGTAGTTTTCTGAGAATTTCTAATCCTGAATGGGTATTGAATTTTATTGTTTCCCATATCTTAAAACACTTTTATGTTTCTCTACTTCTCCTAGGATAGAGTCCAAATTTCTTAATATGGTCACATATTACAGCTCCTTCCAGTAAGAGGTGCAGTCTGTTCCCCTACCTTATAAATCTTGGCTGGCCTTGTCACTTGCTTTAATCAACAGAAAATTCTATGGAATTGTTATTGCAACTTCTAAGCAAGGCCTCAAGAGGCCTTGTAGCTTCTGTTCTCTCTGTCTTGAACTCTGAGGCCACTTGCTCTGAAGAGAGCCCATCTAGCCTCCTTGAGGATAAAAGCCTATATGGAGGGACCCAGTCATCCCAGCTAAGTCCAGCTTCCCCACTCTCTACCCCAACTAAGTCCAGTCCCACCAGCTGTTACAGCTACATGAATAAGTCCAGGAGATATCATGGAAGAACTATCCATTGAACCCACAGAATCATGAGAAATCATAAATCACTATTGTTTTAAGACACTGGGTGATTTATTACACAGTCTGCGATTTACATAGATATGCAGTCTGGACTTTTCTAGTGTCATTTCCTGTTCTAATGCTGCCTGTTTCTTTGTCAGTCCTTCACATCAGAGTAAATGATATTTCAACTACCCTGTTATTCAAGTCAGAAACTAAATCATCATCTTGATACCTCCTTCTCCCCTCCCTATATCCAGCTATCACTTAACCCCATTCATTCTATCTCCAAAATATATGTCAAAACTGTCTAATCCTCTCTATCTCTGCACCACCTTAGTTCACGTCTCCTTCATGTCATCTCTTGTCAGAATTATTGTAACTATCCTAACTCATCTGCCAGTCCCTCCAAGCCATTCTCTACAAGGCAGACTCTGTGTGTGTGCGTGTGTGTGTGTGTGTGTGTGTGTGTGTGTGTGTGTGTGTGTGTGTGTGATGTTAATCAGATCTTGGCTTTCCATTGTGCTTAATGGATTCCATTGCATTTATAATGCATGATATGGTAACTGCTTACCTCTTCAATCTCAACATTACCATTCTCCACCTTGCTTACTAGGCTCCAACCATGCTGGCCTGTTAACAGCTTCTAGAACTCATTTTTCATAAGCCTTTTTGCCTGGCTAGCTCTGTGTAGTAGCTTATTAGTGCCCCTCCCTCCCAAAAAAGATATGTGCAACCTCAGAATGTAACCTTATTTGAAATAAAGGTTTTAGCAGATGTGATTAAGATAAAGATCTTAGAGTGAGATCATCCTGGATTAGGGTGAGCCCTAAATCCAATGACAAGTGTTTTTATTAGACACAGAAAAGGAGAAAATACAGAGGGACACAAGAAGGTCATGTGAAGATGGAGGCAGAGATTGGAGTTATGCTGCCACAAGCAAGGAACACCAGGAGCCACTGGATACGGGTAGTGACAAAGAAGGATCCTCTCTTAGAGCCTTTGGAGGGAACATGGTTCTGCTAACATCTTGATTTCAGACTTCTGGCCTCCAGAACTGTGAGAGAATAAATTTCCGTTGTTTTAATAAGCCACCAAGTTTGTGGTAATACGTTATGGCAGCCTGAGGAAACTAATGCACTCTGTCTCATCCTTTAAGACTCACCTCCTGGGATATACTTTTGCTGATAGATCCATCTAATCTAATGGATGCTGATAGATCATCCATTTCTCCTTTATATCATCTTTATTTCTTATAAATTGTTAACATCCATATGATTAAAAATGATTTTTAAATTGTTTTTCATGCTGAAAAAATTCTCTTTGGGCTGAAATTGTGAACAGTTTTGAACATTAAATTTTTTTCATTGTTTTCTTAATTCTGTGGCTAAATTAAGAACCATGTGATAGATAGTTCTTTGATCCTCTATGAGCTTACCCTCTGCTTTGATAAAGAGATTGTGAGTCATTATGTTTTATTTTAAAATTAATTTATTAATATTCACATATACAGAATTTAAAGGTTGATAATAGAGGATCTAAAATAGTTTTTCTAAAATGTTCATTCTTAATGACTTTTTTTTTTTACAGTTTCTATTACTAAATCTACAGCAGTTATTTCTCCAAATTAAAAGTAATGGAAACCTCTTTAACTATGGGATAACACTGTTTAATAGTAACAGTACTCAGCATTGATGCCCAAGAGTTTGAAAAATGAAGTTATAAAATTTATCAATAATGTGGTTAAACATTAAAAATTTTACCTAAAACGTATTTGTCAGATCATTGTGCTTTACTTCAGTTAGAGAATTTACATTTTACTTATGTAATTTTTAATAACAAAATCCTATTTGGTTATAAATAAAATTTTATATAGACAAATGCTTTCTGTTGTATTCGGAGGTGTTGTATGTGGGATGATGGATGGTATACAACAGATTGTATAAAGATCCATTTTTACTAGTTACAACATTGTATCTAACTAACCACTTATCAGAGAAAACTGACTTGTAAACTGAGACTTTAAAGAATAACCAAAGAGAGAAAGAAGGAGGAAGGGATGGGAGGAAGTGGGAGTTCATGAGAAAGACAAAGAGATGTAAATAGTCCCTTGCCTAGCTGTGTAGTCTGTTCTCTAATGTACAGCTGTATTCTTAAGAAACTCAGTTACCAAAAATCATATTACCACACCTATTAATTTGATATAGATAAAAAGGATTAATAACTTAAGAATAGCAATCTCAATTTTCCTATGGCAGTTTCTATAATAAAGAAATCTTAATAGCTGCTTAGAATGTAAACCTCATATAAACCTAAACAGTTGTTACTGTGTAGTCGTTAAATAAAGTTTCGACTGTGGGGTTAGTGAATCAGTAGGAATGCTTTTAGCACCAAATAATAGAAGGTCCTATAACAGTGGGTTAAACAGAGTTTCTTTCCCGCCATCACCCCATCTCTGTCCCTGCCACACACAAGGAAACTAGAGTTAGGCAGTTACTGGTGAAAGTTGAGTGGCTCAGGGATGGCTGTCTGTGAGGTTCTCTTAATCTTTTTCTTCATTGTTGCGCAGTGGATGTTACAGCTGTAATTGTTCAGATAGTAAAGAGGTAGCATTTGTTTCAAAAAGCAAAACTTATCCCACAACAAACTTCTGCTTAATATCTCATTGACCAGAATTTTGCCATGTATCTATTTTTGGCCGGAAGGTGGCTAGGAAGAGAAGAACTGGATTGAGAATGGAGTTTGGGTCAGCCAACCAACAGTATCAGACAAAATCAGATTGACTGATTAAAAAAATTTTTTTTAATTGAACTATAGTTGATTTACAGTGTTGTGTTAGTTTCAAATGTAGAGCACAGTGATTCAGTTTATATATATATATATATATATATATATATATATATATATTCTTTTTCAGATTCTTTTCCCTTAATAGATTATTATAAAATATTGAGTGTAGTTCCCTGTGCTATACAGTAGGTCCTTGTTGTTTATGTATTTTATATATAGTAGTGTGTATATGTTAATCCCAAACTCCTAATTTATCCCTCCCCATCCTTTCCCCTTTGGTAACCATAAGTTTGTTTTCTATGTCTGTGGGTCTATTTCTGTTTTGTAAATAAGTTCATTTGTATCATTTTTTTTTAAGATTCCACATATAAGGGATAACATATGTCATTTGTCTTTGTCTGGCTTACTTCACTTTATGATAATCTCTAGGTCTGTCCATGTTGCTGCAAATGGCATCATTTCATTCTTTATTATGGATGTGTAATATTTCATTACATATATATACACACACACACACACACACACACACACCACATCTTCTTTATCCATTCATCTGTCGATGGACATTTAGGTTGCTTCCATGTCTTGTCTATTGTAGATAGTGCTGCTGTGAACACTGAGGTGCATGTATCTTTTCAAATTATAGTTTTCTCCAGATGTATGCCCAGGAGTGGGATTTCTAGATCATATGGTAACTCTATTTTTATTTTTTGTAATGAACTGCCATACTGTTCTCCGTAGTGGCTGTACCAATTTACATTCCCACCAACATTCCTTTTTCTCCATACCCTCTCTAGCATTTATTATTTGTAGACTTTTTGATGTTGGCCATTCTGACTAGTGTGAGGTGATACCTCACTGCAGTTTTGATTTGCATTTCTCTAGTAATTAGCAATGTTGAGCATTTTTTCATGTGCCTGTTGGCCATCTGTATGTCTTCTTTGGAGAAATGTCTATTTAGATCTTCTGCCCAGTTTTTGATCGGGTTGTTTGGTTTTTTATGTTGAGCTATGTTAGCTGTTTGTATATTTTGGAAATTAACCCCTTGTTGGTCTCATTGTTTGTAAATATTTTTTCCCCTTCTGTAGATTGTCTTTTTGTTTTGTTTATGGTTTCCTTTGCTGTGCAAAGCTTTTAAGTTTCATTAGCTCCCATTTGTTTATTTTTGTTTTTATTTCCATTACTCTAGGAGATTGATCCAAAAAAGATACTGCTGTGATTTATGTCAAAGACTGTGCTGCCTATGTTTTCCTTCAGGAGTTTTACAGTATCCGGTCTTAAATTTAGGTCTTTAATCCATTTTGAGTTTATTTTTGTATATGGTGTTAGAGAATGTTCTAATTTTGTTCTTTTACATATAGCCGTCCAGTTTTCCCAGCACCACTTATTGAAGAGACTGTCTTTTTTCTCCATTGTATATTCTTGCCTCCTTTGCAGATTGACTGATTTTTAATCTAAACTCTGCCGTTTAGCTGTGTAACTGTAGTAAGTTATTTAGCCTTTCTAAGCCAGAATTTTTAAAATGAGGATGAAGAGGATGATTATTGTTATTAAAATACTACTCCTGTTCCTCCTACTCCTATTAAAATGAGATAATACACATAAAAATCTGAGTAATTTGTCAGACAAGGGCGTTAGTACTCACAAGATATTAATTATATCATCATCTTTTATGTTACCACCAGCTTCATTCTTTTATTTTATTGAGGTAAAATTCACATATCATAAAATTAACCATTTTAAAGTGTACAATTAAGTGTCATTTAGTACGTTCACAATGTTGTACAGCCATCACTTCTATCTAGTAATTTCATTACCCCATAAGAAAACCTGGTACCAATTAAGCAGTCTCTCCTTTCACCCTTAACCCAGCTCCTGGCAACCAGTAATCTGCTTTCTGCCTCTATGAATTTACCTGCTTTCTGCATCTATGAATTTACCTGAATATCTTATGTAAATAGAGTCATAACAATATATGGACTTTTGCATTTGACCTCTTTCACTTAACACGTTTTTGAGGTTTATCTATGTTGTAGCATGTATCAGTACTGCATTCCTTTTCATGGCTAAATAATATTTCATTTTGCAGACATACTCTCTTTTTGTTTGTCCATTCATCTATCTTTTGGCCATTGTGAATAGTTCTGCTCGAAACATTCATGTACAAGTGTTTGTTTGAATACCTTTTTCATTTATTTTCATTTATTTTTATTATATAACTAACTAGGAGTAGAACTTTTGGGTCATGTAGTAATTCTGTGTTTAACTTTTTGAGGAACTACCAAACTGTGTTCCACATTGCACCATGTATAAGAGTTCTGATTTCCTCACATCCTTGCCAACACTTGTTATTTTGTTTTTTTTGGTTATAGCCATCCTAGTGTGTGTGAAGTTATATTTCATTGTGGTTTTGATTTGCATTTTCCTGATGACTAATGATGTTGAACATCTTTTCATGTGCCTGATGGCCATTTGTTTAATCTTCTTTGGAGAAAGGGCTATTGAGGTCCTTTGCCCATTTTTAAATTAGGTTGTCTTTTTCTTGTTATACAAATCCCTTATATATTCTAGGTACTAAACCCTCATCAGATACATTTCTGCAAGTATTTTCTCCCACTCTGTAGGTTGTCTTTTCACTTTCTTGATAGTGTCCTTTGATGCACAAAACTTCAATTTTGATGAAGTCCAGTTTATTTTATATTTTGTTGCTTGTACTTTGAAGTCATATCTAAGAATCCATTGCCAAATCCAGAATCATGAAGATATACCCCTATTTTCATCTTAAGAGTTTTATAGTTTTACCTCTTACTTTTATGTCTTACATTTGATTGTACTGGTTAGATTTTGGATCACTTTTGATACATTTTGAGTTAATTTTTGTGTATGGTATGGTACAAAGTGGGACCACCAACTTCATTCTATTCTCCTTTATCATGAGTATTACCCATTATTATGAAGCATGAAGCCACTCCAACATGTAACATGAATTGTTTTCTAAATAGCTTTTTCCCTATGTATTTGACAAGTAGTAGTTTCCTTCTTAATTTTTATAATTGAAGACAGTCTGCATAATGTAAAATGTGTTCCCTAATGAACTGGTGCCATTTTATCCTGTGTATAATAGCAAAACTTGAGCTATATTAGATATATCTATGGTAGGTCTGAGTTTTTTAATTTATAAAATTGGCAGGGGTGAATAGTAAATCTGTTTTTTTCTAGGTTTAAAATTTTACCACTGATTTTGAACATTGCATTTATTATTGAAGTGTAGTCAGTGAGAATATGTAATTGTTACGTTTGCATTCTAATTTTGTTTTATTTCATTATTCATAGTCTGTTATATCTTACTGAATGTCATTCCTTGATTAGAAGCTATCTCACTAGTCCTTTTTTCCTTCCATCTACATTGTTGAGAATGATGTAGTTTCCTGGGAGAAAGTGGTGATGTTATGGTAGCCTGACTGTTGCATACTATCCTTTAGCATAAAAAATAAAAATAAAAATATCTGCCAGTGTAGGATGGACAGGATGAACATTATACGTTCTTGAGTTAACTGTCCAAAATTTTAACTATTCATGTTGTCTAACGATTTGTTTTAAATGGAGGAGGATATAATTTGGTTGTTCCTTTTTGTAGTACTTGATTCTGAAGCTTGAAAGGCCTGCTATAGTCCAGAATATCACATTTGGAAAATATGAGAAAACTCATGTCTGCAATTTGAAGAAATTTAAAGTCTTTGGTGGAATGAATGAAGAAAACATGACAGAGCTATTGTCCAGGTGGGTTATGATTATGGGGAGGAGAGAGTTTCTAAACAATCTGCAGTCTTAGTTTAGTCTCTTTGTAGCTAAATCTGCGTGGTTTGTTTTTTCTTGCAAAGGAGAAAAGAGTATTTCTACTATTTTATTTCTAGTGCCTTATTTTAATATTGTGCTTTAGTTAGCTTTTTCCCACCAGATACTAATTAATATTGTTACCAAAGCAGAAAGAATAAAATTTGGGGGTATTTTTCTACTTCTTATTTTTCAATCTTATTTTTGAATTGTTAATGACTTCACATATGCTTGTCAGCTATAATAAAAATCTTTGCTGTAATCCTTGATGTAAAAATATAGAATCTGTCCAGAACATTAAGATTGAGTGCCCTAATCTGGAAGTAATATTCTGGGAGTTTAGTATAAATTGGAAACTAAACAGAGTAAAAGTATGTGACTGCACCTACTGCAGTGCCTACCTCTTGGAAGGAGCTCAGTAAATTTGAGTTTTGACAGCATAGATCACCAGGAATGAATGTTAATTTGCCCTCTAGATGATGAAAAATGGGATAGAAAATGGAGTGGACAAATAAAGCCATGCAGTTTTAGAATATATTTGTGACATAGTATGTCCCTTTAGTACAATATTTTATATAAGTATGTATTACGTCTAGACTGCATTTGATTTAAGTCATGAAAATATATCAGAATATAAGGCAACCTGACGGCAAGTGACTTTCCCATAAATACTTGAGTCAGCCCAAGTTGTTTAAGTAGAGAAGTGATATGGGTTTATTTTTGTGTAGGATAAAGCGGATGCTATTAAACCAACAGAGTAAGGTTGTCTTTGAAAATTTATTGAGCTATAAAAGGAACATTGGCATCTTAGTCAGAATTTAATAACTTAATTCTTTGACAGATTCTAATATTTGGCTCTGTATAAGTTGTAAGATATGAGTATGAATTGTTTTTAAATTTTCTTCTTACTGCTTGAATATTTTATATTCAGTTATACATTAGGGACACTGGGTCTTGTCACACATTTTCATGTATTGTAGTCACATTCTTTAATTAACACTGAACGTTTTTTCATTAGTCCTCATTTAATTAAGAGAATACAGTATAGTGCAGTTGATGTGAATGTACAAGTTTTGTCCTATATTCTCATGTTCAACTACTTTGTTACATTGTCCCTGTCATATATTCTGAGCATTCGTTGACCTTAAAATCGGAGTATGATATTAATCTCTGTTTTAGTGCATTTACTAAATTATGAAATCAGATTTGATAACCTTATTTTTTTTCACAGTGGCTTAAAGAATGATTATAACAAAGAAACATTTACCTTGAAGCATAAAATTGATGAACAGATGTTTCCTTGTCGATTCATTAAAATAGGTAAGGTTTTCAGCATTCTGGAGTAGAAATAAATTCTTTATACCATCAGTCATCAAACTACAGCCTGTGGGCCAAATCCTGCAGGTTCCCTGTTTTTTTTTTTAATAAAATTTTATGGCAACACTGCCATGCCAGTTGTTCACATAGTGTCTTTGTCTGCTTTTGCACTGCATGGCAAAGTTGAGTAGTTGCAAGAGACCACCTAGCCCACAAAGCCCAAAATGTTTACTGTTTGGCTGACCTCCTACTTTATAAATCTATAACTAAGTGACAGTTATTTCAAATGGAACCTTTTCTACTTTCTCATTTGAAAGTTTCTTAGAACCTTTTCTAAGTACTTTCTCATTTTATGAGATATATGGATTTGATTGCCTTTATTGTTTTATGGAAGGTTTGTCAGTTCTGAAGTTATATCATTCTAAAACCAAATATTGACGTATTCCTTAAGACCATATATTATGGTAATTTTCTATTCTTTTCTTTTATATTTCATTTTGTGTGTGTGTGTGGTAATGTTGGTCAAACTCATAAAACTAATTTCATAACCCATTAATAAGTTTCAAAGTAATGTTTGAAAAATGCTACCTAAGCATTTATTGTGTTTATTTAGCAAGTGTTTTAGGTTAAGAAAGTATGTGTAATGCCTCCTCAAAACTAGTGTTTTTAGGATTTTTTTGTTTATCTATAAGATGGATTAGTTAGAAGGTAGGAAGGTTGAGAACTTGACTCTTTTAGTTTCCATCTATATTTCATACCTTTGAAAATATTATGTTAAAATTGAGATTAAGGTGAGTCATATCCCTTTAAGAATGATAATAAAAGCCAGAATCCCATGTTTTGATTTGGGAGAAAAATTCCTCATTTGGAAGGACCAGCTCCATAGTCATTGTTTGCCAGTCTATCAAGAGTTGGCCTGTTCATTTCATTGAGTCAAATAGTTCCATTAGACAAAAAGAATATCTGAGATCTTAATGAAGACTACTTATAGAGGGGAAACTATTTTTAGAATCATTGGGCTGTTTGGTGTGTTACTTTCTTTTATAAATATAGCTTTTGTTATAATTAATTATAAATAAAAAACCTGTATCCTGTTTACCTATGAGAATTTAGGAACAAGCAGATTTTTAAAATAAATTCTTGATTGTTTCTTCTTTCATGCTAATGAGTAATTCTTTCCTCAGTATGCAGACCACCCATTTCTTATAGATTCTTGCATAGCTTGAACAATTCTATGATCTTACATTCCAAATGGAGAAGCAGTGAAAATATCTTATATTTTCATGTAGTAAATTTAGATTTTTATAATTTTAAAGTACTTATTCAATCTCTAATTGCTTAGTCATGCAAAATGAAATGTTCTCTTTTTTTTTTTTTAAGTTCTTTTATTTGAACTTTTTGGGTACATTTCCTATAGTCATTAGTTTTCTTTGAAGGAAAATATCTACTACTACTGCTTCTAAAGTTCTTAATCCTCTAATATTATTCATTAGAACTATGAATAAAAGTCTGTTTAAGGATTTTGAATAGTTTCTTCCCTTTAAAAATTTATAAGAGAACAGAGGTCTCTTATGGATCAGTTAGACATTCAGCTGCCTGAAAACAAGAAGTCGGACCTCTTTCCGGCCCTTTCTATCAGCCTTCTAGTTGTAGGGCATGATGATGTTTTTTACTTGGCCCTGGTGGGTTAGTTTTATGGTATTCAGGCAAAATGTTAACTAGAGCTTTCCAAATAATTGAAGACACTTATTAACTCATTTGATATTTAGGGTATTAATAGTTAGATAACTTCATATTTCTCACTTTTCTGTTAAAAAATGTTAATAGTGGTCTGCAGTGTTTTTGCTTTTCAACCTTTTCCCCACATTCTCTTGATAAGTTTTGTTTTTTTAAAATGAGATAAGGAAAATGTGAAACTTAAAGCCTGTGTTAGGCTTTTCTTAGTTTGATATTTTTAAACTAGTTTTTTTAGTTTGATGTTTTCTTTAAAAATAATTTCGATAAAACACTTAAGTGATGTGTAGCTTTCTTTTGGTGGTGATTCACACAGATACTTGTTTACCTGGCTGGGATAAATTGTTGGAATTCTTCTTAAAAGAAAAAATGTGTTTGAATACTTCACATTTATGTTCTATAATGATATGTTTGAAAGATCTTGCTTTATTTTTTAAAAAAAGTTTATTCTTAAACAACACTTTCTAAACATAGTCAACCTTCAGTTATTCATAGTAATGGAGGGGAACAGAAGCAAGGCTTAACTCAATGGCGGATAATCTCCAAATCATGCACTGACATCTAAATATGATAATTTGCATTTATAAAGAGTATAGCTTATTCATTAAATTTGGCTTAGACCCAATTTAAGTAAGTTTGTTTACAAATTAACAAGGAAAGTAAGCCTTCATTTTTACTGCATGGCAGGGGTTAGGTTTTTAAGATCTGTTGTGGATAATCCACAGTGCCAGCATAGCTGAACTGACCTTTAAGTAAATTTTACTTTCCTTTCTTAAGTTACCTTTTGTATAAAATGAGTATGATAATACTTCCTCTGTCTAATGATAGGATAGGTAGCTATATTGGACATTTTCTTGAGTTCTTTTGTAGTTTGTGGATGAGTGGTAGTCTTATGAATTTTAATTTAAGATCATATTTATGAAGGAAATATTTTCATTTTGAATGTCTCTTTTATATATTTATATTCATAGAGCTCTTGATTACATGCCTTCTTACATGTAGTATTTTAAGTACTATAGAAAAAGTACATGCACAAATATAATTTGAACCATCATGTCATTTCAGCAATCATTATTTAGAACTTCTTATATGTTTTTATTGTTTTTGCATTTGTAAGTGCTTTCACATGTGGTATCTCATTTGAGCACTATACTGGAAGATAGAAATCTTTCCTTTTTTGGTTAAGGAAAATGAGAGTAGAAGTCAAATGATGTGTCCCAGGGTACATAGCTAGTAAGTGGTGGATCAGAGACATAGCATTTGGTATATGCTTTTGGATATGTGCTTGTATTGCTTTAAAGTAGTATAATAGATACTGTTTATGAAGCATCTGCCTAACACTCTGTGAAATAGGTATTATTACCCTCACTTTACAGATGAGGAAACTGAAGTTTAGAGGTAAATTAAATGATTAGGCCAAGACCTTACAGGTAGTAGAACGTAGAGATGGTATACAAACTTAAGTCTGTCTTTTTACGAATGTTGAGTTCTTTTACTGTGTGATATATGTAAGTTTTGTTTCCTCAGGTAGATTGTAAAATCCTAGGGAATAGCAACTGCCTTCAGACTCCTCAGATTTCAGAAGCAACAAACAAACTGCTTGCTTCATTAGAGACATCGTATATATACTTTTTGAGTTTATTGTACAGAAATTTATAGGGATTAATCAGTGGCTGTGTGAACTTAATGGAGGAAAAGTTACATCTTTATGGTGTCTAACCTCTAACAAATGTACTTCGCATTTCCTTCAATTATGAATATAGGCAATAACTCATAGTATTAGCAATACCTGTGACTTGTCACAGATAGAAGTTATAAATATTTCCCATCACATTACACTGTGGCAAATATCATCATAACTTTGAAATTATGATAATTATTAGACCTGCCACTAGATCTTCTTATCTAATGTGTTAATGAAAAAGCATATATATTTCTATATCATAATTTTGTATCTTCATTATTTTTATAAGTATATTTCAATACAGTTTGCTTACTCTGTAATCTTATGTATTTTTCATTTTACATTTAAATCTTAGAGGGATTGGGTCACAGGGTTCACTGAATAGCCAAGGGGGGTTCACCACACAAAAAAGCCAAAGACCCCATGTTGGAGTGAAATCTTTGATAGGGCTTAGTGTGGAAGTTGAGAGTTGGCCTTAGGAAGAAGCTTGGTTTCGGGTAAGGTTTGTAAGTAAAAAGAAAACTTAGTAAAGAAGGAGGGTTGTTGATTGGGAGACCAGATTCAAGAGAGCAAGTTAAAGGTTTGGAAGGGAAAACCTCAGTGGGAGATTAGATCAGATGACTGAAAACATAAAGTTGAATGGGATGAGAGTATTGGTTATAGATGACTAGAAAGGTTTATATCTTGATTCATAGCCAAGATAAAAGTTATATCAGGAAATAAGAAGGTGATTTGAAGGCAGAAGGAGGTACTGATTCTTGGAAGGATTCTGGAGGAGTCCTGGTTTTTGGTAGAGGGATGACTTGGATTTCTATGAATTTTTTGGATTTTTGCAGCCTGGATGGGTGTGGGAGCTTCAGAGAAGCTTTAGCTTTGGCTGGATGAGTACTGTATCTTCTGGGGGTGGGGGGGTGGGGTGGGGAGGGGCAGCGGGAAGGTGCCCTGATGGTGGCCTTCATGAGAGCATGTGGAAAGGTAACATTTTAAAAGTATAGCTAGTGGGAACATGCTATAAATATATAGCACAGGAAGCTCAGCTCAGTGCTCTGTGATGACCTAGATGGGTGGGATGGGGGGCAGGGAGGGAGGTCCAAGAGGGAGGGGATATAGGTATACATACAGTGTATTCATTGTACAGCAGAAACTAACACAACATTGTAAAGCAGTTATACTCCAATAAAAAAATAAATTTAAAAAGGAAGAAAATTAATATAGTAATGAGAGCTAATAATAATAGCTAACATTTATTGAGTACTTACCATGTGCCAGTTACTGTGCTAAGTGCTTTGTGTACTTATTAATCTGTAAGTAGAATAGATGCACTCTTTCAGAGTGGTTAATCTTAAATTTTTAAGATCTTCCAGAAGCTGATCTTAAAAGTACTAGCATCTTCTAAGAGCTGTTTAGCTGTCTAGACAGTAGCGTCCCAAGTGATAATACCAAAGCATATTGAATGTACCACATATATGTTTAATTGTGTTGAGATGTTGACCCCCACCAATCGTACAGTTGCCAAATCCTGCAGCCTAGTATGCTTGTGTACTAAATATCTTATCATTTTCTATGCATGCCGTTTTATGGAAAACGTATGAGAGGCACTGATCCTGATCGTGTCCTTGTCTGATTATCCCATTGGAAAAACTGATGGTTGAATTCTTAGGATACAAACTCTTAGCCTTGGGATGTGTATTAGGAGTTTCTAATCTTTTTTTTGAGGTGAGAGCAAAGGCATCTTTCATTAGGGAGCGAAGAAGGTGTGCTTGGAGCTCCAATTCACATTTAGGTTTCTGATACATAATATGGAGTATGTCTAATATGCAGTATTAGTGTTGTTAATGCCATCAAAAATCATTGGTAAAATTTGAAATGGGTGTATATCATTCTGCTCATTCTGTATATATGCCTTCAGTCTGTTAAAAATTAACTGTACTCTTCATTCATCTAATATATGATCTTGTGAGATGACTGCCTACTTAACGTCCCTCCCACAGTTGCTTCAAAGGATTTAATAAATGAACGTTTTACTGACTTGAATAGGTATAGTAGGAAGATTTTTTTTCCTCCTAATTTTATTGAACTTGGACCTGGAACTTGAGAATGGATCTCAGATCACTAACTAATATTATATGTCTCTGGTCACAGTTACAGACTGTGTTCTTGGGGCCTTGGGTTTCGAATCCTGTTTTATTCTGACTTTTATATTACTTAATGGTTATTGCTGTGATATAGTAGTACACTTTTTAAATGGTACTGCTACATGAAGAAATGAACACCAAAACAGTGATGATAATTCAGTATTCGTTGGTATAAACCTTTTTGAAATTTGTGTTGTTTGCACATATAAACTGAAGGCCATATTAAACATCCCAGGAGTCCTGCATATATCCTAATGACTGGTTCCTGTTGCTTCTGTCTTGACTCACACAGCTTCCTTTAGAAGACAGAATAGGAAAGCATCTGACTTAGTACATCTTAGCTCTTCACTGAGTCTGATATGCTAGAAAAGAGCAGTGGACTTGGAGATAAGTAGACCTGATATCAGATATTGTGGATATTCTGTTTTGATACTTAATCAAAAATTGGCAAGTGTTAGTTTCTTAAACGTAGTTGCATTTCTCAGCCTGAACCATGTCAATGTTATATTAAAATCCATTGGCCTGTCTTAGAATCAGTCTTTCATCCATGCATGGTTTTGTAAAATCATTCGTTGGTCATTTAGACAATATGATTCCCTAAGTTATGCACATCTTTCAAATGTTGGAACATTTCATTATATAATATTTTTTAAAAAATCACACGTTATTATCACCACCAATCTCATCAGAAAAGTACTGGGTAGTAGCTAAGTTCACAATGGTGAATACTAATTTTCCAAAATTCTAATTTTTCCTCAAAGGTTTGAATTTTATCCTTGGCAACAAAACTGTCATTTGTTATCCTTGAAATGACAGGTAAACATCTGTCAAATACCCAAATCTAAATAATCATAGATTGTCAGTTTTTCTTTTAAGGGCTATTTCAGTGGCTAATTCAGCTCACAACTCAGCTTATACAGGTTCTTTTTCTTGAGACAGCCTTCATGCTTTGGTATGCAGCAAAAGTACTTTATGTGTACTTTCCATTGTATCACACAGAATATTAAAGTGATGTGTACTTAATGATAGGAATTTATTAAAATTAATTCTTACACATCATCAGAGACATTCTTAAATGAATTGTCTTTTTGTTTTTTAACTGCAGGTGTGTGATGGTAAGGAATACAGTTCAATTCATACTGTATTAAGAAATACTGGGACACTTTCATGCTACTTTTTGTGGCACTACCAAGATGCCAGCAGTTTTATTCAGCATTGCCTTTGCACCATGAGTGCAAATGTCAGTACAGTTAAAAAAAAAAAAAAGGCTGTAAAGCCCTAGTCTTATTATGAAAAATAGTTTTGACCACATGGGACCTCCTAAAAGGGTTGTGGGGATCCCCAGGAGCCCATGGATCACAGGTTAAAAACCTCTACTCTATCCTGTCATTACTGATATGAAATGTTATCTTCATCCTATGTTAAATTCCTCTGGATCCTTGAGAGATTTTTGGATACACTCTTCTGCTCCAGTGATTTTACTTCGTTTTCCTTTGCTAATATCAAACTTATAATTACTGTATCTTTTAGTATGTTTATTTTCTTATTATTTATATTATTTTAGGTATTTTGTGTTACTGATTTTTTTCAGATCAGCTTGTCTGGTTACATGTCAAGAAAAAAGTTGGATATATACCATTAGGATTATGAGACTACATTAAATTTATAATTAATTTGAGGGGAATTAATATGTTTACAACTGAGTTTTCCCATCTAGGAACATATTAAGTAAAATTTTTATGTTTTAAAATTTTATTTTCTTGTGTATTTTAAACTTTATTCTAAGATATTTTAAGCTTTTTTTGCTATTACAAAGGAGACTTTTTTCATTACCTTTTCTAGTTGGGTTTTCTAGATACAGGGAAAGTTGATTTTCATGTGTACCTTGCATACAAACTTTAAAAGTTTTTCAGTTAAATCTCTTGAATCTTTTAGGTAGATAAGCTATACCATCTTCAAGTGATAATATTTTTTCTTAATTTGCAAATTTTTTTCCTGATTGCATTAGCTAGGATCTCCCACATAGCGTTGGGTAATACAGATATTGGGCCTCTTTGTCTTGTTCCTGACTTGAGTGCGAATACTTAATGTTTCTCCATTAGTTTTGGTTTTGGTTTTTTGGGTTTTTTTGAGGTTTTTGATACTTAAAAAAAAATCTAGGTAACAAAGTTTTCTTTTGCCTTCTATTCCTTATATATTGAGTTTTTTTTTTTTTAAGTAAATTTTTTTAGTTTGCTCTTAGCATCTGTTGAAGTAATCAAATGTGTTTCTCTTTTACTTTGTTAACATAGTGAATTACATTAATGTTGCTCCTGTTGAACCAACCGTCCATTCCTGGAATGAACTCTATTTAGTTACAGTGAAAATCTGATAGAATTTTTTTGCAGCCTTTTAAAAAAATTATTATTTTTTAAAATTTTGAATATATACTCATAGCTGAGATTGTCCTTAAAACCTTTCTCTTCTGGTTTTGTTTTCCAGGTTATGCCACTTTGATAAGTAATTGAACTTTCAGTCTCTTTCTGTGCTGTGATACAGTTTAAATTATATAGTAATTATTTGTTTCTTGTGGGTTTGGTAAAATTTACCTGCTAAATCATCTAACCCTGGTCCTGTTTTTTGGGGGATAGATAAATGACCACTTTGGATTTATCTTCAGTGTTTTTATAATTAAAGCGACCTCATGATGGCATGGATCATATGTTTCTTTTTGCTACTGTGGCCCCAGTGCCCAATAGTGCAGTGCTGGGGATATAGAAAGTATTCAGTAAATTTGTTGAATGAATCCTAATAAGTTTGAATAGTGATTTTACTTTGCTAAAGTTTTATTTGAACTATGTTAATTTTTTTTCTTTTTCTTTCTTTTTTTTCTCCTCAAAGTTCCACTCTTATCGTGGGGACCCAGCTTTAACTTTAGCATCTGGTATGTTGAACTTAGTGGCATTGATGATCCCGATGTAGTACAACCCTGTCTCAACTGGTATAGTAAGGTAGGACTGTATTTTAAAATCCTGATTTCATGCTTCAAGTGCCTATAATAAAGAGAGAATTGTGTCACTCTCTTGTCTTAATTGAGAATAATTTAAAATATTGAGAATAGTAATAATAGTTATAAAGATTAATCAACATTTATTAAGCATTTACGTTTTCCAGGTTCTAAGCTTCTTTATCACTTACTTACTCATTGCTACTCTATGAGATAGGTACAGTTATTATCCATATATTACAGGTGATGAAGTGGAACACAGGTTAAGTATTTTGCCTAAGGCCACACAGTTGTAAAGTGCTCAGGGCAGTATATCAACTGAGGCAGTCTGGCACCAGAGTCTGCTATTACATTATTATACCCATCTGTCTCTGAATTTTGTTTTTAACCTATATTGATAGAAACATTTAAACATAGTTTTTAGTGGGATAGTTTTGGTTCCGGATTGCTTTTATTATATATTCCTCCATTGTGTTTGTGTTGAGTAAAATAGGAATATTTACTTTTCCTTTTAACTAAAATTTGAAATAGTTTCTATAAATATTATGATCTTATTCTTACAGGGAGTATAAAGGTGATATTTAATAATTTTATTCATAGGTCATTTTATACAATAAATGCAGCCTGAAAAATGTGAATTTAAATTATTGAGAAATAGGTCTTTGATTTTTTTGAACACCTTAATGCTTCACCTGTGTTTCTGACGTATATCTATTTGACTCTTTTGGCTATGTGTTTCTGGGGGGAGGACTATTTCTTGTTAGGGGAATGATAAAGCTTTAGTCTAATCACTATTTCCTGATATCTTTATTAGCAGATAGGGCTGAATTGTCAACTCATAGGCAATTGAGAAGCAATATAGGTTCTTCCTAAGATTTTTTTTGTATAGAATTTCAGCCCTTTTCTGGTCAGCTTAATTGAGGAACTTTCTGTTTGACTGATTTATTTTTGGCATTCGGTTATATTCAATTTAAAATAGATGCTGGCTTTTTGTATTTTCTATATGTTTTATATATATTCTTGGATTACCTGTAATATTGTAAATTCTTTCAAGGTAGAGATGATATTTTTAAACATTAAAAATCACCTTTACAGTGTTATACACATAATAGTGCTTAGTATATACTTATAATATTCTAAATTCTATTGTTTCTTCTTAAAAAAATAATGAGTAAGCTTTTCTGATACTTAAAGATTTTTTTTCTCTTTAGTCTATGATGTGTACATGTGTTTTCTTTAATATACTCACAAATCTCTTGATATTGTAGGAAGCTGCAAATTTCACCTTTTCCCCCCAATATTGTGGACAGATTATATTTGAGAACTTAAAATTGTTCAATCATTCACTTGTCAAGTTCTCTCTATTTATTGTGAACCTCTAGAAATTAAAGTCTTCACCCTCTTTGAATTTCAATCCTTTTTCAAAGCATTATAATTTCGTTTCATAAATCCTCTCCTACTATGTATCTGTATGCAGCCTGATAGAAAATTTAAAATGCGGATGTGATTCATACTCCTAAAGTCAACATGATAAAAAGGTATTATTGTTTAATATGGTTCCAGATAGTTAGGATAAATCTTTATTTAGAGGCCAAGCATAAGAAACTATTAATGTGAAGTTAGTTTGGATACAGAATCATTCTTTTGTTATTTGATGAGGGAAAATATTAGTTAACTAGAGTGTTTAAGGAAAAATGTTTTGCTGACCTTTTATTAATAAAAAAATCAGAGACTGTAAAGTGATTAGTGTTTCAGGTCTTGTAAATTTTCCTGCCTATTAAAGAGTAAGGCTTACAAGTAAATTGTATTTTTGCTTGGTTATTTTGCACTGCTTCTGTGTCATCAGTTTATTTTATTAATTCTTAGTTAGGAAATTGTAGAAATCTCATAACATATTCTTGAATTAAATTTTCTTTTAAATTCTTTATATGAGCTTGTTTTTTGGCATTCATCCTTTTAGGGGGGAGATTTAGTAAATTGAATATTTCTTTTGGGATTGTAATTAACTGAGATTTTTACTTTATAGCTGTTTAATCGATGACATAGCCCAGGTTTAGAAAAAAAAATTATAAAACTTTAAATAGTCTCTTTCTGATGATTTTGAATCATAAAACCTGTTTGTGAATTTGAAATACATGAACATTTGTAATATTTGTCATTCAAGTAATAACTTATTACTAAGAACCGAGAACAAAGAGCATAAACATTTATGTATATTATTTAGTGGTTTCTGTGCATTCAGTACCAACATTGTTATCTGATTAGTAAAAGCCTTGGAAGTTATCATTTTTACCATCTTAAGTAAGCTTTGATAAATAGTTTTTCTGGTTCTTTTCTTAAAAGTTCAGGCTCTAGAATTAGGCCTGGTTTCATCTTTTAATATCTTTTATCTTCATGAAATACATGCCTGATATATCTGTATACGTTCATCTCTTTAATATCTTTCTGCTATATACTTTGCGACCTTTGGTGAGTTATTACAATTGACTAAGCTTCAGTTTTGCCATTTAATAGTGGAAATAATAATGATACTAATGAATAGGGTTAGTACAGTGCTTAGTTATGCTTAGTATACTTAGTTAATGCTTAGTAAATGCTCACTTTACGTTAGTAATTATCACTTACTGTTTCCTACAGTAATAACTAACCAAATCTCTTCTTTTCATACCTTCTCTTGTGTTCCAGTAGTACCGTGAACAGGAAGCTATTCGCCTTTGCCTAAAACACTTTAGACAACATAACTATACAGAGGCCTTTGAATCACTGCAAAAGAAAACCAAGATTGCCCTGGAACATCCCATGTTAACAGATCTGCACGATAAGTTGGTACTGAAGGGTGATTTTGATGCTTGTGAAGAATTGATTGAAAAAGCTGTAAATGGTATGTCATAAACATGTAAACTTAGATTGGTTATTAGGGTGATTTTAAGTATATACAAGAAACAGGTGTTTTAAAAGAATATAGGTTTATGCCAGTTCTTAGTTTCTTTCTTTCTTTTTTTCCCCCCCATCTTTTTACTCTGTAAAGATGTTAGCTCCTTGATTTAAGGACTTACTTTATGTAAGACAGGTCCATAATGTAATAAGGAGACTTGAAAAATAAGAAAGTAACATACTTGAACTCACATATCTAAATTTAAGTTGTCATCTTGGAAAACCATGCACTTACAAATGCTAACATTGATTAGCACTGAACCACTTAGAAAAAGTCCTTTAATGTTGCCTTCAGTATCAGTGACCTATTCCTTTACATATTTTTGTTGATAGCAAATTGTCATTTTTTTTAATAGTGTAATTTGGGGGTGAGGAGTGCTTGGATAAGCCAAAAAATTTTATTAGTGTACAGTTAATAATGAATGAGGAGATTTGTATTGGAAACATCGTCTGTGTGATGTGGATGCTACATAATTGCTGATTTTCTTGGGTAGCCTGTATTCTGGCTCCGAAAGAAATGTGAATATTGGAACATAATATAATCTCCCAAAGTAATTGTTTTGGAGGATGACACCAATTGAATATTTAAGGTCTGGTATGTTTTGTTATTTAAAATAAGGAACTCTGTTGTTGCTGTATAGAGTAGCATCCTTTTAAAAAAATCTACACTTTCATAGTAACAAAGAACAGAGTAGGTGCTGTGGTATAATAAAAAGTAAATATTTGGTCTTTTCTCTTTCCTGGCACACAGCTCCTAGAACCCTTGGGATCTGCGGGTGATGAGTGTCTTTTGTATGCTGAGATGACTGGTGGCTGGAGTCCCTAGATAGCTTCAGATCTCCAGAAAGATCAAACCATGTGATTAGAGGGCTGAAACTTTCAACCCCACCCCTGACCTCTGGGGAGAGGAGCAGGGTCAGAGATGGTGTTCAATCACCTAAAACCATGTCTTAATCATGCCTACATAATGGAACCTCTAAAAAAGCCCTAAACCGAGGGGTTCAGAGAGCTTGCCCCAAGAGGTCATGGAAGCTACACACACACACACACAGACACACACATACACACACCCTGTACCTTGCCCTACACACACACACACACACCCTGCACCTTGCCCTACACACACACACACACACACACACACACACACCCTGTACCTTGCCCTACACACACACACACACACACCCCCTGTACCTTGCCCTACACACACACATACACACACACACACACACACACACACACGCACACCCTGTACCTTGCCCTACATCTTTCTTCCATTTGGCTGTTTCAGACTTGTATCCTTTATAATAAACCAGTGATAGTAAGTAAAGTGCTTTCCTGAAATCTGTGGTTACTCTAGCATTATCGAACCTGAGTGGGGGTTGTGGGAACCCCCAATTTACAGCTGGTAGGTCAGAAGTACCAGTGGCTCGGGGTTTGTGATTAGCATCTGAAGTGGGGATAGTCTTGTGGAACTGAGCCCTTTAACTTGTGAGATCTGACACTGACTCCAGGTAGATAGTGTCAGAATTGAATTGATTCTCGGTTGGATACCAAGTTGGAGTCAGAGAATTGGAGAAATGGTTGGTGTAAGGAGAAGACCCACACATTTGGAGTCAGAAGCATTGTGAGTGAAAACAGCTTAATGCTGAATTATGAAACTTGTAGAATGATACAAAGTTGTATAGAAATTCTATTCTTTTTATAGAAAGAAATAAAGAATAATAGACTTTCTCAGTGCTCTGTTTTCATATATTTTAGTCTTATCACTATCATTTATTAGTATTAGTTACTCATTTATCAGATATTGGTTGAATATTTTACAGCTAGAGAAAACAGAACCAGTACTGCCTTCTTTGAGTTTATAAATTTAAAGTTAACTCAAAATGAATTGCTTGCAGCTCCATTGTGTTATAATAACAAACCTGCCTCTCAGCCTTGTATATTGTTACTGTTTATTTAATTGATGATGATACTTGCAAATAAATGATTACTGTGTTTGAAATAGAATATACTTTGGAGTATACCCAAATAGAACATATATAATAATCTCTTACCAAACCATCAAAATGCCACTAATGAAAGTATATATGTGTGTGTGTGTGTGTGTGTGTGTGTGTGTGTGTGTGTGTGTGCCATTTCTGAGCATGAATTCTGTATTTTTTAACTATAGGATGAAGAAGGCACAAGTAATTTTATGGTTTTTTTGTTTTGTTTTAAATCTTTAAGGCATTTAATATTTTGTTAAGGTAAAGTAAACAACAGAACCATCAGCAACTTTGTGTAATTAGTTAGCTAAAAACAGGTTTTAAAACTGTCTCTTTAGCAATATACTCATTTACGAGAAGCTCTTAACATCATGTGCAACTCTGCTACTGCAGAGACTTAACTTATCCTTCTGACTCTAGGAAGAAACCAAGTTTAGGAAAATTGATAGTAACTATTCTTGAGACTTAACAGCCAAGTCATACTTTTTATACTCCTCACTGGCTTGGAACAGTGTTTAGTTAATAAACATTCCTTCCAGGGTTGTTCAGTTTGCTGCTGACTGCACTGATGATGATTTGTTGAACAAATAAGGAAGTAAACACTGCAAAGTTTTTTGGCTTTTGCTCCATTAAAAACATAGAAGAGAAGGGTAAGAAGTTCCTGCCTGGTAAATAAGAAAGTCTAGGGAATCAGAAGCATCTTTCAAATTTCTTACAGTGGAGGAAACAAAAACTACTTTTAGTGTATTTGGTATATTAGTGTGCTCTTCTTCAAGTATGGTCTATATTTTAAGAAAGTGTTGGGCTGTATTTATTTCTCTAATACGCTTCCTATTTGCCTAGAAACATCCCTACATTTACGTTTAATTTCATTAGAGGTGATGCCTGAACCAATCATTGCTACTTCCTCTTTGACAATGCCAGGGAAAAAAGGTAGAATCCAGTGATGATAGGCAAAAGTAATCACCCAGGAACAGAAAATACTTAAAGAAAACCTCCCTTTGCAGTGTTTATCTTATTTGTTAATGAAATAAAAGTTTGCTTTTGTGAGACAAGGGGGAGATAAAGTTTGAAGTTTAATAAAGTAGTCCTAAAGTTTAAACTTGAGGTCTTTATCTCTCTCCCTCCCTCCCTTCTTCCCTCTTCCCCTCCTCCTTTCTTTTTTCTCTACTCCACCCCACACTCCTGCCCACCCCCACCCCACCCTGTATCTCTCCCTTCCCATACCTTGGTTTATGCCATAGTTGTTAATTATATGGTAGGCCTATTTCCCTCTCCTTAGAATCTTTCTGAGATCTCAAATCTTGTTGGAGTTACCTTTGTGGCAAGGTTTTTAACTACAAATTTAGTATTGTTAATAGATATCGGGCTATTTATGTTCTGTTTCTTATTGAGGGAATATTGGTAGTTTGTGTCTTTTGAGGAATGTGCCCATTTCACCTAAATTGATGAATTTACTGGCATAAAGTTGTTTATATTCCATTATTGTCCTTTATGTCATATCATCTTCTTGATACTGGTAATTTTTGTCTTTCATTTCTTGGTAGTCTGGCTAGAGATCTATCAGTTTTATTTTAAGAAAACAGCTCTTGGTTTCTTTGTTTTATCTTTTCTCTCTATTTAATTGATTTCTGTATCTTTATTATTTCCTTTTTTCCACATACTTTGGTTTTAATTTGCTCTTCTTTTCCTAGTTTCTTAATATGAAAGCTGAAGCCATTAGAGATTCTTCTTTTCTAATGTAAGCATTTGGTGTTAAGAATTTCCCTTAAGCACTGCTTTAGTTGTATCTCACAAATTTTGCTACGTTGTTTTCATTTTCATTCAGTTTAAAATAACAGTTGACCCTTAAACAGCGTGGGGGTTAGGGGCACCAGCTCTCCCTCCCCCGTCCTACTGCTTGCACAGTTGAAAATCCACGTGTAACTGATTCCCCCAGAACTTAACTACTATAGCCTACTGTTGACTGAAAGCCTTACCGATAACATGAACAGTCAATTAACACATATGTTATATGTTACATACATATACTGTATTCCGACAATAAAATAAGCTACAGTAAAGAAAATGTTATTAAGAAAACCATAAGGAAGAGAAAACATTTACAGTATGTACTATGTTTATTAATATCATAAGTTTACACTATCTGTTTACAAGATAAATTGTCAGTACTTCTGTCAATATTGTCTTAATGATACAGAACACTGTGTAAGTATTATATGTATTACTAACACTAGACATCAAAGATGAAAGTTAATGTGGAAAAAGAAATTCATATTTGTTTACAGGTCTAACAATTCATGCATTGGTAATGAAGCAGCAGCAATATGATTGCTTTACTGTAGTCTAGTGTAATTGATACAATTGCTTCACAATAGCTTAGTCTTTATGCTAATGAATGAATTGTAAAATTTTTATGGCATACAGTATTAGTCATATTTATAATACAGTATTGGAAACATTGTTATATTTTCTAAAAACTATTTACCTCTGATGATAGGCTGATAGTTTCTCCAGTTGAGAGAGGGTGGGAGGGAGGCATACTGTACAGTAACGTAATTCTTTGAAAACAAAGTTATAAACCAGTAGGAAAACCAACACGTTATTAATTTTATATTAAATAGCACTCACCTTATGCCTGTATAAATATGGATAGAGTAGTACCTACATATTTTATGCATTCATGACTTACCTCACCTTTTCTTAATTTTCTTGACATTTCTAGGCTGTGTGGTTCATCTGCGAGTTTTTTCAAACTGTTGCAAATCTCCAAAAAATTTTCTAATATATTTATTGGAAAAAACATCCACATATAGGTGGACATGTGCGGTTCAAACCTGTCTTGTTCAAGGGTCAGCTGTACTTAGGCATAATGACACATTTTTCTTTCCAACCCTGATGCCTTTTTCCCCCTTGTGTTTAATCTCTGCCAGGATCTTTAGTAAAAGATTGCCATGGCATAATTATAGTGGATAACCCTGTGTAGTTCATGATCCCAGAAGAAATGCTTTTTACATTTCATTGTTAAATATATTTTTGATCTGGGGTTTTTGGAGATTCTGTATCAGATTCCAAGATTCCTAAGAGTTTGTGTCATGAATGGATATTGGATTTTGCCACTTTTTCTCTACCTTTTGTGATATGATTTTCCTACCCTATTAATATATGAAATCATAGTAATTGATTTTCTAATGTTAAACCTCATATATACTTAACTTTGTTATGTATTTTTAAAATTTATTTTGGGTTTAGATTGACTAATGTTTTGTTAGAATTCTTCCAAGTATTTTTGTTAATAAGGTTGACCTTGTGGCTTTTCTTTCTCATACCTTCCTGTTCAGGTTTAGTATCATTATTAGGCTAATTTCACATAATGTGTTGAGGAGTTAACCTTTTCTTCCTATTTTCTGAATAAATGTAAGATGTGAATTATTTCTTTCTTAAATGCTTGGTTGAATTTACCATTGAGCTATCTGTGCTTGAGATTTGCTTTCAGAAATATTTTTAGCTTACCAATTCAGTTTCTTTAAACTTCGTAGGACTATTCAGAGTTGTTTGGTTGGTTGATTGAGCTTTAACAAATTACAGTTTTCTAGTAGTTTGTTTCAGTTTCATCTAAAATTTCAAACTTATGGATGTGAAACTGTACCTAATATCCCCTTATTATCTGTTTAATGTTTGTAGAATTTCTTGAGATGTGTCTTTTTTTCATTCCTTATATTGGTTATTTATGAATTCTTTCTCCCTCCCCAATCCATTACTTTCTTTTTTTTTTTTTAATAAATTTATTTATTTTATTTATTTATTTTTGGCTGTGTTGGGTGTTCGTTGCGGCGAGCGGGGCTACTCTTTGTTGCAGTGCACGGGCTTCTCATTGCGGTGGCTTCTCTTGTTGCGGAGCACGGGCTCTAGGCACGCGGGCTTCAGTAGTTGTGGCTCGCAGGCTCTAGAGTGCAGGCTCAGTAGTTGTGGCACATGGGCTTAGTTGCTCCGCGGCATGTGGGATCTTCCAGGACCAGGGATTGAACCCGTGTCCCCTGCATTGGCAGGCGGATTCTTAACCATTGCTCCACCAGGGAAGTCCCCCCAGTCTATTGCTTTCACCATAAGCTTAGCAAGTTCAGTGATCTTTTGAGGGAACCAACTTCTGGTTTGTTGATTCTTTATGTTAACTTTTATGTCCTTGGCTTATGCTCTGTATTTGATGTTGTCTTCTTTCTCTCTTTGAGATTAATATGCATTTTATAATTTATTGAGATTGATGCTTAGCTTATTAATTTTCAGACTTTGTTATTTCCCCATATATGCATTAAAGGATATAAATTTCCTTCTTCTTATTTTTCAGTTGTGCTATGAAGTGTTTTCATTTTTGTCCAGTTCAGTAATTTCACTAGGAAATGATATTGCTCTTTTGTGAGTCATAGTTATATAGAAATATAGTTTTTAATTTCCAAATACATAAAGATTTTCTGGCTCTTTTCCTCATTACTAATTTCTGGCACAAATGCATAGTGGTCAGAGTACATATTTTGTACTATTCCAGTTCTTTGAAATTTGATAAGACTTACCATATGGCCCACTTTGGTCAATTTTTATAAACATATTAGGTACACTTAGACAGAAATCCAGTTCTTTAGTTGTTACTGCAATGTTCTATATATGTCCAGTTGGTCCGGTTTGCTAATCATGTTGCATAAATCTGCTTTACCAATAATGTTTTCTGTCATTCTCTCAATTACTAAGAAAAATGTGTTAACACTTCCTACTATGATTATGGAATTTTCTCTTCTTATAATTCTGTCAGTTTTTGCTTCGTATATTTTGAAGCTATGTTTCTAGATGCATACAAATTTTAAATTCTTTTATTTTGAATGAAATCTTTTATCTTTAAGTGTGTTTTTATCTCTACTAATGTTGTTGCCTTAAGTTGTAAATTATCTTACATTAATATATCTGCTTTCATTTGGTATTTACATAACATATCTTTTTCCATCTTTTAATTTCAAGCTTTCTGTATCCTTTTTTTGAAGAAGTATCTCTTGTAAATTTAATTGTTTTTTAAAAACTCTGCTTCTTTTGATTTGAACATTTATTTCATTTACATGATTGAATTACTGGTAAATATATGGGTTCAAACCTACCATTTTACTTAATATATTTTGTCATGTCCTTTATTTCTTATTTTTGGTTGTTGTCTCTTACCTTTTTAAACTTTTTAATCTTTTCATTTTTTTCTTTATTTATTTGGAAGTAACACACTCTGTATTTTACTTATGGTGAGTCTATAAATAACCACAAATATACATCCTTAACAAAATTTATCAGTACAAAGACTTAGCGGACTTTGAACTCCCATCTACTTACCTTCCAACTCATATGCTATTGTTGTTCTTTATTTTGATACCATATTCAAAGACCCTAGAAGATATTACTATTCTTGTTTTATACAGTGTCCATTAATTTTACCCAAATATTTACTAATTTTTTTGCTCTTCACTACTATTTGAATCTTTGATTTTATACCTAAGATCATATTCCTTCTGCCTTAAGCACATCCTTTAGCATTTCTTCTAATGCAGATTAATTCTCTCAGTTTTTGTTTGCTTGAACATTTGTCTCTTTTCTTGAAGGATATTTTCGCTGGGTATAGAATTCTAGATTGACAGTTATCTTCCCCTAATACATTTTGGATGTCATTTCACTGTTAACCAGTTTCCATTGTTGCGAGTTTCAACTATTGCTCTTTTGAATGCAATCTCTCTTTTTGCCTATGGCTGTTTAAATATTTAAATATATTAAACATATCTTCATTTTAGATTATTTTATAGTTCTATAAACAGGGCAACTCCAGTGTGGTGACCCTGTTAACTATTATGTATTTTTGTTTTCTTTCAGTTAGATGTATATCTTTTATTTTCTCATTTTAATTGCACATTTATGTTTAATTTTTCAACCTTCTCTAAATTCTTTCTCTCTTTTCCATTACTATATTGTTAATAGTGTTCTCTTTCCTTCTTATCTTGGTCTTCATTTCTGTTATGTATTCGTTTTGTTTTTCTTCCTCTTTTCCTTCAACTCTGACATTCATGTTTTATTTATCTTTGTTGTCATACCATATCTCTTCCAACTATTTATATCTCTGTTTTCTGTTTATATCTCTAATTTGTGCTTATGTTTTATAAAGGGAGTTTCTTACTTAACTTTTATATTCATGGAAAAGTGTTTGGCCATTTTCATCAATTACATGACTACATTTTTCTGTTGAATCAGATTCTTTTGCCACTTAAATTTTTTTTTCTTTTCCTTTTTATATCTTTATATAAATTCTGAGTTGGTTGTTTTTGAGTTTTATTAATCTTTGAATGAAATGAGGTTTTCCTGTTTTAAATAGGTTCTTAAGACTGTGTTCTAGAACAGCAAGATTTTTCCTTATGGTATTGCTTTTCTCTTGGGACACCGTTTCTTCTCAGCAGTACTCCTAATGCAAAATCTCTCTCTTTTTTTTTTTTTTCACCAGACTGCTTCCTGAAAGATGGCTTCTTTCCCTAATTCCTGTTCATTCATGCCTTTGTGCTTTTTTCTTTTTTTTAATTGGAGTATAGTTGCCTAACAATGTTGTTTTAGTTTCTGCTGTACAGCAAAGTGCATCAGCTATACATATACATATATCCCCTCTTTTTTGGATTTCCTTCCCATTTAGGTCATGGCTTTGTGCTTTTGTTTATGTTGTATTCCCTTCCCTGATTACTTTTCCTTTTTATCACCATTCACTTACAACTCATTCTTCAAGGCTAGCTCTTTCAAGCTAGTTTTTAAAAATTATTCCTGCCCCTCAGTTGCTCCTCCTTCTCTTAATTCCTGTTTGCCTTTGTACCATATTTCTCATTTTGTGCATAAAAAATTATTAGTTTTTTGCCAAGTATAGTTCCAAATATTACTTTATTATTATAACTATTCATATATTCAAAGGCAATATGCCATCTACTCTAATAAACACTATATATGAATTAATTTAATTCTTGTACCTACTTTCTAGGTAAATATTATTGTTATTTCAATTTAATAAATGTCAGTGATTAAGTAATTTGCCTAAGACAGCATAGCTGGTAAGTGGCAGAGCTAAAATTTGAATCTGTTCATCTTACCACCGTGCTTTACCATCCAAGTAAATATTTACTGGTTCAGTTTCCCCAATATTTATTGTTGTAATGTAAATTGTTATAATTCATGTATTTCTCTTTTCAGAGTTTAATCAAACTGCTGAAATGCATAATTTTTAAAAAAATCTTTTTTACCCAGCCATTATTATTCTTGAACTATAAAAAACTTTTTTATGCTGTACCTGTAAGTGAATTTTTGTTTTTTCTTTAAAAAAAAAAAATCTCTGTGTTGGTGAAAAATCAGTTTGATAAAAGTTTCGATGTAGGCAGCAGTACTGTATTCTGTGCTGTTTTTTTTTTTTTAATCTTGGATGAGGCTTGAATATATTTTTTTTCTTTAAAAAAATCATGTACTTTCACCATTAGAGACAAGAACAGCTTGTGCCTAATTAGGACTGTATGAAACGTGTTTAGTTATTATAGTCATAATCATAGGGGAAAAATGAGATGGTATTGGACTGGGAGACTTTTAAGTAGTTTGAAAATTCTTAGCAACTAGGTCTTAGTGTGATTTCTCCTAAGTCATATTTTCAGTTCTTTTGGATGGTTTTACTTTTGGCAGACCCTTCTGATTTTCTGCTTTAGATTTTTGTCAAAAGTAGACATACAGAAATATTAGCAACTGCCTGAGTTCTTAAAATACAGAAGTAATTTTTTTAAATAGTTCATAAACATTTAAATGCCTTACTTTTTTGCTTTTGAGACTTTTAAAACAATGTAAGAGGTGTTTTCATATTTTTGTAGATGAGAATGTCATTGTTTCAATAGAAAGCTCAGTTTTTTTGCTGAATCATATAGAATATATGCAAGTAAGCATACCTAACAAAAGGCGACCTTTCAAGAATTAGAAATATAGGGAACATGGGGAGATTATTTGGGCTGCAGAGGTGTCAGCTTTTCATTTGATTTTAGGCCTTGAAAGGGAGTTCTTTAACATTAAAACAAGGAACTGAAAGCAATGTATTTTGAAAAAATCTTTACCCTGCTTTAATGTTTGTAGCATTTTTATTGATCACCTCAAGAATTTCAAGCTTATGACTGTTTGATTTTGAAAAATTTAATTTGTTCTATTAAAAAATAAAGTTTCTTTAGCACTTGAAATGACTGTTCACCAAGAAAACATTATATTAATAAACATTATATTACTACTTTTCTGTTTGAGAGCATGAAAGTAGATTCTT
This sequence comes from Balaenoptera borealis, assembly GCF_965194805.1. Classification (NCBI taxonomy): domain Eukaryota; kingdom Metazoa; phylum Chordata; class Mammalia; order Artiodactyla; family Balaenopteridae; genus Balaenoptera; species Balaenoptera borealis. Next base: position 108,686,091 of record NC_138864.1, read on the forward strand.
AAGCATGTTATTTCATTGAAAATAGCTACTAAATATAACTTGCTCCAGATCTGATCTGGACTATTTATTGACAACCCAGTTTCCCTGGCAAGAGGCAATAACATGTATTGTAATAGATTAAATGAGGGTAATCTTTAATTTATCATGTTTCTCTGCAAAGTGCAACATAGTTTTTTAAGTCATTTTTTATTTTGAGTGATTAGATGGTTTAATATTATAAAATGAAAGTATCAAGAAGTTAATTAAATAGAGTTGAATAGTGGTGTAGAGAGGTGTGAGAAGGCTGGAATTTATGTTTCTAGCTTTTGTGTCTTATGGTAAGCCAGGATTTCTCCAAAAGAGGTGTTTTGTTTTGTTTTTGTTTTTATTTTGGTTTTTGGTAGAACAGCTAGCTTCTCAAACTAGCCATTTGTTGTCTGGAACAACTTCCAGATGACATGAATACTTAAGGTAAGAAAGTGATCTAGAGTAGTGACAAACCAGTGTTCCAGAGAAGAAACGAAACATAAAAAGTAAACTTTAGCCACAGTTACCAGTAGGTCTTTATTTAAGAGGGAGATTACATTTTTTCCTTTAAATTATAATTAACTATGATATATTTCAACTGTTTTAGTTTTATCCCTCTTTTATTATAATCAGTTTAATATTGCAGTAGAATGATCTGGTATGGTGAGTTATGTTTCCCAGTCTTCCTTTTGAATAGGTAAATTTTGCTGTCTATTGAAGTGCTATTGAATAGGTAAATTTTGCTATATCTGTTATTATAGTGTGTAATCTTAGATTGTAATTAAAAACCTATTATTTGTGTGTTAGTTATATCTGTGTGTTTATATTTATTTACATGCATTCTATGAAGAGTTGAAAAGATTTTAGACTTTGGAATTGGGCTTTATACCTTTTTGTTTAGAGTCTTTGGGCATGATATTAATTTCTCTGAACCTTGATTTTCTAATCTTTGCAATAATAATGACCATTGTGTAGATTTATTTTAAGGAGTAAATGAGTTAACCTTTGTGATGTCTTGCACACAGTAAGTATGCAATAAAAGTCAACTCTTTCTTCTTTGGTGAGATCTTTTTAGAGAGTTACTTCCAGATTTGATAATGCTATATTGAAATAATTTTCTTCAGGTTTTCTAATAGTCTCCAAGGAAAAGTAAGAGATATCAAAGAGTTGTGTGAACTTTAGACTAGTGAAGAGAAAAGGAATTTACTTGAGACAGAAGGAGGCAAAAAGTTCCCCAAGCAATTTTTTTTTAATGTTTGCTTGACTACTGTACAAGATTGGTGTGACTTGTCAGGGTGCCATTATGTACGAGGAATATGCTTTATTGGAGGTAGGAGTTTTATGTACAGTTTGTTGTAATGTAAGGAACTTAGTAACATTAAGATGACTCAAAGGAAATGTCAACCATGTGGCTAGGAAAGTCCCTCCACCCCCTGCTCTTTTTTCCAATCTAAACATTTATTATATACTGAGCATCTCTGATGTTATGCTATTAACTGTCATTATTCAAGAGAAGATTAATTGTATCTAGTGTAAAATCATCATAATTTCTAATATTTTAAGTTTGGATTACTTAATGTTTAAATTTTGGAAGTAATTTCCTCTGCATGCTTGATCATAAATCCTTTGTGCATATTTAGCTCTCTTTGTCCTTGTTAAAACAAGCTAATGTCAGTGTACAAAGCACTGCTTGTAGAAACGTGAATGTGTCTAGTGACCCTTGAAGAAGAGACATTTCAGGGGTAACAAAGTATGTGAAAATGGTTTATATTGGTAATAACAATATGTTACAAAGTTTTTCCAAAGTTTAGAAAAGAATTCCACATATCTAGTTATTTTGTGACCTTTCTTCCAGTATTAATAGAGTTCAATGCAAAAAAATTGGGAAAACAAAAAAGTACAAAGGCAAAAACCAAAACCAAAAATCACAATCATCCTAATCCTGCCAACCAAAGAAAATCACTTTTAACTTTTTGATGTATGTCAGTGTTTTTTCTTTTCATCTGTGTGTGTGTGTTTACAAAATGATTTTACAAAAATTGTATAATGTTTGAGAGTTTGCTTTTTTTACTTGAAAATTCCTGACAATATTTTCATAGGACAGTTGTGTTTGTTAGAAGAGAAACTGTGAAGCTCTTGATGGGTAGAGTATTTGTAAGTTTTTCAGGTTAGTTAAGAGTGGGGATAGAAGGATTAGTTGAAGAAACAATTAGAGAATTTAATTTTACCTGCAGTGTTCAGAATGACTTTAAAGATCAGGAATGGGGTCATTCATCAGATTGTAACTGTTCCTGTGATTACTGCCTTAGGAGCTCTTAGAAGAATTTCCCCCAGTGGATTGTGATTTCTTTTTCAGAATAGTCACAGAAGACTTAAGGGGAAAGAGGAGATGGAGACTTTTCTAAGAGGAACTTAAGGTGGAATCAGCCAGACACACACAGTTCGAGTAAATATATTGGTTCTAACAGTGGTGGGACCCTAGTATGCCACAATTTGGAAGGAACCTCAGGCGCTATCCAACTCCTAAACACCAGTTTTGCAGATGAGGAACTTGCTTGACTTATCAAAAGTCATGTAACTAACTAGTATGGGACACTTTGGTAATATGGCAATTGGGCACTATTAAAAAGTATGAAATTTATTACTTTTCTAATTGTCTCTATTTTTGCTTTGTATTTTTCATGTCTTGAGTTCTCTTATCTCCCTCAGTTTTCTACTCATTTCCATATACTCCCATCTTTACTTTTTTCTCTCTCTCCTCTTCAGTTAGCCATTATGTGGAATTAATATTTTAAAATCATTGTTTATATTGATTAATTTTATCTTCTCTGTTTAAGGTTTTTAAAAAGGATCATTTAACTTTTATGTGCCTTTCACAAAATGGAATAAAATTTAATTACTGTGTTTTACTTCTATATAATACTAAATTTATGATTAATATTTTATTATCATCTTATCATTACTATTAATAGGAGCCCCACAACATTTTATCTGAAAAAAGAAAAGATTTCCAGCTCTTGTAATGGTAAACCAGTATTGGCCAGAGTAGGCTGGATGGGGCAAGAATTGTCAGAAAAGCCCATGGGGGAGTAGGTGATATGATAGAAACACTCTCACAAAAATAAGTTGTGAATCCACTTGTTCCCCTTACTTTAACAATTAAAACATAAATGCTAATTTGTGAGTGCTAATTTAAGAAGGAGAGAACTTTCTTTTTGCAAGAATTTTTTAAAGTCCCACGGGCAAAGAAAAAAAGAAACTAGATGAGTTTATGGGATAGAGGTTTTCAGTTAAAGCCATCTGGAAAGACTTGAAAGCTGAAGGGTGTGGTTAAGACTGAGTTTCATAATTACCCAGAAAAGAAAGAGATTAGGGAGGTTTTTGTAAATTACACAGTCTCTGGCAAGTACACAAGTCACAGAGAACAGACAGTTTTACTTATAAAATCTTTGGAAAAGTATTTGCTTTCAGTGACTAAATGAAGCAAAAGGGAATCCTTTATTCAGATTGAAATCAGAGTAAAGTGACAGAATTTATAGTAAAGGTAACTTTATAAATTATAATCTGTTTGGGTTCATGTAAAAGCAAACCCTAGTTTAAAAAGTAAGGAAATGTTATTTTATCATATAACAAGAAGTCCAGAGATAAGGTAAATTTCATGGTTAGTCAATTCAGTGATCCAGTTTCTTCATCTCTCTCTGCCCTGTCATCATTATAGAGTTGATTTCATTATCAGACCTCTACAAATGGGCTATAGCAGGGATGTATATTTGCATACAGATTCTGAACATTTCCCGGGGAACAAAAGTACATTTTTCTTCTCTGTAGAGTCATTTAAAAGTAAGGAAACATTTCCTTGAAGGCCCCCGGACCCCCCGCCAGAGATCCTCATGTTTCATTAGCCAGAATTGGGTTTCATACCATTCTTAAACTAATCTTTGTTGAGGGGCACAGGATTAGGACTTGATAATAATTTGGGGTAGAATGGATGTATGTGGGGAGTTCAGTCTCCATGACCATCGTAGTACCTAGTGTAACAACTAGTTACTGTACTGTAACAACTCCTCTTAAGAAGGAGATTTAGAATTTATTAATGAAGTAAGTAAAGCATAGTGAAACATGAGTCCCAGCCCCACCACTCAAGAGCTGTGTGATTTGGGTTAAATTCATTAATTTCTCTAAATATGCATTTCCACATCTGTAAAATGAAGATGATAATGCCCAATTCATAAGGCTGTTTTTAGAATTAAATCAGATAAGTAAGATAGCACAGATTCTAACATATAGTATTCAATAAATATACTATTACTATTACTGGTACTTTTATCTTTATGTAGTTTTGTACTCAAAGAAAACTCTAAAAATGGTATTTTCACTTTAAAGGATTAGTTGTTTTTTTTCCTGAAGACAAAGGCCTCGACCAAAGTTGTTGGAGCTCCCATTTCCTTCTCTAGCTTTTTTGTATAGTAGTACAAAAATGGGGGAAACTTAGTAAGTTTAGTATGAGCTGCCACTAAAACAATTCGTTTACATGGTTGTGTCAACTGATACTTTGCTATTTATATTTGAGGTAGCATAAAAACTGAACTGACACATTTTATGAAAATGTGCTATTGTATTAGTGACATATTAGTAATTTTCTTTAATGCAGGCATCTACATTTTGGTCTTTTTTGCTGTAATAAAAAGTGTAAGCTGTTAAGGTGTAATTCTCTCTCATTCTTTTATATTTGCAGATGGCTTGTTCAATCAGTTTATCAGTCAACAGGAATATAAGCCACGATGGAGTCAAATCATTCCCAAAAGCACCAAAGGTAAGTCCTACCTTCTAGGTTGTGGGTGCTTTTCCTTTAATGTCCCAGTTTCATGTATCCGAAGGTAGCTCAAGTTTAACTGTACCCTATTAATGAAAAGCAGGTGTTTAAAACAAGACATAGGTTCCTCAACTAGATGGCAGAGGAAGTTTATTATATTAAATTTTTCTTTTAAACCTTTTTGTTTTATTGCTATAACAGAAGGTTGGGCATTTTTTACACAGAATACCATCATAAACTGCTTTTATAGAGACACTATAAAATGATAGGCTATTGTGTTGTAATCCCAAACGTGTCCCTGAAAAACCTAAAGTTCTGCAAAATTGCTCACAAAAGTTAATAGGGCTTATGAGAGAAGTAGAAATGGGACATACCATTCTAAATCTGTGGAACTTTATAGTCAGATACTAATGATAAAAACTAATATAACCAGATACTAATAATAAAAAATAACAATTCTAATAAAAATAAATACTAGTACAGTTAAATCTTTATAGGCATTTATATTGAGCATCACAGTGATTTTGGAGCTTTAAACCCTGGGGCTCATTCTTCTTTCTTTGAGCTATAGACTCTCAAGGACATTTGCTTCTGATGAAGACTATTTTTATCAAAACTTAAAATCTGACCTAGGGTGTGGTATTCTTCATTAATCTTTCTTTTCATATGGGGGAAGTTTTTGTCACGTCTTCATCTGCACTCACTGCTTTGTCAGATGGTTAATACAGTGGAAAGAGTAGCAGTTCTTTAATGCAACTCTTTGCATTAAAGGAAGGCAGTTCTGTGGATGGTCAGCTTTTTTCCTGTGGTCTTCATACATTGCTAAAGCCTTCATTTTAAGTGTGAGAAAGCTTTCCTCAAATAGTGTTAAACATTAATATACTGGAGAAAATTGCTTATGAACCTCCATAATTTCTGAGTTATATAAGCATCATTTTCCTGCTTTATCAGTCATATATGAGGTAATTTTCTTCAGAAGTGCATGTTGTAGCAAACAGACTAGTATATTTGAAAACTAATGGATTAATTAAATATATAAAATGCAAACATACTGACAGTCTGTTCTTTTTTTTATGATCAAATATCTGTCTTCTTTATTTATTTTAAAAATTTATTTTACTTATTTTTGGCTGCGTTGGGTCTTCCTTGCTGCGTGCGGGCTTTCTCTAGTTGCGGCAAGTGGGGGCTCCTCTTTGTTGCATTGCGGTGGCTTCTCTCGTTGCGCAGCACAGGCTCTAGATGCGCGGGCTTCAGTAGTTGCGGCACATGGGCTCAGTAGTTGTGGCTTGCGGGCTCTAGAGTGCAGCAGGCTCAGCAGTTGTGGCACACGGGCTTAGTTGCTCTGCGGCATGTGGGATCTTCCCAGACCAGGGCTCAAACCCGTGTCCCCTGCATTGGCAGCTGGATTCTTAACCACTGCACCACCAGGGAAGTCCCTACTTTTTAATTTTTTTTTTTTTTTTTTTTTGGCTGCATTGGGTCTTCGTTGCTGCATGCGGGCTTTCGCTAGTTGCAGTGAGCAGGGGCTACTCTTCGTTGCAGTGCACGGGCTTCTCATTGCGGTAGCTTCTCTTGTTGCATAGCATGGGCTCTAGGCGCTCAGGCTTCAGTAGTTGCAGCATGCGGGCCCTAGAGCACGCAGGCTTCAGTAGTTGCGGTGCACGGGCTTAATTGCTCTGCGGCATGTGGGATCTTCCCAGACCAGGGCTCGAACCCGTGTCCCCTGCATTGGCAGGCGGATTCTTAACCACTGTGCCACCAGGGAAGTCCCTCTTAATCTGTTCTTGAAAGTGGTAATACTGACTTTACTAATTGGGGGAAGAAGGAAGAAAAGGGCGAAACTTCAATAATAATGAGCTGTAAATTCTAAGCCTAGCTATTAAAAAGGAGAAAGAATTTGCAGGAAACTTCTGAATGTTTAGTGCTTGAATACAGCTTCAGTTTTGCATCTTATTTATAGTATACAAGAACTGACATTTCAGTCTTTTTCATAATACCCCTGTGGAATTAGTAAAATTTGGATGTTCCCGGCACTTTGCTGGCAGTCCAGTGGTTAAGACTCTGGGCTCCCAGTGCAGGGGGCATGGGTTTGATCCCTGGCTGGGGAACTAAGATCCCGCATGCCGCAGGGCGTGGCCAAAAAATACATAAATAAAAAATAAAAATAAAAATGCCCTTTACCTAAAAAACACAATTTAAAAAAAAATTGGATGTTCCCTATTTTACATAGGAGAAAGCTGATACAGGGAAAGTTATTACCTAAAGTAAAGTATTTCAATTAATGGGAGAGTTACAAAGAAAACCTCAGGTTTTCTGGTTTACATCAAGTAAGGCATTAGAATCCTGTAACCTTTTGAACCGTTGAAATTGTTATATCTTCATATATAAAAGATCTGATATAAAGTAAGATAAATATAAGTTAAACAATAGTTTTCTCCTTCAGAGGTTTAAAATTTTCACTGATTATATTTAAACCTGCCTATTAAGCTTTGTGATGTAAATAAGAATCAAAGGGAAGCAAATCTTACATTTTGTCAGACAGTACTACTCAAATAAAATAGTTGGTAGATTATGTGGGAGATGATTTCTGAAATATTGGCACAAAATTAATACAGTGAGGAAATTATCATTAATGTAAAACTTGCTAGCATCTTAATTTTCAGTAGCTAGTTTTATGTTCATTATACTAATAAACCATGCCTGGAGTTATAGACCTGTGATCTAGTTCTGTGATTGTTTTCCATCTTCACTTTGTCACTTCACTAGTTTAGAGATTTTACATTTTTGTGGAATATCCTGTGTCTTTGCTGATTTATGGCATTGGTCCTAAATAAGTTGAAAGTAGCTTCCAGTTGCATTAAGAGCCTGAAAGCAATTAGAAAAAAAGAGCAAGATAATTATTATAAACTTAGTTATGTCATATTATGTCTCTTACAAGTCCTCTTATTCTTAATATTGAAAGAATAAGTGTGTGTTATTTTCACTACTCATTACAGACTTATGAATGAAGTTACTCTGGATATGCAGTTGTTCTGTGGTATTCATTTAAAGAAAATATTGTTTCTACTTCAGGTGATGGAGAAGATAACCGACCAGGAATGAGAGGAGGCCATCAGATGGTTATTGATGTTCAAACAGGTGAGGACTACTTGGAATGGAAAGCAAATTCTTTAAAAAATTATACATTATTAAATATCAGGTACTCATAAATGTGCTTCTTTCCATTCCTTACCAAGTTAAGTGTCATTGGCCATAACCAAGTAGCAAAGAAAATAGGCATTATCTACAGGTATAACCTAAACTAAGCAATGGCACGTCAGGGAGGGGAGGCTGCTGCACAAATGAAATTAGATGACCTAAAAGAAATGTAATGTGCAGCCCTTTAGAGCCGTGTGTGTGTGTGTGTGTGTGTGTGTGTGTGTAGTTTTATATGTGTTTGATTTCCATAGTATACTGTGGAGTATTTCTGGATTTTTAGTGCATTTATATTTTAATGCCATAATATGGGAATTGTTGCAGTAAAAGAGAATTAAGATATATTTTAGAGGGAGAGAATGTAAAATTAAGTAGCCTAAGTGTTGGTAGATGCATAAATTGCTAAACACTGTCCACAAGCCTATAAGTAATTTGTTTTAGTTAGTCTTCTTTGCTGCCTTTTTAATTTTATTCTGCAACTTGATACTGAAAATTTTCCTTAGGTTTCTACAGCCTAGAACAGCTTAAATACCATTATATTTAGAGGTTAATGCTAAAATTATAATAGGTTTCAAACTACCGTCTTGAAAAGCAAATAATACCAAGAATTTTGTATAATTTTATTTTATTATTTGGTTTTAGAAAACTTTACCACATACAATGCCAGTATCCACCCAAATAATATTTTACTTTTTCTGAGTGTAATAAAAACTCTGTTCTATTATTGTATTATGCTGACAGTAGTGCTTCAGGAATAAAGTTTTTTTGACTCATTATAATTACTAAGATTATTGCAATGCAGATAATCATCTAGGCATTAATGTATTTTCACAAATGTTTTATAAGTAAAAGGAGGAATTATAATATTTAAAATTAACTGCTAAATTTGTGTAGTAACCTGTGAGTTTGTTTGGGAGTATTATTAGGGTCTCTTTGGAAAAGGTTCATTTTGAGGCATAGGAATTTGCTTTCCTAATCTTGGCCCCTCTTCCCAGACCCCTTCCTTCCCACAAAAATAGGCTTGACTCAGCTGTAGAGTCTTAAGCATCTTTTTTTCTACCTGAGAGTTCAGTAAATACGCACATGCTTATTTCTCAAAGAACCAGATGTATACAGAAATTTTTTTTTAATCCAAAATTAAATACAGTATAAAAAAACAGTTGAAAATTTGTGTTTAGATCGTCTACAGTAGCTTTTCTCCTCTTTTGAACATACAGTGGAATTTATAATACTGTTCTTCTTTTTCTCAGTCATGATGAAAATATTATTAAATTCTTTTTTTAAAAATTGCTAATAAAATACTAAAAAAGAGTGTTGAAAAGCTACTTTAATTTTCTAAACAAAATGCTCTTTTCCTTAAATGTGAAAGTAATGTGGTTTACTTTAACATTTAAAGTTCACCTTATCAGGGAGCAGAAGGAATTTTCATAGTGCTTACTGTGTTGCTTATTGTGGAATATGGACTGTATAAAATAGGTAAAATAAATGTGTAAGGAAAGAGAAAGTTTTTCTCTTTTTTTGTAATCCATGATATTTCAGAATGGAAAATGAGAAGATTCAAATGATAGGCAAATATCCTGACAGAACTTTGTGTGAGCAGAGTCATTGACGATTAAATGCTGACTTTTCAGGTCAGAGATCCTTGAAGTAAAATACTTACAGCATATAGTGATAAAGGTCATCATATTTTTCTGTAATATCTTGATTTTATGCATTAAGGGCAGGGTTTCAGCAGACTCAAGGTCCTTATCCCCATTCCCTTTAAAAAAATATTTCAAGGAGAGGAAAAGAGTTGTTTCAGTATTTACTTGGTTTGCTTTAGAAACAATAATTATAAGAAAGCAATGACTTAAAGTAAGTCATTGTAAATAAGTAAGAATGACTTATTATAGGCATAGGATATATTCCAGATGGAATCTTTAAAGGCATAACCTCTCATAGTTTCTGAGGATTTATTATAGGTTGACAAAGGTCTACAATGAAAAATTGATCAGTATCCATACTTCTGTATGAGCACTAGTTGATAAAAATGTAATAAAAGTACTTTGTGAATATATTTTTAAGCAAATATTTCTACTATAGGAAATTTAGGGGCTTAGCCATCAATAGAGGGATTTTTTTTTTTCCATTAATTAATTTATTTATTTTTGGCTGTGTTGGGTCTTCGTTTCTGTGCGAGGGCTTTCTCTAGTTGCGGCAAGCGGGGGCCACTCTTCATCGCGGTGTGCGGGCCTTTTACTGTGACGGCCTCTCTTGTTGCGGGGCACAGGCTCCAGACGCGCAGGCTCAGTAGTTGTGGCTCACGGGCCTAGTTGCTCCGTGGCATGTGGGATCTTCCCAGACCAGGGCTCGAACCCCTGTCCCCTGCATTGGCAGGCAGATTCTCAACCACTGCGCCACCAGGAAAGCCCCCCAATAGAGGGATTTTTATTTAGAGCCATTTTGTATCTGTTTCAGTGCTTTTTTCCCACCCCCCCAAACTTTCTTAATGCTGGGTCAAGCTTTATTTAGGTTCATGTGTGATGATTAAACGAGATTTTGAGCCTTTAACAGGAACCAAAAATTTAAAGTCTGGTAAAACTAAATAATCATGATAGTTAATAAAAAGTTGTCCATAACTCAAGTGAGCTTGATGGTCAATATGTTACCATTACCACTTATAGTGTGAAAACACTACTAACTATGTGAACGGTGAAGTTGAAGGGGTTTAACCACATTCAGATGATCCTTTGTATGAGTAATAGGGAGTATGAGTTATAGGGATGGTGTGTAAAACATATTGGTATGGAATTCTTTATAAATATATATAAATGAACTGGTGATGCAATTAGGGTTGGGATCCAGATTGAGATAGAGGAGAAATGCAGCTTCTGAGGATTCAGGTGTCTGGAAGCAGAGAGAAATGTAAGGAAAGATGCCCTAGGACTCAACCAAGTCAGAAAAAGCTTTGAACTTTCATAAGACTCTAGAATAGTGGTTTAGGTTACGTTTAAACAGGTGTCTGGTTGTGAGGGTGGGTAATCCAGGAATCTGCTATATCAAGATAAAACAAAAGGAATTTTAAAAATGCCATTCAAAAGTCTAGTAACTGCCATACCCTGGCATTCCCACTCTTTTGTTTCAGCTAACCATTGCTGTCTATATTCCTTTCTATCACCATGCTCTATCCTCTTAGTATTTCCTTGTTTTCTTAGATGAGGCTTCATGAATGGGCTTTTAGGAGGCCCATGATACTCTTGAAATGGTATGTAATATTTTTATCTGCCTTTGTGGAGTTTACTGGGAAGATTCATTACCTATGTATTTTTTAAAGGGTTAAATATTTCTATTAAGTTTTGACATTACATGGTAAGTAAATACTGCTGGTATTCATATAAAATTTCAAATGAAATTCCTTGCTCTGTGTAAGTGGTATTCATTGTTAAAATAATAGTGTTTCCAAAGTAAACTCTTGCCCACCTTTCCTCTACTCTTGTTTTTTTTCCAGATTATTTGTTGCTAGATATAAGGTGGGTGAGGAAGAGAGTAAAGGCGATAAAGTCAGAGAGGTAGTGAGGGGCAATTGTGTTGAGTTCTTTTGTAAGAACTTTAACCTTTACTCATAGTGAGATGATTAAAGGAAAATATTGTTGGGTTTTGAGAAATGTTACTGACTTTGCATTTTAACAAAACAAATTGGGTGAAGGGCAGAAGCAGAGCGACCTTTGAGGAGGCAGTTCCTTACCAGAGAAGTGATGATAGCATTGGCTTTTACTAGAGTGGTGATCACAGTGTTGAGAATTGGTCAGATTTGGGATGTATTTTGAAGATGTCACATACAGCTGACAGGATTTACTGATGGATTGGATATGAGGTGTGAGCAAAACGAGTAATGAATGACTCAAGGTTTTGACCTGAGTAGTTGGGAAAATAGTATAGCCATTCCCTAAGATAGGTAAAACAAGTGGATTAAATATGGTGGGTTGTTCAGCAACTTGTTTTTAGACAGGTTGAGATGCCAGTTAGACATTCACGTATATAGATATGTCAAGTAAGTGGTTAGATATATTGTTTGGGGTTCAGGAGACAGGTCCAGGCAGAATAAGCATTTCCCTTTCTGTATTTACATAGCACTTTGTTCATACTATTATTTTTACTATAATGATTTCCAAATTGTTTTAAAGTTGCTTGTGTAGGTGTTATGTATCCCATTCCTCTCTATTCAGCTTTCTTCTTTCTACCTCCCATCCCCAATATTCTTATTGATGGGAGAAAGACAAGAATCTTGCATTATTTATTTTTATGGCCGCAAAGCCTGGTATGGAGTAAGTGTGTACTAAATATTTGTTGAACTGAATCAAAATTTTAAAATCCATTTTCCTTCAAGTTGAAAAATATTTACTTGGAAACTACACTCTGATATTGCTTTAAACCTTGATGGGTGGATTGTGTCATGATGTCATTTGTTGTAATATGCTGATATTTTTCTGAGGTGAATTTATGTTATTGGTTATACTCTAATATATTTAAATTTTCTGGTGATTCTGTTTGTTCTTTTCTAGTATGTAGACTATATTTCCTTAAAGCTGTAGTTCTTATTACCTTGGGACCTAGGTAGAAAAATTAAATGTTATGTAGACTTTGCATTTTTTTAGGGTAACAGTTGGTGCTTTCTGAATTTAATTTGGGTGTAGGAGCAGAATCTGGGATATCTTTGGGATTTTTTTCTCTAGAAATTCTACTTCTGTTGTAAAATTATTAATAGCATAATTTACCAAGGTGGTTTCATATACTTTTATTTCATCATTTATGCACCAGAGTCTTATAACTGCTATCATCAGGTTGATTTTAATCATCTTCAAAGTTGTATTTCTTGTTAAGTCTCTGTGAAAGAACCTTTTCTAGTCCAGTCTTACTGATATAACAATTAAATATAGTGGTTGGAGGTTGAGTGTGTGGTAAGGAAGTGTGTGTGTGTGTGTGTGTGTGTGTGTGTGTGTGTTAGAAAGAGAGAGAGACATATCTGGATTTCAATCCTGACTTTACCACCGACTTTTTGTTTGATCTTGAATGAGTTATAATGACAATAAAAACAGGAATAATAAATTAAGTTGCTGTGAGAGTTAAATGAAATAATGTCTTATATGTAAGTATCGATATATATTATTTATATAATATGTATTTTTATATGCAACATATTAATCTACAAATGTATACTGATTAGTTCCACTGAGAGAATTTGATGTAAATTTAGAGATCTTTCTTTTGTGTTTTTTTTGACAGAATCTCACAGTGGAAATATTTTTAAACAATTTAAAAATTTTTGAAAAGCAATTTAAAACAACATGAAAAGCAGTGCTGTGTTGAGGGAAAAAAAATCTCAACCATAATTCCACGTTCTAACTAACCAATATTATTTTGGTATAATTGTTTCATCTTTTGTATATATTGCCCTTATTGATGTTTTAGAAAGGAAAGGATAAATATACTTTTAGATTTTTAGGAAAAAATATTAAAACTCATTTTAAGAACTTTTTCGTTAAGGATTAGGTTGATTTAGTAGTAGAGTGACTTTCCCCAAGTAGAATTTGAAGAAACTAGAAGTTATGTCTTTATAAGGTTGGTGCCTAAGTAGTGAAATATAGTTTAGAGAAGCCCACTCCTTATTTTAAATATGCAATTTGAAGGTTTCCTAAGCAAGGACTCTTAATCTGTTGAAGTTATATACAAAATTTTGTTTGTATGTACATTTTTCTGGAAGAGAATCCATGAATTCAAATCATCAACGAGTTAAGAACATCTTCACTAGACTAGAACTTTTTTTTTTACCTGAGGAGTAATATTTATTAAATACCTACTACATGTAGAGATTGGGATTAGCACTTTTATATGTTTATACGTTTCATTTACAACTGAAAAGGTAGATACCTTCATTTTACAGAATAGGTGGTGCTGTGTCCAGGGCTGTGGAGCTGGGATTTGAACACAGGTCTGTAGGACTGTCTGGCTCTAAAGCCCATGTTTTTGCTGCTGTTAACTATAGTGGTTCTTAGTTTTCTAATGCTGAAGATACAGTGAAAATCTCAGGTGTGATGGGTGAAAACAGAAAATACAGTAGATTGTGAGGTAAGTCCTGAGACCTCAGCAAATTTTAAATACATAAATACTAATAAAGCATATCACTTCGCTTATAAAATACCATAAAGTGAAATTGAAAAACATAGTTGATTCCTTTACATCCTTATTAAAAGCTATTGCAGATATAAAGAGTAAGGAACAATAGCTGACCTAGTAATTGCTAACATTTATTGGGTGCTTCCAATGTGCCAGGTATTTCACTAGACTAAAACTTCATAGAGCTCGTTTCAGCTTCTTTAAAGTGACTTGTATTTCGAAGCAATTACTGCTTCCCAGTGTTTCATTTATCTTGTTTTCTTAAATATTAAAAAATTAATAGTCCCTGAATTTTCTTTTCCTTTTTCAGTCTGTAGATATTTTTTTCATTTTGCTACAGCTCTAAGGATAGACTCACCATTTTAAAAAGTACATGGTGGCATAAATTTTACTCTGATTTTTCAAAGCTTTCTTCTATCCTAAGTGAATTCTATTATTCTTACCAGAGAAGAATGTAGTATTGTATTGAATGTAGTAGAGAAGGAATGTAGTATTTTGTCCTACTTGGGAGTATATGTCAATTTTATTGATCATAATTCCTATACCTGGCATTTCTCTACTTAGGTTATTCAACTCTGAATTGGGTTTCAACTCTGGGTAAAATAAGGCAAATAGAAAGAGAAAAAGGCATGTCTGTTTTGCTTCAGTGTGGAAGTCTGTCCAGATGAAAACTTAAAATATCCATGGTACCAGGCAATTCTTTGTTCAACTCTCATTGAATTTTAAGAACCTACGGTACCAGCCTTTTTCCCTCTCTCAAGCAGAATAGGTAGTAAGATTTAGGCAAAATCCCAGTATTTGGTATCTATAAAAGAAGTTGCTTGTCACTTGAAAGAACCGTTCTGTGGAAATCTGAACCTCTCTGACTGTACCAATTATATGTAAAGTGCTTTCATATTTTTTTTTAATGCCACATAATGGTTTTCCTTGATATTCTTTAAAGAAGCTATTGAAGAAAGTAGGTAAACATGGGTTTTGGTTTTTAAATACAAATATATTCATATGACTGTATTTTTGTAGCTACGTATGACACGAATCTTTTTCTTTCATACAGTTATCAGAAAGGAATTCTAAAATATAGCCCTAATACAAAGTATATTGTCATAGGCAGAAAATACAACCTTTTAGCAGGGAAATTACAGCCATATGTTGAATTCACCCAAAAGATCAGTCTCTAGTTTTGTAATCATAGCCTTATGTAAGAAATATAGCTCTCGGGACTTCCCTGGTGGCACAGTGGTTAAGAATACGCCTGCCAATGCAGGGGACACAGGTTCGAGCCCTGGTCCAGGAAGATCGCACATGCCATGGAGCAACTAAGCCCGTGTGCTACAACTACTGAGCCTGCGCTCTAGAGCCCATGAGCCACAACTACTGAGCTTGCGTGCCGCACACCTAGAGCCCGTGCTCCACAACAAGAGAAGCCACGGCGATGAGAAACACGTGCGCCACAAAGAAGAGTAGCCCCTGCTCAGGGCAACTAGAGAAAGCCCACGCGCAGCAACAAAGACCCAATGCAGCCAAAAATAAATAAATAAAATAAATAAATTTTTTTAAAAAAGGCTACACAAAAAATCACCAGTTAAAAAAAAAAGAAAGAAATATAGCTCTTTTTAAAAAGAGAGACAGATGAATCCAGTTGATAATCTGCTGGGTCTTGAGAGTTCAAGGGAATGGCTAAGGAAGGTAAGGTTAAAGAGCATATAAAATATCTTTCCCCTTCTAATTTATTCTTCCCTTCAAAAATTCTAATGTCAGGGGCTTCCCTGGTGGCTCAGTGGTTGAGCGTCTGCCTGCCAATGCAGGGGACACGGGTTCGGGCCCTGGTCTGGGAGGATCCCACATGCCGCGGAGCAACTGGGCCCGTGAGCCACAATTACTGAGCCTGCGTGTCTGGAGCCTGTGCTCCGCAACAAGAGAGGCTGCAATAGTGAGAGGCCCACGCACCGCGATGAGGAGTGGCCCCCGCTCGCCGCAACTGGAGAAAGCCCTCGCACAGAAACGAGGATCCAACACAGCCATAAATAAATAAATAATTAATTAATTTAAAAAAAAAATTCTAATGTCAATGTAATGTCCTATTAACTACACTTTCAGAAGGATTAAACTCTTAAACTAAATGTCCTGACAGGGTTCATTTTTATTTTGAATATAAATTTGTGTTTCTTAAAAGTTTTTTTTTTTAATTTCATTTGTTTTTCTCTTCGTGTCTGCATTAAACTAGGAATTAAGCTAACCTCTGTTACAAGCCTAGTAACCCTCCACCTACCTCTTCTTTTTGACACTTGAATGTTATATAAGGTTGGGCCCATGCTATGTCAGTGCATAGTATATGCATTCTATACTGTTTCAAAGTGGAAAGATGGATTTAATTACGAAAATAGTGTGCCATCTTGTGGAGGATTATGCAATCAGCATAGTCTGATTTACCCCTAAGAATCAGAGGAGGAGGATAGATATTGCAGTTGGGCTCATAAAATAAAAAGCCTGCTTCTTTGTGCAAAATGGTGTGAAGATACTGATGTGTTAACATTTCTACCTTTTTCTTAGTGTATTTAAGATCTATAGATTAGTACTATTGGTAGTAAGTAGTTGTAGGGGTTATTTAATACTGATACGAAAAAAGACCTGTAAAAAAGACTGGTTGCATTTTAGCTTTTGTGGCCTGAGTAATAACTGATTGATTGATTGGTGATTGATTCATTTAGTCTCTGAGAATGAAATTGGTTTGATATCTTGAACATAGGCTATTATTGGTCACTTTATTTCCGATCTTTCTGTTTCCCTGGCTCCTCCTTTTCAGTAAGTCCTATATGCTGCAAGTTCAGATCTGACCATGTCACATCTCTGCTTAAAATCTTCTGTTGCTATACTGTCTGTGGAGTCAAGTTCAAAACCTTTATATTGTCATTTAACCCATTTCATGATGTGGCCACTACCTGTCTTTTTAACTTATCTCCACTCCCCTACTTTTTTTTGTTCTTTTAAAATGAACAGTGTGTTTATTTATCACACAGTTTTCACCACTGTGCATGCATTATTTAATTCTCATGGTAGCTTTAGGAGATAGGTACTCTGTGCCATTTTAGAGCTGAGGAAACCAGTGGTTAAGGAATTTGGTGTTGGTCACACAGCTGTGGTGATAGAGCTGCAGTTCCATCCAAGATCTGCCTGACTTTAGATTCTGTGTCTTTTAAAACACTTTTTGTGTGTTTTTCTGTCTCTGTACCCTTGTTTTACTTTTTACTCTGCTTAAAAAGTCCTCTTCTCTTTCCTTCATTCTACCAACAAAGACACTTTCTGATGCATAGGTCAGATACCACTGTCACCATGAAATCTTCCTGAGTCCCCTCAATCTGGTATATTCCCTTCCCTTTTTTGAACCCCCGTGGTGCTTTTTTACCTTTCTTATGGCACTTAGTCTACATTGCATTATGGTGATTAATGTACTTGTTTTATATTCTTCACTAAATTGTAAGCTCCTTGAGGGTAGGGATGATGTCTTCTTTATTTTTATTCTCTAAAGTGCCTTGCCAATTCAGATTAGTACTCAAAAAATGTTGAGTGAACATTTCAGTGAGTCTGGGAGAAATAGCCTCTGTAGCCTGTGCTCCTTTAGGAAAAAATACAGAGAAAGGGCTGCTGCATGAGGAGGATTGTGCTGCCCTAGGGATGTACATGAATTGTTATATAACCTATAAGCATGAGAGTGGACATCCAGTAAACCAGGCTACTGCCATGTTGCAAATAATAGCATTTTCTTTTTTCTACTTTCTTCTCACTACAGTTTTGTCTGATTATTTCTATAATCTTTAAAAGTTTTTGGTATCCTTTATGCATTAAATAATATTTTTGCTGGTGTTTGTTTCTAGATAATATTTCATTCCTGAATGATTTAACTTAAATGATTAGATGATTTAATTAAAATTTTGTTATACATTTCATTCAGGTATGTCAAAAGGTCCTGTTACCATCTGATTCATTCAGTTTTACTATTAAACTTTAACTGGGACCACAAAGCATTCACGAACAAGAATGACATCTTGGATTAATTCCATTGGGATGCTTGCTCTGTGCCAGATTTTATTTTGCTCAGCTATCAATGAGGCTGTTGTGGAAATGTGGGTTTTCTTTGCTGTGAGAATTTATGCGTACAAAGAGACCTGCTTTTCAGAAAGAACATTGAGAACCCAGATCCCAAGAGGAAGGGTTATTAAAGTTAGTGAACCAGGGTAACCTTATCCAAAGGGTGCCCAGAAACACTGTAAAACAAAAGGTCAATTGCTATTGCTATTTCAGTTATATACCCCCTCCCTCTCCAGGCTTCAGAATTTAATGGGGTTAATTGCATTTATAGTGAGGCCTTGGCAAATAATTTTTAAGTCAGATGAAAATTCTTTAATTTTTTTCCGTAGAATTCTCAGTATCTGGGTATTACTGTGTGCCATTTGGGAAACAGAATGTTACTTAACTAATGATAATGGATTGTTTTATACTTCTGAGAGATGGCAGTTTTTTAATAGTTTCCATTATTTCACATTTGTACAGAGCCAAAAGTGTTCAAGGTACTGGGTTAGACATGGAAACATACAATGACAGTGTTTTCATTGCGTCAGTGGTACTTAGTAACTACAAAGTATTTTGTGTATATGTGCATGTTTTAAAGGTAGAAATGCTGTTCATGCTTGACAGCCTTCAGACTGTTTTCATGTAACTTATATCTGAAGAACTTTACCACCACACTGAGAGTTTGTAAATGAAAAAAATCAGGACCCAGGCAAGTTAAGTGACCTATACCTGATTACCCATTTAGCACTAGAACTGTTCCAGTGGTCTGTTCTTATCCAGAAGCATTGTTTTAATTTCCCCTAGGTTCTTTCACTTAGACAATTCACTTAGAGTTTGAAATTATATGAAAATATGACAAAAATCTCTTATAAGACATCTCTATGAATGGCAAGAATTTTCTTAAGTAGTGTTACAATATTTCCAGGTGCATTTCAACCCTTCATGATGGGATGTAATTTAGATGACAGTCTCCGCATATATTGGCCTAGAGCATGTCAGAGAGTAGATGGCTTTATAGTTTTCCTGTAATGTATTATATTTAACTTTAAAAAATGGTAGGCATGTATAACCAGTAGACATAAGATATTTACAAAGGGAAGAAATATTTGAAGAAAGGAAAGGCACTATTATTTTATAAAGCAAGGTAAAAATTTTCACTGGTCACGGAGCAAGAAATGTTTTATCACGTGATAAAGTCCATAGGTATAATAGACATTTCAGAATTAGAAGAAACCAAATTCTCAAGATACCTGGAATGACTTAAAAGTTGATTTCTGAGGATTTAAATCTACCACAATATATTTGGAAAAATTTCCCCCAGTTTCCATGGGAATATCAAGGCTATGCATCACTTTATTCTTAAGATATCTAACTTTAACTCACAGCTAGTTTTAACCATTGTTTTTTGTATTGTAATAGAAAACAGTTTTAATGTGAAGTTTTCTCAGAAGTAGCTAGATAGCTTTATGTTATATTTTGCACTGTATATTCCTCTGGGATTTCTTTTTTTTCTTTTCCCTTTTTTTAACTATCTGAAGCTGCTTTGTTAAGAAGCTGGTAAATGTAAATTTTTTGTGGCCTGACACAGAAACTCCTAAACTGGCTGCACATCAGGATTCCCCCTGGACACTTTAAAAGTACTGAATCTTTTTACCCACTGAAGACCTATGGAATCCGAATCTTAGGGGATGCCTCCTAGTTATCTTTATATTTATAAATCTCTCAAGATAGTGGTTCTGCAGCAGCCCTTCCGTATGCCTATATTTAGGAAATACTAGTATTTACTTTGGAATGTTAACCAGTTTAAAAATCTCATTTTTAAGTTTACTTAGATGTACCTTCTTAAATGATCTTAGAAGCAATGGCTTGATTTGTGTGCCTGTACTTAAATTTTGTTCTTAAGTTTATTTTTTTTGCACGTATTTTTCTAATTTTCACAGAGACTGTTTATTTGTTTGGTGGCTGGGATGGAACACAAGATCTTGCTGACTTCTGGGCATACAGTGTGAAAGAGAACCAATGGACATGTATCTCTAGAGACACTGAGAAAGAGGCAAGTTCTCAGACTTTTCATCCATCTGTATTACGATAGGGGTGTGGTCGTACACTTCTTTTTCTGAATGATTTGTATTCTTTGTAAATGTCTATCAGCAGTGGTAGCAGAATAATTTGTGGTGACAAGTTTGGTTTAAGTATTCTTGCATTCCAGCTTCTATACCTGGTTCTTCAACTATTGGTACATGAACAAATCTGTTTTATAGAGATAAATAGAAATGGGTATCTAATATAATTTAGTTTTTAACCACTTTAGTTAAAATGTAACTGTGTAACTATTTTTTTTTCTCATGTTCTTGTCACCTCTACTCTTATTTTGAACATTTATCTTATTTTTATTTCCTCTGGAAAAATGTGCTTTTGATTCTTCACTATCTTACTATTTTGGCCCCTCACTATTTGACTATCTTATCAGTTTTCACAAATGATGTATATTTTATTTTTAACTAAAATTGTATTTATGTATTCATATGTGAGTCTGTCTGTTGAGACATATATACATAAAGCTTTTCCATAGTGAATAGGATGTCTTGGATTTACGGCGTTCTTTTATTTAACTTTTTGAACTAAATAAGTACATAATTAATTATACCCTGATATAAAGCACATATTCATATATTATTTTTTTAATCATTATAGAATTTTTTATTGTACTTTTTTCCCTCTAAGCAATTTCAGATTACAAGGTGAAAAATAAACTAAAACAAAACAGTAATAGCAGCAATGAAAAGGGGAGGAAAAGACCTAATTCAAAACCACTGATTTTAATCTAGGAAGGCCATTTTTTAAAAATCTGGTGCTATGTCTTTAATCTTAGGAAATTAGATCCTTGTTTACTTGGTGTGTTCCTTTGTTAATCATTTGGGTAGTTTTTATCTTTTTAAAGAGATCTTAAAATTCTGATTTCTATTTATTATCCCTGTGAAAATGGCCTTTGCCTTTTCAATATTAAAGTACCATTTTCTGAAATGATTATTTTTATCCTCAACAAAAATAAAGACAGATCTTAAAAGAATACATATCTGATTTCTCTTAAACTATTTTAAATCTGAGTTAATTGTATTTGTAATTTTTCTTGCAAGAAGCCTACAATTCATCCTGAAATCCTCCCTCTTCTTCATTGAGGGTATCTAATTAGGGCCTAAAGTTCCACTGGTTCTAGCACTCAATATTGTGTTTCAGATGTTTCTTCCTCTCTATTCCTTTTGGCACTAATTCCAACTTTGTGGTTTCTTTCTTAAACTTTTTTGCTTCCATTGTTGATCTCCAGATCTATTGTCCATTCATTACCACAGTCTTTAAAAAAAAAAAAATTTGGCCATGTGACGCCTCTGCTTAAACCCTATGGTTAGCCTCAGTCCCTGTTTCTGTTATCTACTGCATTCCATATATTACATTACAAGCACCCAGAAAACTTTAGTGGCATATAGTAATAAGCATATATTTTGTTCACAAGTCTGTAGATTGGTGCGCTCACTCATGTGCTGGGAGTCAGCTGACTGTCAGCTAGTCTAGATTAGCTTCTGAGACTACTTGGCTCTGTTCTACATAGCCACTCACCTTCCTCTTGGCTAGCATGAGTCTTGTTCTCATGTAGGGGCAGGGCTGCAAGGAGGATGAAGTAGACATGAGCGCTCAATTAGATTTGTTATTGTCCCATTTTCCCAAAAGAAGTCATCGGACCAAATCCACAGTTATTGGGTGATGGGCAGCACTGCCCAAGGGCGTAGATACAGGGAAGTGTGAGTAATAACAGCAACAACAATAATAAAGAAGTTTTTCTACCTTAGTTCCTTTTGCTTAGAGTAAGAACTTCAAATTTCTCATCATAATTTGGTCCCCATCTACTTTTCTAGCCTCATTTTTTGACTTTATGTGCTAGCCATACTTACAGTTGCTAGAATTATTCAACGTTCTCACCTGTGTTCTTTGTAATAGTGTTTTCCCAGTTTGGAATTAACAGAGGCTGCTCCTCCCATGCACCCAGCTTTTATGTAGTGTATGCCTACTTACTCTTTAAAACACAGTTCAGACTTCAGTTCCTCTGTGAAGCCTTTCTTGACTTCCCTAACCAGAATTAGAAGCTTCCTTTGGTGTGAACACTTAACCCCTTACATTCCTTGAATGGGTTACTGTAATCATTGGTTTACATTTCTGTTTCCCTGTGGAGACTCTGAATTCCTTAAGGCGTGGATCATATGCTTACTCTTTAGTGAGTAAATAGTTCAGATAAGTTAAATAAAAAATTAATGCTGGAGAAAAGCAAAGGAATGACAAATACAAAATTCAGGAGAGTGGCTGTTTTGGCAGGAAAGGGCGATGGATTACAGGGGTCCTCAAAAGTAATGTTAATGTAATATTCTAAGTTATATTTAGAATGCAATTAATTATTTAAAACTAGTACTGGGAAAATACAGAAATTATTTTGATGAGAACACTTTTTTTCTGTTATTTTGAAGTCCATAGAGATAAGTAAAGTGGTGATCCAGTACTGGAATTCAGATTTATTATAATTTATTACTACTTTCTTCATTTAAACACCTAAAAACCTTTTGTTGATCCAGCAGTGAAGTGA
The DNA here is from genome assembly GCF_965194805.1 of Balaenoptera borealis. Lineage (NCBI taxonomy): Eukaryota > Metazoa > Chordata > Mammalia > Artiodactyla > Balaenopteridae > Balaenoptera > Balaenoptera borealis. The sequence continues at coordinate 108,708,956 of NC_138864.1, forward strand.
ATGAGGATATATGGCTCCAGCAAAATGCTCATTCCTTCCAAAATTGAACAGAGTTTCATTTTGTTTTTTACACCAGTAAGTACAAGTTTTATTGTTTGATGATACCCCAGTGCATATGTTTTAAAAGTATGATATGCAATTAAAAAGCAAAATTACTATGTATAAAATAATTAAGCAACAAGGATATATTGTACAGCACAGGGAAATACAACCGTTATTTGATACTCACTTTAAATGGAGTATAATCTATAAAAATATCGAATCACACAGAAAAACCAAAGTTAATTTAATTCACTTTAATTTACTTAGACTAAATAATGTATCTAATAGCTCATGTAGTAGATTGAAAGATAATAGAATGGCTCAGTTTTTAGAATAATTATTTTAAATGTTCATGTAGATATGCATGTAAGTTTTTATCAGTTCAAAACAAATTGTATTTTTAGATTTGCATTTTTATAAATCTCTTTAATATCTAGCTTAGTGGAAGACAGCTAGATTCTCATATGTGCTTTTGCATTTAATCTTTTGCAACGTGTTGTTTTATGTGAGATATATGAAGAAGATTGGACCTCATATTGATACATTCTTGGAAAGGAAACTATTATTTTAATAGTAGCCTTTTTATATAATAGCACATGTTCTTTTTTGATCTTATACCCCAAATTGACAAGTTGTTGTTTGCTTCTTAAAAATAATTGCACTGTAGTCTCTGAAACTATATCAGCTAATGTTTTGTAATTCTGTTACATTAAAATCCACTGATCTGTGTTGCTCTTTGAATGGATCTTTTACCCATGCTTGTTTTTTTGCTCAGTGTGTTGGTCACCTGAAAAATACTGGTTCCCTGAGTTATGCAGGTCTTCAAATGTTGACATATTATTATACAGTATCCCCCAAACCACATTTGATCACTCTTATTAGAAAAATCTTTTAAGTGTTGTGAAGGTGTCAAGATCACAGTGTCAGGTAGAAGTTTTCTAAAATTCTAAATTTGCTTAAAAATGTGCATTTTATTATTGGCAACAAATTTTATCAGTTGTTTTTCTTCAAAAATAACATACTTACTTCATTTATTTTTCAGAAAATGTCTGAATAACCATACTTGGATTGTTAGTTTTCTTTTGAGTAAATTATCATGTTTCCTGGAACAGGCAGCTACGTCAGCTTGCAACTCAAACAACTGCATAGATGCTTTTCCTTGAGACAACCATCATATATCAAGTAGCACTGTTTTATAGTTTTCTGAATCTCTTTAATTGTGACTTAATAGAAGGCAGCCGGATTCATACCTGCTTCTGCATTCAGTTGCTATATCAAAAGTCATGTAGCCTCTGGAAAATATCACATACACTTATAAGAGAGTAAGAGTGCAAAGACACATTTTTTTAATCTTAGTATTTTTATGAATATAACTTTGACTTTGTAGAATCCCTGAAGACCCCAGACTGCACTGAGAACTGCTGCTTTAATCCACATTCCCTTTTCACATATAAACGGTTACCCAAATAATGCCTTAGTAATGTCCTTTATAGGTATCTTACTGTTACCCCAAACCTCTATCCCTGACCCAGGACTCAATTCATGGTCATGCAGTACATTTCAGTGTCATGTTTCTTTAGTGTCCTTTAGTCTGGAACAGTTCCTTGACTTCTCTTTGTCTTTCTTGACCTTGGCATTTTTGAAGAATACAGGGCAATTGTTTTGTAGACTATCCTTCAATGTGGTCTGTCTGGTGTTTCCCCAGCATTGGATATAGGTTAAGCATTTTTAGCAGGAATGCCATGTGGAGGACATCGGGTCCTCCTAAGTATGTCCTTTCAGGAGACAGGCACATCATGTCAGTTTGTCTGATGTTAGCTTTGATCACTTGCTTAAGAAGGATGCTCACCAGATTTCCCACTCCATAATTAATAAGTAATTTGTGGGGAGACATTTTGAGACTATGAAAATATTCTGTTACTCATCAAACTTTTGCCCTTTTAGCATCCATTGATGCAACTGTTAAAGCTTTTCCCAAAGTGGTTGTACTATTTTATATTCCTTCCAGAAATGTATGAGAGTTCTGGTCGCTCCCTGTCTTCTTTCCCTGTTGAACTGCTTTGGCACCTTTCTCAAAAATCAATTGAGCATATAAGTATATGTCTCTCTTTGGACACTCTAATCTGCTCCATGATCTTTTGGTCTATTCATATTACAGTATGACACTCCTTCAGGTCAAGTAATGTAAGACATTTTTGTTCTTCTTTTTAAAAATTATTTTGACTCTTCTAGGTCCTTTACATCTTCATATAAATTTTTGAATCATATTGTCAATTTCTAAAACTATTGGACTTATGATTGGAAATGTGTTCAGTCTATAAATCAATCTGGAGATAATTGATGTCTTAATGATACTGAGCCTTCTAATCCATGAACAGGGTTAAATTTCCATTTATTTCAGTCTTATTCATTACCTCCCAGCACTCAGAGTTTGCAGATTAGAGGTCTTTTTTATTTTTATTAAATGGATCCCAGTGTATTTTATTTTTCCATGCTATTGTAAATGAAACTTAAACATTTTTAATTTTCAACTTGTTTGTATCGTGTCACTTTTCTAAGTCCACTTATTATTTCTAACGGTTTCTCTTCTGTTCTATGTTGATTTCTTAGGATGTTTTAAACAAATAGTCCTGTCATCTGTGAATAGAGACAATTTTAACTTCTTTCTTTCCACTCTCTTTTTCTGTCATAACTTTTAATTTTATTTTTTAATGCCTTATTGCACTTCCAGTACAGTATTAAATAGAAGAGATGAGAACAGACATCCTTATTTTGTTTCACATCTTAGCAGGAAAGCATTCTGTATTTCACCATTAAAGGGAAAATTAGATTTTAGGATTTTCATACATTCTTTATCAGATTGAGGAAGTTCATTTCTAGTCCTAGTCTGCTGTGAGTTCTTCCTCATGAATATTTGTTGAGTTTATCAAGTGCTTGTTCTACAATATATATATTGATAGGATCATGTATTTTTCCCCTTTATTCTTTTACCTTTTTTTTTGGCCACGCCACGTGGCTTGCAGGATCTTAGTTCCCTGACCAGGGATTGAACCCAGGCCCCGGCAGTGAAAGCGCAGGGTCCTAACTACTGGACCACCAGGGAATTCCCCCTTTACTCTTTTAATGTGGCAAATTACCTTGATTGATTTTCAAATGTAAAATTGACTTTGCATTTGTGAAATAAAACCCTTTTAGTTATGAAATATTATTTTTATATATTGCTGTATTCTGTTTGATATTTTGTTAAAGATTAGTTTTATGTCTGTATTCATGAGGTATACTAGCTACCTGTATGTTACTTCTGCTCTTCCTCCTTTGTAATATTGTTATTTGGTTTCAATGTTATGTTGTCCTCATAAAATATGTAAGTTAGGAATGAATAGAATACAGGTTTGAAAAAGGAGGTCTTTTTCTTCCTCTGTTTTCTGAAAAATTTTGTGTAAAATTGATACTATTTTTTCCTTAAGTATTTGATAAAATTTACGAGTGTAGGTATCTGTGGCTGGCCGTCTCTTTGTGGAAAGATTTAAAATTATGAATCTAAGTTTTCAGATTTTCTCTTTCATCTTATGTCAATTTTAGTAAGTTATATTTTTTCCAAGGAATATGTCCATTTTATCTACATGGTCAAATTTTACTATGTTTTTCATGATAGTTCCTTATTTTCTTTTTAATTTCTAGTGACCCTATGTTGATAGTACTGCTTTCACTTCTGATACTGGCAATTTGTATTTTCTCCCTTTTAAAAAAAATTAGTCTTGCTAGTAGTTTATAATTCTATAAATGTTTCAAAAAAACAACTTTATTAATTTTCTCTATTCTTTTGTCTGTTCTGTATAGTCTCTTGGTTTCTAGTCTTATCTTTATTCCCTTTTTTCTCCTTAGTTAGGAAGTAATTTGCTCATCATTTTAATAGCACTTGTGCTTATTAAGCTGAAGCAAGAAATTCTGTTATTCTCCTATTAAAACTTCAGATTTCACACTGTAGGAAATATGGCATAGATACATTATATCTTACCTGATATTTGTTTTTCAGGTTATTTAATTACAGAGGAAACTCTTTCTTTTTTCTTTTCTTTTTTTTTTTTTTTTTTTTACTAGGCAAAGAACTTTATTAACCTTGGTTTTAAACTTTATTCCCAGGCTTCTTCAACTTAATTAGCTGCAAAGAATGAGTTGTATATAAGCAAAAACCGAAAAGAGCCGCAGTGTCCAGGGGCTTGGGCTTAAAAATATTAGAGATCTAGATTTTATCAGATCCATAAACAAAATTTTAAAAAACAGTCATATAAAATAGCAGCTCCCAGTAACTTCTTCAAGATTTATCTTCTTCAGAAGTTAATTCAGTTTGCTTCATTCTTGGAAGCCTCATCAGAATTCTCCACAAGATCTGGAACTTCATCATCATCATCCTCTCCAGTGGCAAGTGGTGCTTTTCCATCCACAGGTTATTTGGGCAGAGCTTCAGCCAGTCTCCTTAAACTGGTCGGACTGTCTGCACCAAGGTGGTTTAAGGTGCTGGGTAGCATTTCTGTCAGCTGCTTTGTCTCAGCATGGCCTGTAATGGTGAAAATGTTTGCTGCCAGAGATGCCTGAACTTTAGGTTTGTTAAAGTGGATCACTGTCCCTTGGTTTGTGAACATATTCACTTCTTCAATACCAGAGATATTGTTTACCCCTAACTTCTTTAAGGAGAACTGAAGTTTTTTGTCGTCTGCTGTGGCTGTTCTTTGAACCACCTTCTTTCTGCAAGCAGTTCCTTTCCCACCAGTGTGCACTTGTGCCTGCAGTTTGGCGAGGTTTCTCCTGGTTCATGATAGTTTCTTTCATCTTGTTGCAGTGGAAATGGGGCCGTGTAGGGGGCTAGGGTTGGCACTTACGGGTTCTCGGGCAGACCAGCTGAGGTTAGGAACACACACACAGGGACACAAGATGGGAGCTAGAGCGGAAATTCTTTCTTAAGTAACATTTCTACCTTATCTGCTGAAGATTTTCCTTGACAAAAATCTCTAAAAATAATTTTTAAAATAGTAATTAGTGTGAACACTAAATTGCAGATTCAAATCAACTTAATATCTGGATTAATAACACTAATGTCAAACTGTTCTTCCTGTCTAATATTTTTATTCCTTCATTTAATCTAAATAACGCTGGATTACTCTTCCTATAATACTGCTTTTTTATTTTATATCCTTCTCTAGAAACCTATAATAGTTCTTTATGCTTGCAAGATTACATTCAGTTCTCCTCTGTCAGTCATTCACAGGCTTTCTATTTCTACCTTATACTTCAACTCTGTTATTTCTGTGGCAGGAATTCTTCGTCTCAGTCATAACCCCACACATTGTATTTAGTGTATTTTTGCTTTTGTTTCTCTTATCTTCGGGAGAAAGCAATCTGGAAGAGTGGAAAGAACACAGTGTTTGGCTTGGTTACACTGGGGCTTAGATTCTCTATCTTAGTTTTGTGACTATAGACAGATTACTTAGACTTTGTGAAATGGTGATATTATTTCCTTATGGAGTTGTTATAAGGATAAATGAAATATATACACACATACATAGTAATAATATAGACAGAATTTAGTAGATATTTAACAAATATCTCTTCCTTTCCTCTCTTTCAGCTAATCCAGTCCTACCCAATTGAAGTTCCTTTTTTTTTTTTTCATGAACTCCTTTTTTGGGCCTTATACTACAGTTTTTTGTTGTTGTTTTTTTTAACCTTTTATTCTGTCCTGTGATACAAGTGATCTCAACTAATTAATTTTTATTGATAATATATTGTTCTTCATCTTGTTCCCTAGTTGTTTAATGGCAGCCGAGTCATTCTGTCAAGAGAGTCAATTTTATATAATGTAAAGGCTGGATGAAGAAGTTAAGACTTGGATTCTCGTTCTGCTTCTGTCACTAGCTCACTAGCTTTCAGGATGATATCATTCCTCTTTGAGCTTATATCTCCTCATCTTTAAAAGGAGATCATTAAACTACACTTTTATTAAGGTTCCTACCAATTATGAAATTCTAAATATTCTTGGAGTGCCTGTTTTATGCTAGATTCTGATGAAGCGTACAAAGATATTTTGAAAAACCAAATGTGTCTTTAAGTAGATTGACATGTACAAAAGAGTTAAAGTCTATACACAAATGACTAAAATGTAATGGAGTATACAGTAAAAGCCATATAAGTGTTATAAACAGAGTGCCATAGAATAGAGAATAGTTCATCTCATCTTTCCTGGTAGAGTTTAAGCTTTTCTAAGGTAAGATTTGTGTCTCCTACTGCTTCTTTTATTTTCCCCTAGAGATTTAAGCCTAGTATTGGACATACATATTAGTTGGACTTGATACAAGATTCTGAGCAAACCTTTTCGTGAAAGGAAACAAAAAAGGGCATTTAATTTTGTCTTCTGTTATTTATTCTTTGAATTTTTTTCTTTTCATTCTTTTTTTTGCTCTCCACAGAATGGTCCTAGTGCTAGATCATGTCATAAAATGTGCATTGACATTCAACGGAGGCAAATCTACACACTGGGGCGTTATTTGGATTCCTCTGTGAGGAACAGCAAATCTCTGAAAAGTGATTTCTATCGTTATGACATTGACACAAACACATGGATGTTACTCAGTGAGGATACTGCTGCTGATGGAGGACCGAAACTGGTGTTTGATCATCAGGTTTGGTGCACAGATAACTGTATGGTGGAATTAATTAGTGCTCAGTGACTCTTGCTCTTAGAGTTTATTTCACATGTTATGCTGAGTTTTCTATTAGTGATTTCTACTACAAATACCTATGACAGATAATAAAAAGAATTACTGTTTCAGTAGGTATAAAGTTATTCTTTAAAAATTTTTTTCTCCTGTTTGGTGCAGAATAAAATACTAAGATCTCAAAACACGGTTGTTAATTTATAAAAAATTTATAGAGAGTAGATGGAGCAATACATATTAGGAAAAACAAATTTAGTTTTACGATATTCATAAATCATACCAATAACAACTTGCCCTTTTAAAACTTTTTATTCTACATTCCTGGAAAATTTTAAATTATTTTATAATGAGTTCAAGAATTTGAAATGTAGAGTTTTTCTTCCAATGTGAGTGAAATATATTTACTTTTGTATATAATCACAAACTTAGTATAAAACAGATGAGAATTTGGCATGTACTAGATGAAGTTTAAATTCAGCACCAACAGAAGTCATAGAATGATGTTGTAGACGAGAAGACTACATACAGCAATCTCTTAAACGATTTAAATATTAATATGTATGTAGCTGTCATCTCATCATCCCCATTATCATTGTTATCTGTCTTTGAAAACTTATTTTATATCAGTTCAGTACAGGTTAGTACTACCTCAAACAAAAGAGTAGCCACTTTGAATTCTGTAGGCAGTTTTGCTTGGCTTAACCCATGTCCAAAGGTTTTTGGAGTATGGGGAAGAAAAAGACTTATAAAAAATCTGTAACACTATTGATGAACAAAGCATTATGTATTACTTGAGAAATGGGGGGTAGTGCTAGAATTTATGACAGAATCTAGCTTATACCTAATATCTAGGCATTAAAACCCAAGTCTGTATTTATTGTTTCTTTACCAGTTTTTGTTAATTCTTTGCTTTAAAACTTTCCTCCTGCCATATTTATACTAACAAGTAGTTTTTATAGGAGAATGGTAAGGAAAAGAGGAGTGGCTTATATGCCTGTTGAGTATGTGGTGGGTGGAAAATCAAAAACATTAGTCTTCAGAGTACTCCCTAGATTGAATTTGGAACTTGTGCTGGCTGTACATAACCGAGCTCTGTAAAGCTTTGCACTTCTCTGCTGACATCCTCGGTGTTGTTCATGTGGAAAATAAGAACTCCAAAAAAAGTTAGACTTCTTCTGATCTTTTAAAAACAGAACATCAGCAGATAACGTTGTTAGGGAAACAATTTATTTTCTTGCCTCCAACTGGTTACAAATTTCTTTTCCAAAAGAGGCTTATGTTTTTATGGGTTGAAAAAAAGAATAACTTAGGGGTAGTCTGAGTATAGCACATATGCTGTCCTTGTGTGGGGCCTTTGTTTCTCTTGACTTTGGTAAAACAGAATGTTCCCTGAAGCCTAGGTTCTGTTAAATAATGCTTGGTTTTCAACTCATTAGGTGTTATTAACAGAACACTAGGGGTGAAGAAGCCAGGATTTCAGTGCTAATTCAGCCAACAGCTGCTTCTGTTACCTTGAACAATTAACACAATGTATAAGCCTCCATTTTCTGTTCTGTTTCATGCAAATAAAGTTATAAGTTGGAACCTACTCCAAAAATTACTTGGAGTTGTTTGTGACACTTTAAGATTTGACACTTAACATTCAAATTTGAGAGGAACATGAGAAAGTTAGAGGCCTGAAGATATGGTTAAAAGTTACTTTACCATTTTGAATTTTAACATATTAAAAAAATTAAAATTCAAAGACATTTGTATTTCCTAAGGACATAGTGGCAGCTTAGTTCTGAAGCTTTCCATGTTGTTGCTTTCTGTGATCTTTCAGGAACAATGAGAACCAAACAAAAAGATTTTAACAAAACACAAGTCACATATTCAGCAAAACCAGAAGCCAAAGAAAACCCACAACTCCCAATTCCTTGTAAGTTTAGCCAAAAACAACTGGAATACCCAGAACCTGTATTGAAACTCACAGCAGTGTAATGGAGAGAACTGGGAATGTAGAGGAAGCTTAGCAGAGGTACATCATAATGAAAGTGTCATGAGCAGAGCAGAAATTGAACCCAGTGCAGCCACTGGGGGAGTCAGTTAAATAACACGTGGAAGGTGCCTAGCAAGGCCCATAAGTGGTAGATATCAGAAAGCACCATCTTCCAAACGTAAAGGAAACACTATGACAAGTGGGGACAGTAGCTCTTTTTGCATGTCCATTGAAGGAACTGGGGGAGCTCAAGGCTCGAGATAGAAGCCCCCTAAACCAGATGAGGTTCATAGTTAGAGAAGATGGCTTCACAGAAGCGCCATATTTTGAAGAAGCCATTCAGTTCAGTAGCAATAGAGGAGGAAGTCCTTGAGTAAGAATGTCACACTTCCATAGGGACCTTGTATTATCTGGTCCAGGGGAATTCAGCTCATTTAAATATGAAAAACTAAAAAGCAGTAAACACCAAATCTTTAGAGAAGTACTCTAAAGAAAAACAATAAAAGGAAAAAGAATAGCAAAAACTTTCTTTCATGCAACAGCAGATGAAAATTATATTCCAATATTCTAACATAAATTAATTGACTTAATGAAGCTTGAAACTCTGAAGAAAACTACAAGGCATACATTCAAGAATGCAGATGAGATGGCCAAATAATAGGAGCAGGTGTAACTGGACCTGGTAGATCTCAAGAAAGAAATTGAAGAAAAATATAGTAACACTTCAAAAAATGAAGACTAGTTTACAAGGAGCATAAAGAAGAATAGGTTAGGGTCATAAGAAATAAGAAAGGCAGGTAAAGAAAACAAATATAGATATAAGGGCTAGCCAGAAAATTACAGCTAGAGAAGGCAGGCAAAAGAGAGCCAACATACATGTAATTGGAGACATTAAAGAAGAAAACCAAAACAATGGAACAGAAGAAATATTTATACATAAAATTCAAGAAGACTTTCCTCAAGAAGGAAGCCTATTCCACGTAGTATAAGAGGACCTGATATTGATAAATTCAGGGAAAATTGACCTAGGCATTCAACTCTAAGATATATATTACTGACACTGAATTTCAAAGATAAAGAGGCCGTTTGGTGGGCAACTAGATGAAATGATCCAGAAGTAAAATGAGACTGATAACAGATTTCTCTACAGCTGTATTCAGTGCCAAGAGACAATAGAGCAGTATCTAGAAGGTATTCAAAGAAAAGACAGTGTGAGCCAAGGATTTTATATCTAGCCAAACTGTCCTTCAAATATAAGCACATTTTGAGGAAATTGCTAGAAAATGGAATGTGAGCTAATCAAGAAATGACAGGAGAAACTTTAATCACCGTATTGGAGATCTCAGCTCATTGACATTCTCCCTGGGTCAGTGTGGATCATTGGCAGGCTGAACATATATTTTTACCCTCCTCCTGCCCAACATCCTGTGAAATGACAAGAGAATACATTAGTAATAGTGTAGAAAAACAAGAAAGAATGCCCTTAGGGAATTTAAAATATTTGAGGGAATTTCTCAAATAGAAAGCAGGTAAGATCAGATCCAACCAGAAGAAACCACATCCTGTAAGATAGCAGCAACTTGAGTCTCAAAGTATGTAGTTGGGGCAAACAGTAGATTATCAGTTGGAGATGAAACAGCAGGACATTTTCCAGTTTGACTGAGTAGCACTGAGCTGTGATAATTATTAATAGGTCAAGTGTTCAGTGTGGTCATTGGAGCTGGACAGATAGAGCAATACTCCTAAGAGGCACTGGAGAGCTGCTGCAGAACCTTTCACAGCATCATGTCTCATCTTGCCTTACCCAATCCCCTGAGGTAGACTACTGTATGTGCAACAGGCAGATGAATAGGGATTCTCAGATACAAAGAAGACTAAAACAATAACCCCCAAATCCAAATATTTGAAGATAATTAATACTGTGAGATATGAGGTACTGAACTCAACAGATTAAGAATCAACAAAGAAGAACAGTTTGTAGTGTGAATTGAAGAAGTCTTTAAGATAAATTTAAGTGATTTCTTAGAGCAATTCAGGAGGCTATTGCATTCATGAAAAGGAAATACATAGAAAAATTATAAATTAAAGATTTGATAGTGAAATTAAAATCTCAGTAAATAGATTAAAAAGCAGTGTGGGGGCTTCCCTGGTGGCGCAGTGGTTGAGAATCTGCCTGCCAATGCAGGGGACACGGGTTCGAGCCCTGGTCTGGGAAGATCCCACATGCCGCAGAGCAACTAAGCCCGTGAGCCACAACTACTGAGCCTGCGAGTCTGGAGCCTGTGCTTCGCAACGGGAGAGGCCACGACAGTGAGAGGCCCGCGGACCGCGATGAAGAATGGCCCCCACTCACCGCAACTGGAGAAAGCCCTCGCACAGAAACGAAGACTCAACACAGCCAAAAATAAATAAAATAAATTAAAAATACAACCTTTCCTTAAAAAAAAAAAAAAAAAAAAAGGCAGTGTGGACATACCTCTAAATGGCTACTAAATTAGTGAGGTAAGATTATGAGAGAAAAGTTAAACAGAGAAAAGGATCTGAAGTTCCAACATCCACCTTATAGGAGTTCTAGAAAGAGAATGGAGGCCAAAACAACAACAAGAACAAACCACTCAAGGTAAAAATGAAGAAAATTCTCAGAGCTGAAGAAAGATCGTTTTCAGAATGAAAGAAATTCCAAGTGCAGATCAGAATGAATGAAAAAAGAATATCCCTACCTAGATACTTCCTTAATGAAATTTCAGAACCAAGGAAGAAGAGAAAATCCTAAAAGCTACAGCAAAAACTGGTTACCCTTGTAGGTAAGCAAGGATCAGATTAACATGAGGCATTTTTGGAGGTTGGCGGGAGGTAGGGTAGTGGGTTGGACAATACTACTTAGAAGGCTTTATAGCAACAGCTTCAAATTTTGTGAGTAGGAAATTATCTTGAACCCAACCTAACCCTAGCCAATTTTGTGTTCATGTGATAAAATAAAAAGATGGTTTCAAATTAAAAAACAGTTGGGGATGGGGTGGGGAATAAGTGGCTATCCATTATTTATTTGCTTTTATTTTATTTTTATTTATTTGTTTATTTATTTATGGCTGTGTTGGGTCTTTCTTGCTGTGCGGGCTTTTTCTAGTTGCGGTGAGCGGGGCTACTCTTTTGTTACTCTTTTGTTGAGGTGCATGGGCGTCTCATTGTGGTGGCTTCTCTCGTCGCGGAGCACGGGCTCTAGGCATGCAGGCTTCAGTAGTTGTGGCTTGCGGGCTCTAGAGCGCAGGCTTCGTAGTTGTGGTCCAGGGGCTTAGTTGCTCCGCAGCATGTGGGATCTTCCCCGACCAGGGCTGGAACCTGTGTCCCCTGCATTGGCAGGCGGATTCTTAACTGCTGCGCCACCAGGGAAGTCCTGTTTATTTGCTTTTAGAAATTAAATACCTAACCTGACAGAGTAGACTTAAAAGATTTCTTCAAGTCTTGAGGGAAAAGATTCTATGATCGCACAGAATTTAATAAGCCATTGGATTTTCAAACATTTTTCAGAGATTAAAAATTAAAAGGAAACCATAAACTGACGAACAACATAAAGTTTCCCAGAGTGATTAAAACTTGTTATGAACAACATAAAGTTTCCTAGAGTGATTAAAACTTGTTATTTGATAATTGACCCTCATTGAAACTACCTATCTTATCCAGGGAAGAACCAAGCTGAAGGAATAAAATTGTTTCTGTTTTGTGTCATTGTTCTAAGATATGGGAAAGAATCAAGCTAAAGAGTATCTTCCTCCCTTTTTGGGTTGGTTTGGTCCGCTATGCAAGAAAGAGCTACTAAGATGAAGATGTTTATGCCTCTCCCCTGATAACAAATGAGCATAGCTATATCAAAATGAAATTTAAATATCCCCAAAAGGAAAGAGAAACTCCCTTTGTAGCCATATGAAGTAGAACCATAGGGGCTAGATAACAGAGATTGAACCAAATTAGTATGAATCTGTGAATTTAGGAAAATGTAAAGAGACTCACATTATGTGTGTCCCTCAACAATGTATGGATTGCTTTTCATGATATAATCATTTAAGATTAAAGGGTAGGATCACTTTTCTTTGTAGTGCCAGGGACATGAAAACTTTGACATCTCAGTTTTTCAACCATGTTCCCAAAGATTTCACCCTTGAGGAATTGTAGGTTTTCATCTTAATTTATGGAAGTCTGCCAGAAACCTGGGAAATGGCAAGTGAGTGAATCTTTTTAGTGGTAGGTAAAGATTAGGAGGCGCTAGAATCCTTTCTTTTTAATATTAAATATTAATTTTAAAATAAGCTTTGCAATTATTTTAATAGTTTTTTATTAAAAACAATACAAAAAATAGATAAATAGCAGGAGTAATTTGATGAGAGGAGAGAATTGAACATATAATGGCTAGTATTTGTGCTTTAGCAACAACAATAAAAAAGTAGGTGTTTTACGTACACTTTATTCTTTAAACATAAATGCCACTTGTATTCAGCATCTAATTACCAACTTGGACTTACGTATTCTTCGAAATAGAATTTGTTTCACCTGGAGACTGATTGCTGCAAATGTCTTGTGTTTGTTTTGCTATTTGGTAACAACATAATTTGAAGAATTTTGTAAAATAAATGCAGAGAGTTGAATTAAGCTGCATCACTCTTATTCACATATCTTCTCTCTTATTAAATGGTAGCAAGAGGAATAGAATGCTTGCCTAGAATGGAGAGAAGGGAGTTTTTATAAGGAGGGTGTGATCACTGTTTGCCCACAGAGTATGATCAGTATTTACTCTTAGGTGTAAGTCAGTACCTAATGTATTATTGGTTGATTTGGTAAAAATTATGCAGCTTCAAGAAAGCATAAAGCTCCTTAACCCAGCATATTTTATTCTCACTGGAAAAAAAATGGAAACCTGAAAAGGTATTTAGAAATCCATCCTGAATCTCTGCCAGGTGTTGAGCAGTATTTTAATAAGTGCCTATGATAATCAGGGATGGTATTTGGTGTTATTAAGACAATGTTCAGTTTCTTTGAGATTCTAAAACCGCACGCATTGGTTTCATTTTAGCATATATGATAGGAACAATCTAAAACTATTCAATCTGTTGCCTTGTTCTATAGATGTGTATGGACTCAGAAAAACATATGATCTACACCTTTGGTGGTAGAATTTTGACATGTAATGGCAGTGTAGACGACAGCAGAGCCAGTGAACCACAATTCAGTGGATTGTTTGCTTTCAACTGTCAGTGTCAAACCTGGAAACTTCTTCGAGAGGACTCCTGTAATGCTGGGCCTGAGGACATCCAGTCTCGTATAGGACACTGCATGCTATTCCACTCAGTAAGAATATTCTGTACATTGTCTTATGTTATTGTGTCATGTATCTCTCAATAGGAAAAGAAGTGGTGAAATCTAATTCTTCAGTAAGAGAGCAAAATTTTTCATTAGAAATAAATGATGTGTTGGCAATGATAGACAAAAACAAAGCTACCTTTAACACAGAACTGTTTGCTAATTATAAGATTCTTCTGTCAACCTAATAATTCCTAAGTAGTTATCAGCTGAGTACTAATCTAGGCACTTTTATGACTAACTTCACTGCTTATATGTAGTAGCTATTTCTCTTTCTTATATACCTTTCTACTTACTGTTTTCTCTTAGTGTCTAGAAGATCAATTTTCTTATCTGTTCTTATTTTCCCCTCTGCTACTCTCCATTAAGTGCAAAGAATTAAGAATTGACTTAATAGAATTAGAATTAAAATTTATCAGCAAAAACCAGCATACAGACATTTCTTTAACCTTTTTATGTGCTATAGTGAAAACTTGGGCTTCTTGCTGTGAACATACCTTTAAAAATATACTGTGGAATATTTTTAACATACACCAAAGTAGAGAGAAGAGTGTAATAAATTCCCATGTGCTTATTTATCAGTTTCAACAGTTATCATTATTTGACTATTCATTTTTCATATATCTAACCCACTTATATATATTTTTTAATGTTTCTTTGATTTTTAAGTTTATTCTTAAATTTTATTGTGTTGGGGTATTTTGAAGCAAATTCCAGACATTGTATCATTACACCTATAAATACCGTATTGTATCACTAACAGGTAAGGGCTTTTAAAAAACATAATTATAGTATCATTATAAAACCCAACCAAAGTATTGACAAAAACGATTTCTTTATATCATTTAATATTGCATTCATTTTTTCCCTAAAATACTGAAAAATACCTTTTCATAGTTGGTTTATCCAAGTCAGGATCCAGAAAAGGTCTATGTATTGCATTTGGTTGTTATAGCTCTTAAATTTCTTCTAATCCAAAACAGTACTCCCCTCTCCTATTTTTTTTTTCTCTGTATACCACTTATTTGTTAAAGCAAGTAAATCTAGAATTTCCCATTTTCTTAGTTTGACCGATTTTATACTCATGGTGTCATTTAACATGATCCTCTATCTTCGGTATTTCCTGTGAGCTGGTATTTAGATCCAGAGGCTTGAATTTAGATTCACTCTCCTTTTTAGGGTGGTCCAAAAGGGGAGTTGCAAGAATACTTCACAGCTGGTCTGATTGCAAGATATAAAGAGACATTTAATGTGTAGTTGTCATACTTTTGGTGATGTTAAAATTGTTCTGGTGGGTTTAGGTGTTAACAGCCTGATTGATCAATTATAAAGTTTCCTGTCAACTTGTTATCTGATGAGTTTAGCAGCCGCTGATAGGCATAGACTATAGTGACTATAGTCATAGACTAGTCTATAGTCATAGATTTTAGTAGGGTTTGAAAAATGGTCATTTTTCTAATTACATCATTTCTTCATTTATTAACTGTGATTGTACTGTAAAAGCTTATCCTCGTTAACTAATTGGCTACCCTAATATGTAAAACACACAGGATAGGTAATATAAATGTTTGATTCTTTTCCTCTGTCACCTTTTCATGTTAATGAGCTGAAGCTCCAGAGTTTACCAATGGTTTTTTTTTTGTTTTAAGTATTATTATGAACTTGTGGATTTTTATTTACTTGATGTGTTTAATCCAATGCTGTCATTATTCTTTTTGATCCCCTAATTTTTCTCTATCTTTGGCCAGTGGGAGTGCCCACCTCCCAGTATACCTTTGCATATATGGACACACGCATATATGTATAATATGTCTTTTTTAGTAAGAGAAAAATCATGAGTTCATACTGATATGTCCAAGTCAAATTTAAGATCATAGAGTTTTAAAATTTAATATCTTTGATTTTGTTTTTGTGTATCTTTTAAGGTTAAAATCCTGCTTCCTAGTGACGATATGTTACTTGCTCTGTCTTTCTATAATAGTTTACAGAATAGCAAAACTAACAACAAAATCACTGAGTGCTGTTTAAGATTGCTTTCTGATTATTTTTCTGTTTAGGATATAGCCCACTAAGGATGGGAGTCAAAAACAAGAATTAAAATCACTAGAAATACTACTTCTCTGTGTGATCATGTCTCTCTGTGTGATCGTATCTTTGTATACAGGCTTTGTATGTAGGCTTGTTTCACTTTTTTTCAAAGATTATTTTTTCTTTTAAGTTAATTTTGTTTTCTAATTAAGTAAAAACATATACATAGTTCTAAAGGCAAAACCGTAAGTCAGTATCCTTTTGGAGATATATGGTTTTTATCCCTGTCTTCCTGTTCTGTCCCTTCCCCTATAGCTGTCCTGTATTAGTTTCCTTTGTTTCTTTTTGAAGAAAGAAACAAACACAACACACATTACTTTTTCTCCTTTCTTACACAAAGGCAGCACCCTATAGCCATTATTCTGCACCTTGCTTTTTTCTACTTTAATAGGATATCCTAGAGATTACCTCTTAGCAGTATATAGAGAGCTTCCTCATTCTGCTTTGTACCAGTATAGTACTCCATTGCATGGAATCTCTCATGAAATTACTTTTTTAGAGGTTTAAATTTTAAAAGGATCATTCTGAATTCTTCGTGGAAATGACTATTTTTTTTTCTTCTTTGCCCTTTTTTTCTTATTTTTCAGAAAAATCGTTGCTTATATGTATTTGGTGGCCAGCGATCAAAGACCTATTTGAATGATTTCTTTAGTTATGATGTGGATTCTGATCATGTAGACATAATATCAGATGGTACCAAGAAAGACTCTGGAATGGGTAAAGGCATTTAGTGATTCTTCTCTCTTGTCTTAATTACTTTAGGTAGAAGACTATAGCCCATTTTCTTTTCTTTCTAACCATTCTTTATCCTTTTCCCATTTGTTTAACTGAAGTGATTCTAAGAGGAAGAAAACCCTCTACCAGCTAAACTATTTAATTCAACCTGTTTAAAAATACTATATGAATTATTATTATTGTGATTTCCTTTGAGCAGAAAGACAATATGTGAATTTCTAAAGGAATTATGTGTGTGCTTGTGATGGGTGATTGCAAGAATTAATAACTTAAAAACTGTATTATCCTGTACTTGCTAATTCTTTCCACCTCACTAAAGTGACTTGTATATTAGGCACATATAGTAGAGTATGTCTTTGTTCTGAGGGAAGACTTCACATAATTCATTGGTAATGCCATATAGCTTTACAAGCTCTGCATCCAGGAAGTTATTCTCCTGGTGATAGGGTAACTAGTTTGCCTGAGATAATCCCAGTTTATGTATAATTATTAATAGTGCCCCATTCACTCTCAAAAGTGTCTTATTTTGGATAATTTACATAGTTACCCTGCTTAGTAGTCACTTTGCCTGTGATTGGTATACACAGAAGAATGGTATTTGTTTAAGACCCAATGGTTTAAAATGCCTAATTAGAGCAATAGGGTGAGAAATTAGATCAGCTTGCTTTTCCTTTTATCTATTATTTATAAAAATATGTATATTTTTAAAAATAGTTGTTTATATTTAGGCGGAATTTTTTTTAAAAAACAAAAGATAGCACCATCGTAAAAAAGTGCATGTGAAGTAGTTTGACCCTCAGGATCTTTCTCCCATACTTCCTACTAGGCAGAGGCTAGAGCTTTATTTTTTGAGGGAAATAGAGGCTCTGTGGAGGCAGAGGGAACAGGGTAGAAAATAGAATTAAGTCCAGGTACTGAACAGTGGAACTTCTAACCATTTCCCTGCTCTCATGATGCTAGGCATGTGTCTCCTACAAAAGGTTAGTATCACTTTCTCTGGAGAAAAATATGGCCTCATAAAAAAGATTTCCAGATACTGTTGTTTGGGGATACCCTCCCCCCTCCAATAAAATGTCTAATCTTGCTGGCTGGCCACCAGTACAGTGGCTACGTTCATGGCCCAGTCCCCCTACTGTGTTGCCTACAGTTGTACACATACTGTTTTCAATTAAATTTTATTTCTTCACTCTTAATGAACTGTCAGTTAAGTATCTTCTGTATTAGGACCTTCCCTATGAAAGAGAGAGACAAAAAAAACAAACCTGAAAACAGAAATCTGGAGTAATGCACTGAACACAAGTACATGAAAATAATAATGATCAAGATCACTTTTGGTAGAGAAAAGGATACTGCATCCATAAAACAATAATAGGATGTAATGAAAGATCAGAGACTTTTGGAAATAAATTTTGTTAAAATAAAAAGTAGAAGAGTTGTAAGACATCTGTCTCCCTAAAAATAGACAAAGAGACAGAGATGGAAATTGGAGAAAATAAGGATATTAGAAAATCAATATAGGAGGTCCAGTGTTGAACTCATAACAGTTTCTCCAACTATGGAGAACAAGGAAATGGAGGAGACTAGATTATAAAACAAAGAATTAACAGAAAATTTTCCTAAACTGGAAAGTATTGGTCTGCAAATTATAAATGGCCCCCTTTGGAAGTCAGTACATTGAATTTAGAAAAAAAAAAAAAAAAACCTTCTCAATCAGAAAGCGCATCATTGTTCATCGTGGAATTTTACGTATCAGCCATAAAAAGAATATCTAAAAAGCTGCCACTGTAAAATAAGGTTAGATTCAAAGGAACAGGTCTTAGAATGATAGGAATTTTCAGCAACATTGGAAGCGATAAGGGGAAACAAGGTCTTAAAAATTCTGAAGGAAAATTATCATCAACCTGGAATTCTATTCCTAGCCAAGAGGGAAGAAATAGTATTTTCAGATATAACAGGTTTATTGGTGGGGTATGTGTTTCTTTGCAAGTAATAGAAAACCAAGAGAAGAATGGCTTAAAAATTAGGGAATCTTTTCTCTCACTGGACAAGAAATCCAGATGTAGATAATCTGGGACTGATGTAGTGACTCAAGAAATGTCATGAAGGCCCTCAGGTTCTTTTTAATCTTTGTTTTTCTATTTTTAACTCACTGTAGCCTCATGGTGGCAAGTTGGCTGAAGTACCTCAAACATCATGTCTTCATTCCAGATAGGAAAAAAAGGAAGGAGAGCAAAACATACCCAGAAAGCTCCCTACTTACATTTCGTTGACTAGAACTGTGAAACCTGGCTTCAAGAGAGTCTGGGAAAGCAAGCGATTAGCTTTTCCAGCCTTTATATAGTACATAGGGGAAGGGGTTTGGAAATGGCTGTTGGATCGTGTAATTAAGAGTGTCTGCCACACAAGATTAAAAAAATGATAGATCTTTTATGCACTCTTTTTTTAGGAAGTTAGTACACCATATACACTAACAAAAGGGAGTAAAAGTAGTTAAAAAGAAAACATGCTGAGAGCTGAGGAAAAGAGAATCTAACACAGGAAAGCAGTGAAGGACCATCCCAAGATGATACCTGCACAGCAAAGCTATGAGCATCCAGTTCAAATTGGAGCAGGAGGACACAGGAAAGTAGACCTCTCTTCCTCACCAAAAGTGAGGTTTCCAGATAAAAGTAGACTAAATAGATATGTTTGAGCAATTGGAATAAAAAGGTGTTAATCAGTAAATAATACCTGATGTAAAAGAGTAAGGATATGAACATAGTAGGAAAAGAAGAAAAATTTTTAGAAAGCAGGCATCATCATAGTACATTTCTTGGCTCTACAGTGAGCAGTATTTTCCTAATCATAATAATGCAAAAACTACAATCAATTTAACCAAAATTTGGGATAAAATTTAGTGGGAGGATAGCGTCAATGTGGTATTGATAAAGTTCTTCATCTACTATAACAGGAGGTCAGTAGGTGGTGATGTTATGTAAAAATACGGAAAGAAATATTATAAGAAATGACTAATAACATTACTTATCCTATCTAAAATTGTCTGTCTTATTTGTTTACTCATTTATTTTCTACTACCATAGGATAATGTGGAGGTATATGATTTAATCTTTGATTTCCTCTAGTTTTTAAGATTTAGTCTAATTTTCCATTAAAATAACTAGGCAGATGGAGGTAATAATCCCCTACAATCCTAATGCAGCTCTATCTGAAAAAGGTAGTGAAGATAGTAATTGGTTTGACAAGTATGTGTTGAAAACTCCTACATACTGGCTCAGTGCTAGACTAGGGAGGGATACAGTGGAACTAGATGGTCATGGTCTCTCAGAGTGCTTATAATCTATCTACTAGGTAATATTCTGATGGATTATAGTAGCTGTTCTTTATTTAGACCCTACTAAAAGCCAGTCACTAGGCATGGAGCTTTAGAAATAGTTCTAATTGGTGGTATTATTCTCATTTACCAGATGAGAAAAATTGAACTCAATGAAGTAGTATCTCAGTAATACACAACTAGATAATGATAGAGCTGAGATTTAGAAGTTGGAGTGCAAAGAAGGGTTTTTTTGTTTTGCTTTGTTTTTGACCATACTAAACTACTTCCAAGATTTAAAAGGAAAAAGTGGCAGAGTGATAGTGGTAAAGATTTAGCAAAAAATGCACTATAATAATAAGTAGACTTTAATGACTGTCATTTGAAGATTTTTTAAAATGAGATATTATTATTTAGTAATTTGCAAAATTGGTCAGTATATTTCATTCATGGCTATGGATAGCTTTAGAGCCAGCATAGTATGATAATTGTTCTTTTTGTTCAGTTTTGTTTTGATTATAAGAGTAATAATATGCTCATTGTAGAGAATTTGAAAAATACAGAAAGATGCAAAAAAGAAAATATATCAAACCATCCAGACATAATCTGTTAACATTTTAATGTATTTCCTTCTAGTCTTTTAAACGTATTTATTTTATAAAATTTAGCACAATTTTATATTCTGCTATTTTTAAACTTAAATTGTGGTAATTTTTTTATCACTATGGTTTTATTACTAAGACAAGTGGATTCATTCCTTAATTACTGCTATAATCAACTTTTATAAAATCAGAATCACCAATTTTGCTATGTGTTTTTAAATTTTTAATTGATATCGTAATTTATCCCACAATGCAGACAAGTTCGTTGGTTAATAGTATTTGTTGGTCACCTACTAGCATCTAAGTTTGACCTTCTCCCTTCCTTTCTCCCAATATATTTCAGCGCCTTGTATATGCCAAGTATGTTTAGGTCCATAGCTATGGACCTAGGGGACAAGATCCCTTCTCTCAAAGGACTCATTCTAATGCAGAGAGACCTGCACTTGCCTTCTAAGTACTGTGAAGAAAAAAAATTGGATGCTGTAATAATGAGTATCATGGAAGGTCCCATTTAGGTAGAGCAGGTTGGGAAACCATCTCTGAGGACATAATCTTTAAGATTTAAGAAAAGAAGTAGAGAATTAGGAAGAACCATGTTAAAAACTGAGAGAAATGAATGTACAAAGATTTCAAAGCAGGAAAGAATTTAATGTGTTCCAGAAACAGAGGGGGGGCTAGTACAGATCGAGGGTGAGGCAAGTTGATGTGAAATGAGGTTAGAGAAATAGTTAAGTCTGATTATTCAGTGCTTTGTACAATACAAATACAAGAAATTTGGATTTTTTTTCCCCCCTGAATAACATAGAAGGTTATTGAAAGGTTTAATGCTAGGTGGTTTTTTCTTTTCTTTTCTTTTCTTTTTTTTCAATTGAAGTATAATTGATTTACAATGTTGTGTAGGTTTCTGGTGTACAGCAAAGTGATTCAGTTTTCTGTAGTATGTGTATATATTGGGTTGGCCAAAAAGTGCCTTAGGTTTTTAAGTAAAAATAAAAAACACATTTTTCACTTTCACCAAGAACTTTATTGAACAATGTAGTCACCCTTTTGTTCCACTACCTTCTGCCATCTTTCAGGCAACTTTGTAATTCCATCTTGCCAAAACTTTTTATCTTTTTGAGCAAAGAACTCTTCCAGGTGCCTTTTACAGTCTTCCAGGGAATTGAAATATTTTCCATTAAGAGAATTTTGTAAAGACCGAAATAGATGGAAATCAGATGTGCAATGTCTGGTGAATACGGCGGATGAATCAGAACTTCCCAGCCAAGCTGTAACAACTTTTGCCTGGTCATCAAAGAAACATGAGGTCTTAACGTTATCCTGATGGAAGATTATGCCTTTTCTGTTGACTAATTCTGGACGCTTTTCATCGAGTGCTGCTTTCAAGTTGGTCTAATTGGGAGCAGTACTTATTGGAATTAATCATTTGGTTTTCCGGAAGGAGCTCATAATAGAGGACTCCCTTCCAATCCCACCACATACACAACATCACCTTCTTTGGATGAAGACCGGCCTTTGGTGTGGTTGGTAGTGGTTCATTTCGCTTGCCCCACCATCTCTTCCCTTCCATATTATTACTTTTCATCTCCCATCACAATTTGTTTTAAAAACGGAACGTTTTCATTACATTTAAGTAGAGAATCGCGTGCGGAAATACAGTCAAGAAGGCTTTTTCCACTTAACTGATGTGGAACCCAAACATCAAAGCGATGAACATAACCAAGCTGGTGCAAATGAGTTTCAGTGCTTGATTTGGATATTTTGAATATGTCGGCTATCTCCTGTGTGGTATAACATTGATTGTTCTCAATTAATGTCTCGATTTGATTGCTGTCAACTTCAACTGGTATACCCGACTGTGGAGCATCATCCAGTGAGAATCTGCAGCACGAAACTTCGCAAACCACTTTTGACATGTTCCATCAGTCACAGCACCTTCTCCATACGCTGCACAAGTCTTTTTTTGCGTTCCAATTGTGTTTTTACCTTTCTTGAAATAATATGGTGAAGATGGTGCTTTTTTTCTTCCATCTTTAATATTAAAATGGCTACACAGAAATTCACCAGTTTTGATAAGTCTTTTTTTAAATGCACACTGAGATGACAGCTGTCACAATCTAACAAAATTGTTTCAAATGAAGTTAAAGACAACTAACTGCTGCTAGAGGCATCATATGGGAAAAAACGAACGAACCTTTTGGCCAACCCAATACATATATATGTGTATATATGCTGTTTTTCAGATTCTTTTCCATTGTACTTTATTACAAGATATTGAATACAGTATGCTGTGCTATACAGTAGGACCTTGTTGTTTATCTATTTTGTATATAGTAGTTTGTATCTGATAATCCCAAATTCTTAATTTATCCCTCTGACCCCCCTTCCCCTTTGGTAACCATAAGTTTGTTTTCTATGTCTGTGAGTCTGTTACATGAGATTCCACATGTAAGTGGTATCGTATGATATTTGTCTTTCTCTGTCTGACTTACTTCACTTAGAATGTCCATCCATGTTGCTGCAAATGAATGCTAGGGTTTTGATCTGATTAAAATTTGAAAGTATCACTTTTGTCTAAATGTACATTTTCCAAGTGGTTAATTTTGACAGTATGCCTGTAAGTTGCATTGTCTAAAGCCTATATGTACAACCAGTGCTTTAACTGAGGATTTTTATGGCAGAATTGAGTATCTGGTTAGAACTACTTGGAAAATTTTCCTGCCTAAAAATGTTGCCATTATTACTTAGAATTGTGGAACCTCAGTGGCTCTGTTGGCATATTAGAGTGAAACTGAAATTACTTTCTTTTCATTTTTCTTTCCTATTTTTTTCTCTCTCCCTCTCTCCTTCCCCTAAGTCCCTTCCATCCCTCCTTCCTTTACTCTTCTCTCTTCCTCCCTCTCTTCGTTCCCATTTTTCCCTTCTCTGCTCTCTTCCTTAAGCCTCCTTTTCTCTCTCTGTCTGTCTTTCCTGTGCACCCTCCACTCCTACCCCACGGGTTTCTGAACAGTGGCCAGGATTGAGGATCACTGTTCTAGCTCTCCAGAGCCTATCTCAGTCCTTGATCAAATAAGCCACGGCAAATTACTTAATGTCTCACCTTATTTTGCATGTCTGTAAGTGACCCAAATTATATTTTAAGTAAAATAGTATCTCACTTATGGCTACTCTAGGAGTAGAGATGGTTTGACTCTCTAGTTTGGGCTGGTGTCATTGTTGGGTATGTCAGTTTTCACAAGTATATGACAATACTGCCTACAGGTTGATCTATCCAGTAATCAAGTCATGTTAATTTTACTTCCTATCTTCTCTCTATTCCCATTGCTATTTCACTAGTTTGGACGGCCAACACCTGTTTGGCCTCTGTTTCTAGTCGTCTTCTTCCTGTGTACCCCATCCCTCCCCCAACCCATTCTCCACACTTTGAGCAGAATACAGGTGTTCTGTGTTACCAATTAAGTACAGAACCATACACTTCAACATTTATTCAACAGATACTTTTTGGTCACCTACTAGGTGCCAGATAATAATCTAAGCACTAGGGTTACAACTGTGAATAAAAGCTCTAACTTCATGGATCTTACAGTTGTGTATAGGGAGGAAAAAGAAGTAGATTGACACCTTACCTTTTGATTTAGTACTAATAAGATAAGAAAAAAAAATTTTTTCTTGACCATGCCACGAGGCTTATGTGATCTTAGTTCCCCAACCAGGGATCAAACCCAGACCTCCGGCAGTGAAAGCACCAAGTCCTAACCACTGGACTGCCAGGGAATTCCCAGAAAATATCTTTTAAAAAATATAAACCTGATGATTTTTCTTCTCCCTTGCTTAAAATCTTTTTATTGTTCCTCTTTGCCCTCACGATTAAGTCTAAACTCAGCCTGACTCAGATTCCTTTATGATATGCCTCAGCTTAGGTAGTTCCCCATTCTTGGTGTCCACCCTCAGCTTGCCACCAGTTCTTTGCTTTATGACCACTGAATATTAATTCTCTATCGATAGCATATTTTTTCAGGCCTTTGGGTTTTTGCCCATACTCTTTTCCCTACCTGAATCACTCTTTCCTCCTACCTCCAAAATGTAGCTAACTTGCGCTCATCTTTCAGATCTTAGCTTATAGATCATTGTCTCCTGAAATTGTTTAACTCCTCAAACCCAAGTTAGGAATCAGAGCATATGGTTCTAACCTTAATTGTTAGCACGATTCTGAATATTCATCTGGCAGTATAATTTTGACTCTGCTTTTCAAAACCTGTAAAAAAAAAACTCAGCTGAAATACACAGACTTTATTCAGGATTTCTAAAGAACATTCAGTCTTTTCAGTACTTTAGATCTAAAAGTTTTTTCACTGGATTAAGTTAGACAAATCAGAAAACCTCATGTCAGAACTATGGTATATGTATTGTCTTCCCATAGAGTTACTTTTACCTGATTTTTAAAAGTCTGTTTAAATTTTAATTTTATCTTACTAGATTATTACTTATTTTGTAAGCCATTCAAAATCCTTTTAAGGACAAGACGGTACTATTTAAACCTCTACATTATTAAGTATTCTTAGAAAATACCAATTTTATTATATGGATGCTCTGTAGCTTATTTAAACATTCTATTTATTAACTGTTCTTCTAAACCTGTTTTATTACAGTTAATTACTATAATTTGAAATGGACTTAACACATAATTACTGTGTTTATCTGCAGTTCAGTAATGTGGGTTACTTGATTAAAACTGCTTTTATGTGAGTTTCAAATTGGATTGTTTGCAATCTTAGAAGAAATTTGTGTGAACTGTTGAGACCACCAATTAGAGACGGTATATCTAATTATAAAACTGCTGCTGCTTGTTATAATTTTTTATTGAGTCAGATACTGTAAAATCTTAAATGATTGCTCTTCATAATTACTTAAATGAATTATCTCAGATTTAACATTTTAAGATCCGAAGAAACATCAACTCTTATTTTTTTTTCAACTCTTATTTTTTTAACTAGAGTGTAACAGTTTTATGTTCCCCTCATAAGCAAACTATAATTTAAATCAGTGGATTGACAGCTGCTTGGAAGGAAGGGATTTATTAGTATTGCGTCTAACACATACATAATTACATCAAAATTCAGCACATCTAAAATTTGGGTTTATTTCTGAATAACTTTTGGCAATAAGTATGTGAACACAAGGGGTTTAGCACACTCCCCATATGTAAGCTCTGTTTAATACTAGTTGAAAATTATGTTTAGAAGGTCTGTCACACCACCAGAACTTTATGGTTTGCTAAAGAAACTCAGTCTATTATACTCAGTCTATTATACTGGGATTATTTTCTCATATCTGTATTATTCAAGGTAACAAACATATATTGTGTCTTCAACATTTGCCAGATACTAAGTTGGGCAGTGATAATACAGAGCTCTTACAGTCTAATCCCTGTTCTGTAGTAGTTAATGTGTTTACTTGTTGTGTTTCTTAAATCCTGTGGACTCTATTTTCCCACATCTGCCACTGTTTATTCCATTCTGTCCTGAGCATAGTGGCAGATTGGTATAATTGAAAGAATAGTGAATTCAGAGTCAGAAGATTTGGTCTCTCTTCATCTGGGTCTGCCACTCATCCTTCTGTAGCTTTGGCAAAGTTGTATAACTTCTCTGGACTTGATTATTCATCTGAAAATGAGAGGATTCGACCAGTTGATCTTAAGGCCTCATCTGGCTCCAGAATTTTGACAGTTAAATTTCATTCCTTTTTGCTGTTATCAGGCTGTGAAAATAACAAATGAGGGCTATGTTAGTTATGTCTGTAAGATATGATTTATCTATAAACATATTTTCATGAAAACCTTAAAAGCAAAATCTTACACTGATTTTCATTTCAGCCCTGGGAATGTGCTTATTGTGCTTATTGACATTGGGGTTTTTTTGTTTTTCTTTTTCTTAATCTGTGTGTGCGTGTGTGTGTGTGTGTGTGAGAAAGAGAGAGAGAGAGATAAGTTCTTATGTTTTTGACCCTTTTAGACTTCTACAAATTAACTAAATAAGGCCAATTCAGCAGTACATAGAAGACTCGGAAGCTAATAATTTGCTATCATTAACATAGATTAGTTACTGAGCTAGGAAATGGTAGTGCTTATTTTTAATGTAACTAGGCTTCATTGCTTTCTATTTAGAATCTTTTATATTAGGTGTGCCATTATTCTGATAAATTGGATTATGTACTTTTTTTCTTCTCAACATTACTGGTAATAATAACTTTCCGTAACTTCCCCCTTTCACTCTCACAGGGGTGTTTTTGCTAGTTATAAGCCTATAAAAGTATCTCATTTTTAATATAAAATTTAGGTTATTCGATAGTAAATGTGAATTAAAGTTCACCTGTAAAAGCAAACATTTGAGAACACTAAAGACAATTTTGAAAATGAAAGGTAATGTAATACTACCAAATATTTATAAAGCTACAATTTTGTACAGATTAATGGAATGGAATACAACAGATAATATAAAATATCCCTAAGTACATATGAGAATTTAGTGTATGGTAAAGTGGCATTTCCAGTCAGAGAAGGAAAACAGATTATGCAATAAATGACACTGAAATGTCACTTAAGACCTGGCAATAAGCAAAAAGTAAAACCCTGACTCTAATTGATGTATATTTATCACAAAAAATGCTAGGTAGACTCAAGTTTTATACTTAAGAAATAAAAATATAAGTCTAATTGTTTTTAATAATTTAGGATTGGGAGACCTTTCCAAACATGACACAAAACCCAGAAGTTATAAAGAAAGAGATTCAGTTTGATTTTTTGCAAATTAAAAGATTATATATGGAAAAATACTTAAATGTCAAATAGTAAATGACAAACTAGCAACTGAGACAAAGGTTAATATCCTACTATATAAACAAAAGACTCTTACAAATCAATAAAAAAAGGAGTAATTTTCTAGTAGAACAATGGCAAACGACATAAGTAGGTAGTTCAAAGAAAAAAATAATTCAAATAGCTGGCAAACTTCTATATAGATGCTCAGCTTCATTCGTTTTAAAAAATTTTTAAATGTAAATTAAAAGATCACTCATTGAATGTTGATATCTAGTAAAATATAAAATACATATACTCTTTTTAAAAATTTTATTTATTTATTTATTTATTTTTGGCTGTGTTGGGTCTTCATTTCTGTGTGAGGGCCCTCCCCAGCTGCGGCAAGCGGGGGCCACTCTTCATCGTGGTGCGTGGGCCTCCCACTATCGCGGCTGCTCCCGTTGCAGAGCATAGGCTCCAGACGCGCAGGCTCAGCAGTTGTGGCTCACGGGCCCAGTCGCTCTGCGGCATGTGGGATCTCCCCAGACCAGGGCTCAAACCCACGTCCCCTGCATTGGCAGGCAGACTCTCAACCACTGCACCACCAGGGAAGCCCAAAATACATATACTCTTTGACCAAGCATTTTTTTCAAGGAATTTATCCTACTTACATACTTGTACAGACGCATAAAAAATAAGTTGTACAGAGATACTTATTGTGGTATTGTTTGCAGAAGTTAAAAAATCTGGAAACAACTTTAATTATCCACCAATAGGTAATCAGTTAAATAAATTGTGGTTGATCTGTTCAGTGAGATGAATTCTTTGTAGCTTAATGCAACTGAGATAGATCAGTAAGTACTACATCACTGAATGTCAAAAGCTAGTTGGAATTTTACAAAAAGCAAATAATGAGTGGTAGAAACCCAGGTTCAAGTAAAATAATAGAAGTTCTAAAATAATCCTAAAATTTATATGGAACCACAGAAGACCCAGAATTGCAAAAGCAATACTGAGAAAGAAGGACAAAGCTGGAGGGTATAACCCTTCCAGACCTCAGACTATACTACAAAGCTGCAGTAATCAGAAGAGCATGGTATTGGCACAAAACAGACATATAGATCAATGGAACAGAATAGGGAGCCCGGAAATAAACCCACGTACTTAATGGTCAATTAATCTACAACAAAAGAGGCAAGAATATACAATGGAGGAAAAACAGTCTCTTCAACAAGTGGTGTTGGGAAAGTTGGACAGCTACATGTAAAACAATGACATTAGAACATTGCCTCATACAAAAATAAACAAAAATAAACTCAAACTCATCCATATACAAAAATAAACTCAAAATGGTTTGAAGACCTAAATGTAAGAGGACACCATAAAACTCCAAGAAGAAAACATAGGTGGAACACTCTTTGACATAAATCGTAGCAATATTTTCTTAGATCAGTCTCCCAAGGCAAAAGAAATAAAAGCAAAAATAAGCAAATGGGACCTAATCAAGCTTAAAAGCTTTTGCACAGCAAAGGAAACCATCAACAAAACGAAAAGACGACCTACGGAATGGGAGAAAACATTTGCAAATGATGCAGCCAACAAGAGGTTAATATCCAAAGCATACAAACAGCTCATACAACTCAATATCAAAAAACGAACAATCAAAAAATGGGCAGAAGACCTGAATGGACATTTTTCCAAAGAAGACATACTGATGGCTAACAGGCACATGAGAAGATGCTCAGCATTGCTAATTATTAGAGAAATGCAAATCAAAACCACAGTGAGGTATCCCCTCACACCTGTCAGAATGGCTATCATCAAAAAGTCTACAAATAACAAACGTTGGAGGGGATGTGGAGAAAAGGGAACCCTCATGCACTGTTGGTGAAATGTAAACTGGTGCAGCCACTATGTAAAACATTATGGAGATTCCTTAAAAAACTAAAAATAGGATTGTCATATGATCCAGCAATCCCACTCCTGGGTATATATCTGGAAAAAACAAAAACTTTAATTTGAAAAGATACATGTACCCCAATGTTCATAGCAACACTATTTATAATAGTCAAGACATAGAAGCAACCCAGGTGCCTGTCAACATATGATTGGCCTAAGAAGGTGTGGGCGGTGTGTGTGTGTATTACTCAGCCATAAAAAAGAATGAATTATTGCCATTTGCAGCAACATGGATGGACTTAGAGAATATAATGATTAGTGAAATGTCAGAAAAAGACAAATACTATATGATATCACTTATATGTGGAATCTAAAAAATAATACAAATGAATCTATATGCAAAACAGAAACAGACTCACAGACGTAGAAAAAAACTTCTGGTTACCAAAAGGGAGGGGGGAGGAGGGACAAATTAGGAATATGGGATTAACAGATACAAACTACTGTACATAAATTAGATAAACAACAGGGATTTACTGTATAACACAAGGAATTATACCCAATATCTTATAATAACCTATAATGGAATATAATCTGCAAAGAAAAGAATCACTATGCTGTACACCTGCAGCTAACACAATATTGTAAATCAACTATATTTCAGTGAAAATAAATAGTAGGAGTTCCAAACTAGAGTTACTGCTAGAGCTGAGTAGGATCTCATTCAACATTTAAAATGTCCCAGATTAGAAGATAAGAATGTGGCAGACACTATCGGTTACTACCCTATAATCATTAGCTCTTTCTTGTTAGCCAAACCATGATTTTGTTTACTGGCAAGTTGCCCAGCCCCAGGGGTCGAATAGTGATTAGTCTAAAACAGTCATTGTTATCCTTTGCCAGATTATTTCACTTTCCCTGCCTCCCATGTGACATAGTTCTGGCCAATGAGACATAAGGAAAGTATCCTGGAGGACATTTGAGGAAAATATCTTCCCTAAGAAAATAGATGCTGAAAGAGTCCTTTCCCTCCCTGGTTTGAATACTCTACAAAACAATGTGATGCTTAGAGCTGGTACTGGCAACTTTCAGAAATGAGTGGAAGGCCAAGAGAATTGTAGGGCTGTTCACCTATCACTGTTATTTGGTTGAATTGCTGAAACCATGCTGGAACTGTCTACTTGCAAAAATTTGTTTTATTTGCTAATTAATCCACCATTATTCAGGTTTTCCGTTACTTGAAGCTGAAAATATCCTAAAAAATAGAGAATTTGTGGAAATCTGTTTTTATTAAATTTCATATTTCTGTGGCAGTTCTAAAAATTATTTTTTCCTCTATCTTAATTAAAGTCATAATAATGAATATGTATGTCCACTGGATCATGAAGCAGAAATAGAGTTCAGATTAGTTCATGAGTTAATGCAAAAAGGTATCTTCCTCAGGAATTGAAATGCCTTCAAAAATATTTCTCTTGGGCTTCTCTGGTGGCGCAGTGGTTAAGAAACCGCCTGCCACTGCAGGGGACACGGGTTGGAGCCCTGGTCTGGGAAGATCCACATGCCGCGGAGCAACTAAGCCTGTGAGCCATAGCTACTGAGCCTGCGCTCTAGAGCCCGTGAGCCACAACTACTGAGCCCGCATGTCGCAACTACTGAAGCCCACGTGCCTAGGGCCCATGCTCCGCATCAAGAGAAGCCACCGCAATGAGAAGCCCACGCACTGCAACAAAGAGTAGCCCCCACTTGCCACAACTAGAGAAAGCCTGCATGCAGCAACAAAGACCCAACGCAGCCATAAATAAATAAATTTATTTAAAAAAAAAAAAATATATATATATATATATATATTTCTGTTACGTTTTTATCCTCCCAATAGGGTTTCCTTATGTTACAAATTCTTGTAATCTCCTCCTATTAGGTAAATCAAAAAAGGAGGGGAAAAAAAAATGTGATTCAGACTGTCAGATAAAATATTTTACTTAATTTCCCTTTTACCTGTCCTATTTCAAGTTGTAAAGATGCTGAAGAAAAAATAGGAGAGTTGAACGATTATCATTGTAATTTCCTGGAAAAACTATAAAAATAACAGGTTGGCAGTAATAGTTGTTTGTTGTACAATTCTTACTCTCTATTTTCTCAGACATTTTGTTCTTTCAAAATGTGTTCCTGATTAATATATGATCTTGTCTACTGATCTGTTTGCTTAATTTTTCTTGGTGAGTCAGTTTATAAAGACTGGTTAAGATTCTTGGCATTCAGTCAAGCTTTTTGGCAGTTGAATCTGGAATGTTTTAAAATATTCTGTGTTGCAAATCTTCTATCCTTTCCCCCTCCTGTGGATACTGCCCATTAGAAACTATTAAATTGAAAAGATAGGCTTGTTTTCTTATTGGGAAGAGAATTAATACAGAAAACTGTATTCATCATTATGACATGTTGGACATATGACATGTTTCCTTCTTGGTTTTGACCTTTAGGTCTTTTTAGTTTTTGATAATGCCATTTTTGTTCAACCAGTTTTTATTTTATAAAAGTATTACAAAAGTAGTGCAATGTGCATAATTAATAAAGCAGAATTCAAACAGTATAAAATGCTATGAAGTGAAAAGTATTTCTGGCAAAGTGGCAAACTGACACAGGCGACTGATTCCCTTCCCCAAAATCAATCCTGAAAAAATAAAATGAGAGGCAGCTGCCTCCAGGAACTGTTTGAGATACAGGCTGTCTCTCCACTAAAATACCTTGAGTTAATTCTTGCTCCTTCACTGTAGAAACTAGCAATAGTAGCCCATACCACTTACGCCAGAATCCAAAGAACAACATTATGGCAGTGCAGAAACTCTAGTGGAGTTAAGGATTGATGAAAACAGATGTGGACTGACCATCTACATGGTAGATCTCAGTAATCATCTCAGTAATTCATTTCTTCCTCTCCTCTCCCTTCAAGTCCAGGGAGACTACCTTCTACTTCCTCCAAAGGGTTTAAAGCTAGGAAACCCTTGCATAGAGGTGTGGTAGTAAATGGAAGTGATAAACCGGTTCTCTGTTCTAGGCTTCGCTATCTACCTGATGA
The DNA here is from genome assembly GCF_965194805.1 of Balaenoptera borealis. Lineage (NCBI taxonomy): Eukaryota > Metazoa > Chordata > Mammalia > Artiodactyla > Balaenopteridae > Balaenoptera > Balaenoptera borealis. The sequence continues at coordinate 108,741,544 of NC_138864.1, forward strand.
CTCTTCCCCTCCAGTTTTCTTAAACTCATTGGTGCTGATGGTAGTTAAGGCCTGGCCTTTGGTGTCCCCTAATACATATCTCGATAGAAGGACTTGCTGATACCTGAAAAACATTACCTCACAGACCAATATAACTAAACATTTGAGGACTACATCTCAAAAGAAATCAATAAACTGACAACATACATGATCTAAAGCAGCATTATTACAGTAGATGAACCAAGAATTTAAAACAACCATGATCAGTATAGTTAAAGATATAAGGGAACATATTAGTAATATGAAATAAGATCTAAAATTCATAAAAACCAAATGGAAATATTAGAAATAAAAAATATGTTTGAAATGAGGAATGCAACAAATATTATAAATAGAATAGATATAAATGAATTAGTGGAATCAGTTGAAAGATTAGAATGAGCACTCTTCCAGGAAGAAACAGGAAAGAAAAAAAAAAGATGAAGAGATGGAAAATAGAGCAACACCCCAGTGTTCATTGCAGCACTGTTTACAATAGCCAAGATGTGGAATGTCTAACAACCTAAATGTCCATCGACAGATGAATGGATAAAGAAGATGTGGTACATGTATACAATGAAATGTTACTCAGCCATTACAAAGAATGAAATAATGCCATTTGTAGCAACATGGATGGACCTGGAGATTATCATACTAAGTGAAGTAAGTCAGACAGAGAAAGACAAATATATGATGTTGCTTATGTGCGGAATCTAAAAAAAAAGATGCAAATGAACTTACTTACAAAACAGAAACAGACTCACAAACTTAGAGAACGAACTTACGGTTACCAGGGGGGAAGGGTGGTGGGGAGGGATAGATGGGGAGTTTAGGATTGACATGTACACACTGCTATATTTAAAATAGATAACCAACAAGTACCTACTGTTTAGCACAGGGAACTCTACTCAGTATTCTGTAATAAACTAAATGGGAAAAGAATTTGAAAGAGAATAGATACTTGTATATGTAAAAAAAAAGAAAAACAAAGGATATGGAGAAGAGTTGTACAAGTACCAACATCTTAACAGCAATTCCAGGAGAAGACAAAAATGAAAATATAAGAAGTTGAAATAATTGATGAAATAAGAGGTAAATTTCCTAGAATTCAGAAAAGATGAAAGGCTTCAGATTGGTGAAAGGGCTTATAGTATGCTAAATGGGAAAAATAAGGGGGAACACATACCTAGGCGTATTTATTAAAGTAAAATTAAGAATATTAAAGACATAAAGGAAATTCTGAAAGATTTCAGAGAGAAAGAGCAGATCACCTGCAGGGAACAAGAAGATAGAGAGCTAGGTATCAGCTCAACAGCAATAGTGAATGCAAGAAAATAGTAAACTTTAAAAATACTCAAGGAAAATGTCTTTGAACCAAGCAATTTATATCCTCCTAACTTTCATACAAGGATAAAATAAAATATTATCAGGTATTTTTGCCTCAAAGCTTTACATATGAAAACCCATATTTGAAACCCATTTGAAAGCAAGATTCATGAGAAATCTAGAAGTGAGAGGTGGTGATCAAATTATCTTGAGGAAATTTATTGTTGACTGAAGACAATTCTAAGCAGTGAAAATATGATGGGGGAGGGGAATGGGGCACCGTATAAATTCAGGTGTTGTGATTGGACTTACAGGGAAGAACATGTTCTGTATTATTAAAACTTTTTCATTACAAAATGTCTTATACAAGGCTTAAGACCTAATGGGTCTTTATTTTCTTTCAAGCTTCCTTTTCTTTTCCTGTGTCATATATCACTGCCAGGGTTTCTTATATCCCACGTCATTCTTTACCTTGGATTCATTTTTGTTTTGTTGGAATAGCTCTGAAAGAATCTTTTCAGTTGCAGTCATTGATATGAACTTTAATATTTCTGCTGATCCAAAAGTTCTTTTATGTTGCCCTCATTGTTGGGATTGCTAGTTTAACAGGAAATAGAATTTTAGTTCCATATCTTTTTATATTCCAAGGAATTTTAGTTATTACTCCATTTTGTATTCTAGCATTCTTTGTTATTGATAAAAGGTCTAATGTTAGTTTGATACTTATTCCTCTGTATATAATAACCTACTTTTCCCCTCTCTAGAAGCTTTTAGAATTTTCTTTTAATTCCTGAATTTTTGAAGTTTCACTAGGAGATATGTATATAAAGTCTTTTTTTTTAAATAACCAAGCTAGTTTTTTTTTGTTTTTGTTTTTTTAATTTATTTATTATTTATTTATTTTTGGCTGCGTTGGGTCTTCGTTTCTGTGCAAGGGCTTTCTCTAGTTGCGGCAAGCGGGGGCCACTCTTCATTGCGGTGCGCGAGCCTTTCACTGTCTCAGCCTCTCGTTGCGGGGCACAGGCTCCAGACGTGCAGGCTCAGTAGTTGTGGCACACGGGCCTAGTTGCTCCGCGGCATGTGGGATCTTCCCAGACCAGGGCTCAAACCCGTGTCCCCTGCATTGACAGGCAGATTCTCAACCACTGCGCCACCAGGGAAGCCCTTTTTTTTTTTTTTTTTTAATAAAATGTGCTTAGTGCCCCGGGCTCTTTCAAACAGGATGCCCACTTTTTTTCTTCCATTCAGGAAAATTTTCTTTATTTCCTTCTTCTACATTATTTCATTTCTCCTTCTGGTGCTCTTTTCAGACAAAGTTTTTACTTCAATGGCTTTATCCTCTGTATCTCTTAACATTTCTGTCATAATTTCTATATCTTTATGCTATATATTCTGGTAATTTATCAATTTTATCTTGAGATGACTGACTTTGTTTTTAACTATGCACATTTTATTTTCATTCTGTTATTTCATTTTTTTGTCATAGTTTTACTTTTTAATATCTTTTCATACTCTGCTTCTTTTTAAGGAAGCTTATTTTTGTTTTACACATGTAATGTTCTCTTCACTCTCTACAAGGATAATGAGTTTGTGTTTTTTCTTCTAAGTTCTGTTCTTTTCTGTGATTTATCTTTTCCTGTTGTTCTGTTTGTTCATCTAGGTCCCTCTCCTTACATTGCTGATTTTTTTCTCATGTTGTCACGTGATTCCTGTCTAAACATTAAAATTTATGAATAAAGGACTGTATCAGTTAAGAAAGGTAGTTGATAGTGGTTTCCTGTGCATTGTATGTCTTTTTTTCCCAGTAGCCTTCTCCCTTAAATCAGACACTGACTGAGGGTTTTGTATAAATGCATGGTACATGCAGGCTTTTTTATAGGATGCGTAAACTGAGAATAGACCCCTGTGTCCTTATTAGAAGCTCTCCCACAGGAGTGCTTCTCAAGGTCTACTCCTGCTTTTTGTATTTGATGACTTACTCTGAAATTTTCCATCTTTTATCTCTGGTGAGTTGGGCTCTCTTTCCTTGGCTGTGATTTCCTGTCGTATAACCCCAACTTCTATTTCTCAAGATTCCTCAAAATTTCTTATCTATTGATACATTCTTGACATACTTTCTTCTTCTCTAGACCTGTTTTTTTGTTTTTCTTTTTGCTAGAATATTGTTTCTGCCAATTCAAGCGGGATGATGGGAAAGAGGGATAATGTAGTTAATGTTTAGTTTTCTGTCTAAAACCAAAAGCCCCAACCTTTAGATTTCATAAGCAGCTTCTGTCGGTAGTAAAAATTCAAGTCTAAAATGCTTACTAGGGCGAGACCATAATTCTTTGACGCATGTGTACATGTAATTTTTTACATTTTAATTTTCTTTAATAAGTGCATAAAATCTTCATTTAAAATGAAAAATGGGGGGTTTTTTCCTTCTGTTTACAAAGGAGATAACAAATTAGATTTAGAGTATTACAGAAAATGGACATTTTTAATAGTTTCTTGGAGAAATCCAGACTGCTTTTGAAGGTAGATATGAAAAACTTTATTATTTTTTTATTGAAGTATTGTTGATTTACAATGTTGTGTTAGTTTCTGGTACAGCAAAGTGATTCCATTATATTCTTTTCCATTATAGATTATTATAAGATACTGAATATAGTTTCCTGTGCCATACAGTAGGACCTTGTTGTTTATTTTGTATATAGTAGTTTGTATCTGCAAATCCCAAGCGCCTAATTTATCCACACCCGCCTTCTCCTTTGGTAACCATAAGTTTGTTTTCTATGTCTGTGAGTCTGTTTCTGTTCTGTAAATAAGTTCATTTGTATCATATTTTAGATTCCACGTATAAGCGATGATGTATGATATTTGTCTTCCTCTTTCTGACTTCACTTAGTGGTAATCTCTAGGTCCATCCATGTTGCTGTAAATGACATTATTTCATTCTTTTTTATGGCTGAGTAGTATTCCATTTTATACACACACACACACCATGTCTTCTTTATCCTTCTGTCTGTTGATGGACATTTAGGTTGCTTGCATGTCTTCACTATTGTAAATAGTGCTGCTGTGAACATTGGGGTGCATCTATCTTTTCAAATCAGAGGAAAAAATTATTTTTATTCGTTTTTTTATTGAAATGTTTTTTGAATTGTTACTGTATGTGGAATGGAGTGGAAATAGGAATTAAACTTCAGTACAATTTGTAAAATTTACGCAAAAAGCCATTAACATGGATACATTCAGTGTAAGTTTGAATTAACCGCCTGATCTTTAGGAACTCTTCAGATGTAAGTTTTCATTTTTATATTTTAGATTAAAAAATCAAAAATACTTTTTAATACCTAGTTTTAGTTTTGCAACTAAATGATTTAAAAACATTGGTGTTTTTAGTGTCAGTAAAACTGTCTTTTGACAATTTTATGAATTCCCTTTCCATCTAAATAACAGCATTCCAAATATTAATGTAAAATTTTGTTCATGAGAAATTTGGGAGGATGTGTGAGAATTTTTCACTTATTACTAATAGTCCCCAGTATTTATACCCAGATGTATTTTTTTTTCTGTGTTTTGGTTTAGATTTTTCTTCTTTTCTTATAAATATAAAAGCAATATATATTGAAACGTTTCATATTCTGTAATAGAAAGTTAAAATGTTCTAACTTCCCCCTCTCCACTAACTATTATTTATCTTTTGGTGTATGTTCTTTTATGTTTCTTCAATTCACGTACACACATATATATAAACATTTTTCCTTGTCATTAGTATGCAATAAAAATTATATTTGTAAGGGTATGTAAACTTAAGGAGTAATAGAAATTCTGTCCTTGAGAGATTTTTACATTTGAATATTCTTAGAGTAAAATATTTGGATACCTCGAAAAAGTTTCAGTGAAACATTTTTACTCTTATTTTTCACAAGTTTCTGCTCCAAGCTTGGTCTCTGTTAAGCCAGTCCAGAGATTTTTGTACTTTTGACATAACATCTCCTCCCTTTTTTTGCTGATAGAAATTGTGCTTCTTTATTAATATTTCCTTACTGCCTTCGTCCAGTCCACACCATTGTACTGTTAACAGCCTCCTAATTGATCTTTGTATCTCACGAGCCTCTCACTTTGCCTGTCTGTGCTGCACACTGATTGTTGATAGACATGTCAAATGATGCAGTGACCCTGTGGGGAGATGTGAAAGGGGATGGGGAATGACTGCTAATGGGTACAGGGTTTCTTTTTGGAGTAATGAAAATATTCTAAAATTAGATTGTGATGATGGTTTTATAGTGGATATACTAAAAAAAACCCCAAGCCGTATGCTTTAAATAGGTGAATTATATGGTATGTGAATGATATTCTGTAAAGCTGTTTGAAAAGCCAATAAAAGATTTAAATGTATAACTTTGAGGCAAAAGTCAACATTACGCAGAATAAAAGGCATATTGTATATGAAAGATCAAAGAAATGGGAAGTGTATACTTTCTAATCCGCTATACAATCAAAGTAATTTTTTTATAATACTTATAGTACAGATGTTATAAACATGGTAGTCTTACCTCCCTGAGTATTGTAAACCTGCCCACTGCTTTCATTTTTGAGAAGCAACACTTGTCATTTTTCTCTTCTGCTACAAAGCTGCTTCTAGGTAAAATGTGACAGTATGGAAGAGAAAGCATGTAACATTCTTACATGCCTCCCCTAGCCCAGTACTCTTTTATTCTCCTCTCGGTGACCCAGCCCCGTTTTATAGAATTCGGAATCTCTTTCCCTCTGCACTGATTTCCATTCCACTCAGAAATTTCCGTTTCCTTATTTAAGATATTTAAGTGGGTCCTTATTTTAGGTAAGCAGTTTGTTGCATTCATTTATAATAAGTCATACATCTCTGATATTTGCATTTTAAAAGATTATAGAATGGGGGTTAGCAAATTTTTTCTATGAAGAGCCAGATGTAATATTGCCCTTGCAACTACTCAGCCTTGCTATTGTGGGGTGAAATCAGCCACAGACAAAATGTAAATGAATGACTGAGGCCTGATTTGACCCTAGGCAGGTCAGATCAATCCATAGTTTGTCAACCCATGTTATAGAATTCTACACGGGATGAAGAAATTTAAGTGCGATAAATTTAGGCAGTTATGTCCTCTACTTCTACCACTAATGAAAATGATTTCATTTCTTTACTGTTTTATCTTTCTTCCAAGGTTATCTGAGGAACAGAGGTCAGAACCTGGGCACTTTTGAAAGTTTACCAAGGCTTAATTAGAAAATACCAGGTTTTACATAACCACTAAAGACTATGTATTGTGAGGGTTGAGGTTATTGTTAAGATTAGGTTGATGTGTGTGTATAAAGATAAATGTATTTGTGTATGGATGCATACAAATTATGTATTGTGTTATATATGTGTGTATAATTTTTTAAGATATTTACTGTGAGATGCATTTGGATAGTCTCTAAAATGTTCCAAACAAATTTATTGAATATGAATGTAAAAGGACCCATGATTTAAACTAGGAAAAAATACATATTGCATCATTTGGCCCTGCGAAAGTAGTTAAAGATGAATAAATATCAATGTGGTTAGCATCTCCTCCCATAGTATTCTGGATTGATTGAAATGTTTTACTTCAATCTGATGTTTGTTTAGCTTTTTCAGCATATGATAATTGTGTATAAAAGAAATGTAGTGTTGAAACAGTGGCATTGTTTTTAGATCTGTGGCAAGTATGTTGTGAATCATAAAATTATATTTCAACTAATATTTCCAAGTAATAATAGTGAGAAAATCTGCCTTTGCTATATCAGTGTTTTACAAATTACTGGATAATGCCGAGTGACCATCACTCATTTAATGGATTTCTCAGGAAATAAAATATTTTCTCAGAAAATTAACTCTGGGGAATTCGAGCCACTCAGGAAAACAAAATGGCATATTTTAGCCCCAAATATTTTATTTTATTTTTCTTGGAAATTATGTCATTTCATTGTAGGTCTTGAACAGGTATTTTAGATGACTTTGACCTTATTGAACAAACCTGTGTATCAAATTTTTGTTTTTCTCAGTCGAGATTTGAATATTTTGTCTCTTCTATTAAATAAGAGCTGACCCAGGTAATAAATCAGTTAAATAAAGCATTGCCCTTTTCCTCAATAAAAATGATTACATTGCATACCTCTTTCTATCTCTTCCCTCCTTCTAACTCCATTCTGGTAGTTAGCATTCATTTATTTCAGCAAATAGTTGGGTAACTATTATATGCCAGGCAGTTGTTTTAGGCACTGGGAACAAAACAGTGAACCAAACAGCCTTTGCCCTTATAGAGCTTATGTTCGAGTGGGGAGAAGGCAATAAACAATTGATTATTGTTTAATATAAAAGTTATGTAGTCTGTTAGAAGGTAAGTGCTGTGGACACAAGTAGAGCAGGGTAAGGATGTAGTAATCTTTTATAGAGTAGTACTAATCTGTTAACTAATGTTAATACTGTCATCTTATTTTCTCTTTCAATTTATAGTTCCAATGACAGGATTCACACAGAGAGCAACCATTGATCCAGAACTGAATGAAATACATGTCTTATCTGGACTCAGCAAAGACAAGGAAAAGAGGGAAGAGAATGTCAGAAATTCATTCTGGATTTATGACATTGTAAGGAATAGTTGGTAAGTAGCTCTTGTCTGTGCTGCAATCACAGTGTAACATTTATTTGAGGTTGTTGGTTTATTCAAAAGAAGAGAGAGATGGAAAGCTTATGTTAATTTGTGATGTCATACATTTTAATATCAATATTGGGGAGTGGAAAAGTCAGTACTGGTGCCTGTGTATACAGCGATGTTCAGCAAATGGATTTTACCGCTGAATTATTTCAATTAGTAGATGTTTCTTGGTCTGAGAGTCAAGAGAATTGTATTTTATTCTAGCTTTTGCTACCAAGTAGATGTGTAAACTTGAGAACAATGTATTTTTAATGTTCCCAGGTCTTTTCTTAGTTTTTAATAAAATGAAGCAGTTTGTTGACTAGAGCAAGGTGGGGAGCATTATTATTTAGCATTTTCAAACTAGGACCCTTTTGTCACAGAGCATCTCACAGAACTGCTGCATATTTTGCTTTGAAAAACACTGACATAGAGGATCCAGTTCTAATGTTCTGTGATTACTACATAAGTGAATATTCTCCAAAACAGGAACTTCAGAGAACTTCCTCCATTCAGTAATGGAGGGTGGTGCTCAGCAGCTAAGGAATTTATTATTTTCTAAATAAGACATTTATTTACAGTAAGAATGAAAGAAGTCTGTTGTGAGCTTTTTTATTGTGAATAGATAAATGTGATATCTCTTTCAGCCGTTGATTTAAGCCTTCATATATGCTGAACCTGTTTCATAACACGAAGTAGGTTGTTCTTAAGTGAGATTTTTGATGGACATTAAAGAACTTCAGAACTCAGTTCTAACAAATTCAGATTATTTTATGAGGGTGACCAGAACTTTAAGATTTGATGTGAACAAATTTATAATTTTTTGTTGGTAATTAGACATTGTGTTAATTTCCTTGCTACAATTGTATTAACATTATGTTTGCTGCTAATTTTCTAAGATAGAATGCCTAAAAAGCAATGTCTTTCAGGTCTTGCGTCTATAAGAATGATCAAGCTGCAAAGGATAATCCAAGTAAAAGTCTTCAGGAGGAAGAACCATGTCCAAGATTTGCCCATCAGCTTGTATACGATGAGTTACACAAGGTATACTAACTACATTGACCTGTAAACTTTCTGTGATGTACAATTGGAAAGAATCTCAAAATATATGTTTCTGATTATTTTTAAGTAGATTTGAATAAAAATTACTGACATTTACTAGAATACGTAGCAGACATTTGATATCACTGTCCCTAAAATTCCTTAAGAGAATAAACATTTTTGCATAGTCCACAGTTCCTGACACTTTTCTTCTTATGAAAATGGTCAGTGGTTGCTGCTTCTTAGCTGCGTAGATCTGATACGTAGCATGGCCTACTGTTTCTGTCAATACAATATGAATATTCAAGTAGAAGATGTACAGTTTTCAGCACTTGTATACCTTTTTCCATGATATGAAAAGGTATATATAACTTCCTGATTTTAGATTTTCCCATTGTGTAAGAAGTCTTTTTATCTTTATTTTTCCTATCTATGATTGACATAATCTGTTCCATCAGCCTATGAAAACAGTCCTGAATTCTGAAGTTTTAGTGTCCCTAAGTGTTCAGAGTGGTTTCTTAAGCTATTTCTCCCTTAAATTTTACATGTTGTATAATGATTGGGCTCAGATTACATAGTAAATTACTGACAGAACCTGTATTCTTTCTGTTTAGGCCATAGATGATTATTTAAATCCTCTATCATTTGAGAACTTTAGGTAAAAGATACCATGGGAGTAAATAAAAGCCCTTTCTCTGAGAGTCTCCCAAATTAAAGGATAAGTGAATTTCCATCTATAGGACAGAAATAAATAATATCTTTGTTGTATAACACTACTGGTTATAAATGTTTTCAAAATTTCAAGAACTGCTTTAACACTTGGAGTACAGAATATTACTAAAGCTGTAATTATAATAGTGAAATCATTATAGTATTCCTTTTACATTTCTTATTTGATATTAATTGAATAATAGAAAAATATTTTAAAAGTTATTTCACAAATCATATATGCCATTTAAAAATATTCAGCATTAAGGCTAAAGCAAAAGTAAGATGCTAAAATTTTTAAAGTTTCTAGTTACTGTTGACCTTCAGTGATTCAATTTGTGTGTCAGTTTTTTAAAAGATATCATTTTTTATTATGATCAACACTTGATTAACTTGATAATCCCCATTATTTGTTGCCCTAAGCAAACTCAGTATCTTGGAATAGCTTCTTACTATCATTGCTTTTGTTTTATGTCTTCCATTGTCAGTGTAACTGTGGTGATACAACTTATTTTAATAGAAAATGTAATTTAAGGAAGTAGTCACAGTACTTTAAAGTAAAATGGAAACTTGAGAAAAAGCAGAAGCAGCCTTTAGTAGACATGTAATAATGTTTTAGTCTTTAGTAAAGCTAAAGAAGTTACTTGTTACACACTACTACCAAAATGAAGAAATTTTACTTTGACTTTCGTAGTTTCTTGAGTATGCATGCATTTTTTAAAAATCTGGTTTGTTTTATTTATTACAGGTTCATTATTTATTTGGTGGGAATCCAGGAAAATCTTGCTCCCCAAAGATGAGATTAGATGACTTCTGGTCACTGAAATTGTGTAGGCCTTCAAAAGATTACTTACTGAGGCATTGCAAGTACCTCATAAGAAAACACAGGTATAAAAATAAATCACTGAAAACTTTTATTTAGCATTATCAGCTATTGTTGGTATTACCTAAGCTTTGGAGGTGTGACTTTGTCTTTGGAAATTTAGTGGCATGACACTGTAAGTACTGTGAAGATCATGACTTTTGTAAATGCCCTGTTCTCCTTATTTTTGCTTTCTTCTTTCAAAGGACGGTACAAAGTGAAGATAGATCTTGATGCTAAAAATTATTAAAGATAGAGCAAGGATATTTTGCAGCTGTTAATGGAAAAAGTTTCTGTGAACGTGATGAACCTACCTCCAAGTAACTCAAGGCCTAACCACTACAGATTATATCAGTTCTAGATTATTGGCATGTGACTGACCTATTGATAACTCTCTTAACAGTGAATGTGATGATATAGTTGAGTAAATAATCTCTTTATAATTTGATATTTCAGAATGCAACTTCAAATATGATTATAGCTTTACATCATTACTTTTGCCATTTAATTGCAAAATCACGTAATCAAACATTTTCATATATCTCCTCGGTCATGTTTGCTTTTTAGCCTTAGCAGGTGATAAGCTGAAAAATGTAGAAAAATACATCTATCCCTTTGGTTACTGGTAGTGGTAGATCGTAATAAAAATTTACAATTTGGAGGGAGAGAAGTTTATCTTTTAATGATGATAATAGGTACCATTTATGAGCAATTTTGTGTGCTAGATCCTGCATATTATTCTCAATCATAATGGGTTTTTTTTCCTACTTCAGATACAACAACTATAGTTAGAATGTTGAGTTGAGCTTTTAAAAGAAACTTCCTGACCAAAAGCCCACTAGAGATTAAAGAAGGTTGTCTAGTGCTGTATGTAAAGAATTCGAACTTACTTATAAACACTTTCCTCTGGCTTTTAATTAGAAAAGTAATCCATGGTTAGTAAAGGAAAAAAAAAAAGTCCTCTCTCCCCACCACAAAGAATTGAATCATCCCTCATCCCACCATTCAGGAATAATATTTTGGTGTGTATCCCTTGAATTGTATGTGCACAAACAGAATTTTTGTTTGTTTTAAAAATAAGAATCATCTTGCTTTGAATCTTATGTCTTTTAATGAGTGATGTATTATAAATATCTTATTACCATGGTAAAAAATAAAAATACAAATCATAATTATAATGGCTACATAGTGTTCTACTCTGTGTAAGTTACTTAACTAGTCTCCTTTTGTTGAATATTTAGATTATTTCCAACTTATTTGCAATTATAAATAACACTGTAGTTAATGTTATTATATACTTCCATATGCACCCCTATCCAAAATTTCTGTAGGATAACGATAGAATTGATGAATTATACGTTGCCCTCCAGAAAGTTAATTTTCATTCCTTCTGGAAGTAAGTAGAATTATTCATTTTCCCACAACCAACCCATCCTAAGAAGTATTATTATTTTTGATCTTTGGCAGTCATTTTTCTCCTTTAAAAATCTATCAGTGGATAGGTGAAATGACAATTTATAGGAATCTGAAATATATATTACGGCATGTTTTAAGTTTCAAGTACAAAACATCATTAGTGACTTGTGCTAGTAAAGGCACAAAGTGAAGAATGAAAGTGGATAAGGAAAATAATAATCAGTAACAAATTATTTAAATTTTTAATTACATTATGAAAGACTCTAGCAAATCTTGTGAGTGTGAGAATGATTCATGAAATAAAGTGACTGAAGTTGAAAGGCAGCAAGTTTCTGTGATTGGGCAAATAATCGACCTTTGAAATTTGCTACGATTTAGTTAAAATATAAATTTTAGTTAAAATATAAATTTGGAGGGAGAGAAGTATATTGAATGCCAAGAAAGTGTCTTTGTTCTTAATGGTGCCACATAATACAGAAAATAAAGTGCCACTGTTTTTTCCTGTAGCATTCAAGTTTCCAAATATATTGATGATTTGGGGGTGGAAAGGGGCAAAAGAAAAAAATTTTAATACGATTAGTTCCTTGTTCCTTTAGGTAGAGGGCAGAATTGTTGGCTGAAATATAATTCTAGACTGCAGACACAAGTCCAGTAATAAGTTTTTGCAGGCTAACAAAAAAGCTTAAAAAAGAAAAGAGAGAACACACTTTCCAGGAAAATGGATCCCTTTGCTGGATTTATTTAATAGTACAGTAGGTGTGTGTTGGTTAAGTTGTCAGGTTACAAGGATAAAGACATACTTAGGATATCTCACTGAAAAAGAATTTATTATGAGAATATCCAGAGAATTAAGGTGCTTCCTCAGCACTTGAACAGTGAGGCCTGGTGGAGAATTGTTTAGGATACTGAGACAATTCTGATAGCTAGGAGCTACTGAAGTAGCTTTCCTTGTAACTGAGCCTCTCTCTTTCTGCTTCTTTCTGTCTGTTTTTCCTGTTCTACTTCCTGACTCTGCTTTCCCTTAACGGCTTCGGTAGGTGGCTAGGTAGCTAGGTAGTAGGAAGGAAGGGAGAGAAGGATAGGAAGAGAAGGAATCTGTCATCTCATATCTTCTGCTTATTGCCTTCTGTGTTTTGCATGTTTTTTGTGTCCTTGTGTATCTCACATTCAGATTCTCTAAATGTATCTTCTTAGAGAGAGTTCCCTAGAGAGAGTATCCCTATTGGAAAGAATTCTGCCAGGCCACTTTATAAATTGCTCATCAAGCTCAAGACGATTGCTTTTGGCTCAGGTGCCAGAACTCTGGTCTAATTCATCGTGGACAAGATGGTAGAGTAACATGCACCTAAGACTCTCATCTGAGGGTTGTAAGGCTGGCTGACAATCAGGGTACTATCTGGTACAAGAAAACTGTAATATTTTGCCAGTCTTTGCCCCTCCAGGTACCCTATCACTGAGATTAGCTCTAAAGATAGGAAATTATTGATGCCATCAGCTGAACACAGTTGTGAAAGGCTCTTCACTATTTTCCTTTCCCAAATGAAATTAAATGTCTTCTTTCTGTATAATATTTTGAAAAGCATACCAGTTTATTAGAAATAAATACATATATAATTATGCTGTTACAAAAGGAATTATCATTATTTAAATAGATATATAGTCCCAAGCAGACTTTTTTAATTTAAGAAAATTCATTGTTTCCTTTCAGCTTTGGAATCACAGAGACTCGTGTTTAGTTCTACTTCTGCCACTTACTAGGTCTTAGCTTGGCCAAGTTCATTTACTAGGCTCAGTTCCTCGTCTGTTTTTTTTTTTAAATGATGATAAACTTGTCATCATAGAGTTATGGGAGGATAAATGAAATGATATATGTAAGATACTTGATACAGTGTCTAGCACAAAACAAATGATTGATAAATGATTGCTACAGTTGTTATTACTGACTGAGACATGGAAATAATCTCATTAAAAATATCTAATCAGTGTTAATGATACTCATTAAAAGAAACTATACTCATTTCACTTTCTGAAGTATCTGTTAAACACCTCCAGTGGAAAGTATATGACACAAATCTAGGAAAGTATTTTTATTTTATCTCTACTTGTTTTTTTATGAAACATATTTGGCTATTTTGCACTTCTGTCATATAAAATATTTGACATATTCACTATGTTTTGTAGTTGATTTAATCTTAGCTTATAGTTCTAAGAGGAGGGTCGGAAATGCTCTTATCCAGTCTCTAGCACCACAGCCTGACATTACCATTACATCTCCAGGGACTCCACGTGTACACTATTTATATATGTGTCAGTATTCTTACTTCTGGATTGTTAAACACAGGTTTTTTAGATATCCACAATATCTTCTCAGATACAGAGTATTCCACTCTGGGTTTAAAAGACATTTCTGATGTTTTTTCATAACTCTAGACAATTATTATTCTTGTCTACATTTTCTAGGTTTGAAGAGAAGGCCCAAATGGATCCCCTTAGTGCTCTGAAATATCTACAAAATGATCTTTATATAACTGTGGATCATTCAGACCCAGAAGAGACAAAAGAGGTAAAGGTGGTAATAAACTTCAGAAATTGAACGTTTAAAAAAATGTCTTTCTAACTTATATTTGTTGACTTTGCTCTTGGGTGTTTAAAGGAAAGTGAGGAAAATATGATGACACTAAAAATCTTAAAAATGGTACAGAGCAGATGAAATAAAAATTGAGTAGACATATTTGCATGTGGTAATCTAAGATTCAGGTCACACAAAAACCTGTGATCCACTCAAAAGGATTCTCAGGTATAAAGTTTTAAGTAGTCATTAGATTTTGTATTGGGAAGGAAATAGAAAATTTTACTTCTACCATAGTTCCATACTTCTTTTACTTAAGGGTTACATAAAGTTCAGTATAAACTTTTTCTACTGATACTCCAAAATCCCCTAAAAGAAGAAAGAAGACTCTCCTTTATTGTAAGGAGAAAGTGAAGAGAGGTTGGTGGGAGTAGAATCTTTGCTGGCTTGATATTTAGTTGTATGAATGTTGTAGCAGTACAGTTTTACCATAGGCTACTAACTTCGTTCATCAGTAGCCCCTAAGCTTGAGAACTTAGTAACAGATCATTACTTTTCAGTTTTTTTGATACATAACATGGGATGGAAGCAACTGTTTCTAAGATTTAATATTCTTAGGGCATATTTGCATATCCACAGTGTGTGAATATACCTGCAATGAGTTTCATGGTCTTACAACCTCTCTTCCAACTTCTAAGATTCCTTTTGTCACTTCTTCCTTTTGCCAACTATTCTTGTTCATAGTTCATCTAGCAACATCTGAACTGCAATCCATTTTACCTTCCATTCTCAGAATTGGTGATTATATGTAGTTCTGTTCCTTACATCTATTTCCCTGTTAGCTGTTGCTGTGCTTTGGCTTTGTAATAGCAACATCAAGCAGTGTTTTTCTCTGTTCAGCATTGACACAGGTATCAGACTGAATGACTTTCAGGCACCAGGTTCATTGTACTTTCAAGCAGAAGAGCCTGCATGTCCTTGGCACCAAAACAAAGAAATACTCTTTCATAGTTGCTTACTGTGAAAATAAGCCCTAGTTCTCTTACTCAGTATTGGTTACAACCCTTCAGTAGGTGGAGAATCAGCAGAACACACTTTAAAACCCCCTGAAAAAGGACAGTTAATTGTCTTTTCTTGAGTCTTCAGTCAGTTCATGATACTATTTGAAATAGGGAGAATTGTCACGATTTTGCCAAGTAGCAGAATATATTTGGTTTAATCTGTTATGGCTTATAAACTGAACATAGTTGTGAAGAGTCCATTAATGTTCATTTTGTTAGACCATGCATTTGAGAGTTATAAATGGAAAGGATTTTCTTGTGTTTTCACCATAGTCTGTCTAAAATGGCTATAATCCGGGAACATTCATTTTTCTTTTATTTTTTAAAACCAAACCAAAACAAAATACTTCAAAGTAAATAATTTCAGCTGTGTGAGTTGCAAGTAGTCCAAAGAAAACAGACCGTTTGCTCTTAAAGCTAAGCTAGTAGGAAAGTCCAGGACAGGGAAGTATCTCAAGTTCAAACAGTCATTTTAAGAATTTTGGTAGTGGGTTTCTCTTTTCCTGAAGAGTATCAAATCGTGATTTTGTATGCCACAGACTTCCACTCCATTTCTGAAAAGCTGTATCTATCAAGAGTTGTTTAACCCTAGTAGAAGTTAGTAAAAATGATGTTATTCATGTGTATGTCAGTATCAGAATCACTTTAGAAACTTTTTCAGAACAGTACCCTCACCCTAAGATTCTCCTCTGTCTGCTCTTTTACAATGGAAAACTGAAAACACACCTAAAAAATTGAGAATTACTGGTCTGTAAGGTTATTCTTTTGTTTAAAAATGTGTGAACAGATTTCGTTTGGGGAAAGAAATCCCTTGGTGACAGCTCCAGTATATATATGTACTTACAGTATCTGTTAGTGAGGCATATAGATCTTCGCTTTTCATTGTAAGAAATCATTCCCCTTTTCGAGAAAGGCCTTACTGCTCTTCATTTTCTGTAGTAGCTTGGTTTTGTTCTCTATGCATGTTTTACAAATTTTTCATCATATTAAATGATTTTGTCAGCAACCAGAAGTGGTTTTTAGATTTTTCTCCCCCTTTTTTGGGTCATCATTGTGTCTGTTAGTCACAAAATGCTGGTGGACTATCAACTAATAATGGTTCTTTGCTTTCTTCCAGTCTCCAGAGCATGGGTTCTAAATTGGTGATGAGCTTATAATAAAGTTTATGAACATTATATTTTTTTCTAGAAAAGGGCCAAGAAAAGGATGCCTAAACTGATTCTACCATTTTCAGAGAGGATTCTGTAATAGAGAAGGAACAAGAAAAACAAGTTTTCAGCCAGTATTGCACACTTTGTATTAATTATCTTTCTACTGAGCTTCCAAAGTACCGGTGTCATTTATTTAACAGATTGTGTAGAGTTCCTACAATATGCCAGGCATTCTTCTAGGTACAAGAGATATACCAGTGAACCAAACAAGATACTTGCCCAGGAGGTACTTACATACTAGTGGGGAGGAACAATAAACATATTAAATAAATTATACCGTGCATTAGAATTTGATAAGTGTTATAGGAAAGTTAAAAAGAGATCAAAAATATAAGGGGACTTCCCTGGTGGCGCAGTGATTCAGAATCCGCCTGCCAACGCAGGGGACCCGGTTCAAGCCCTGGTCCAGGAAGATCCCACATGCCGCGGAGCAACTAAGCCCGTGCACCACAACTACTGAGCCTGCGCTCTAGAGCCCGCGAGCCACAACTACTGAAGCCCTCAAGCCACAACTATGGAAGCCCGCGTGCCTAGAGCCCTTGCTCTGCGACAAGAGAAGCCACCACAATGAGAAGCCCGCGCACCGCAATGAAGAGTAGCCCCCGCTTGCCGCAACTAGAGAAAGCCCGCGCACAGCAACGAAGACCCAACGCAGCCAAAAATAAATAAATAAAATCTACGTTTAAAAAAAAAAAAAAAAAAAAATATATATATATATATGGGGTAAGAATTGGGCAGTTGCAGTATTAAATAGAATAATCATAATAGACCTCATTTGGAAATCAGATTTGCACAAAGACTTGAAGAATATGAGGGAGTGATCTAAGTAGATAATTTGGGGAAGATAATTCCTAGCAAAGGGAGGGCTAGAACAGAGACCCTGGGATGAGAATATTTGGCTTTGTTTAGAACAGCAAGGAGATAGTTGTGGCTGGAGTAGAGGTAAGGAGAGTGAAAGTAGTCAGAGATGAGGTCCAAGAGGTAAGAGCAGAGATTGGCAGAACAGGTTATGAATGACTTTGTAAGTCATTATTAGGACTTTGGCTTTTACTCTGAATAGGGAGCCGGTTCAGGGTATTGTCCATGCAGAGGAGTGATATCATCTGCTTTATGTTTTAATTTGGTCACTCTGACTATTGAGAATAGACTAAAAGGGAACAAGGATGGGGGCAAAGAGAACTATGAGGGAGGTGTAGAAATCTAAGCAAGGGGGATTGTTGCTCAGAGCAAAGTAGTAGCAATAGAAATGGTGAGAAGTAAAATAGATCAGATTCTCTCCCTCCCTCCCTCCCTCCCTCCCTCTCTCTCTCTCTCTCTCTCTCTCTCTCTCTCTCTCTCTCTCTATCTCTCTCTCTCTCTATATATATATATACACACACACATACATATATATACACACATATATATATGTATGTATGTATGTATATACTTTTTTGGCTGCATTGGGTCTTTGTTGCTGCACGTGGGCTTTCTCTAGTTGCAGCGAGCGGGAGATACTCTTCGTTGCGGTGCGCAGGCTTCTCATTGGGTGGCTTCTCTTGTGGAGCACAGGCTCTAGGCACACGGGCTTCAGTAGTTGCGGTGCGTGAACTCAGCAGTTGTGGCACACGGGCTCTAGAGTGCAGGCTCAGTGGTTGTGGCACACAGGCTTTTAGTTGCTCTGAGGCATGTGGGATCTTCCTGGACCAGGGATGGAACCCGTGTCCCCTGCATTGACAGGCGGATTCTTAACCACTCCACCACCAAGGAAGTCCCCTCAATATATTTTAAAGGTAGAACCAACGGAATTTTATGATTGGATGTAGGGTTTGAAAGAAATTACTCCAAAGTTTTGAGCCTGAAAAACTAGAAGGATGGAGTTACTGTCAACTGAAATGAGAAGGTGGAGCCTCCTGACTGGAATCAGGAGTTTAATTTTGCATATGTTCAGTTTGAGATGCCTGTGAAACAGCCAGCTTGAGATGTTGAAGTGATAGTTGGATATTCAAGTCTGAAGCTGGGGAGAAAGGACTGACTTTATTCAGATTGTGTACTATTACTCAGTACCTGTTGAAACTCTAGGCCAGTACATCGTAATGCCACTTATTTAATTGGATGGTTAAAATAACAGTTTTCTCCCCATCCTTCTGTTTAGAGCCAATGAAGTTTATCTTTCATCTTAGAAGTTAGAAAAGAGCAACAAATTAACCCCAAATAAGTATTCACTAGAATATAGGAAATTAATAAAATAGGAAACAGTAGAAAAAAATGTAAAAAGTGAAAAGTTTGTTCTTTGAAAAAGTGACTAAAATTGGTCAACCTCTAGCAAGACTTACCAAGGAAACAAATAATGAAAACATAAATTATCAACATCACAAATGAAAAGGGGAGATCATTACAGCCCTACCTACATTAAAAGTGTACTAAGGAGATACTATGAACAAGTTTGTCAACAAATTCAGCAACTTGATGAAATGGACAAATTTCTTGAAAGATACAACTTACCAAAACTAACACAAGAAGAATTAGAAAATCTTAAGGAACTCCATATCAATTACAGAGATTGAATTTGTAATTGAAAACTTTCCAAGAGAGAAAATACTAGGCCTGGATGGCTATATCAGTAAATTCTATCAACCCTTTAAGGAAGAAAAAAATGCCAATTTGGTATAGATTCGTAGAAATCAGAATAAGACAGAACACCTTCTAAATCCTTTTACGAAGCAGCTTAACTCTGATGTAAAAACCCAAAAAAGACATTACGAGCAAAGAAAATTACAGACCAATACCCCTGTGAATGTAGATACAAAATTCTTAAGAAAATTTTAGTTAATTGAATCCAACAATATATAAAAAGGTTAATGCACAATAGCCAAGAGGGGGTTTATGCTAGGAGTACAAGGTTGGTTTCACATTTGAAAATCAGTATATTTCACCACATAGGCAGAATGAAAGAGAAAAACCACAGATCATCTCAATAAGTGAAGAAAAGCATTTGACAGAATGCAAAACCCATTGATGATAAAAATTCTTAACAAACCAGGAATAAAAGGAAACATCATAAATCTCATAAAGGACATCTGTGAAAAACATACAGCTAGTACCATAGTTAATTGTAAAACATTAAACCCTTTCCCCTAAGATTATGACAAGGAAAGGTTGTCTGCTTCAACACCTCTGTTCAGCATTGTGCCAGAAGTCCTAGCTAGTACGATATGGTAAGAAAAAGAAACAGCATATAGATTTGAAAGGAGGAAGTAAAATTGTTTGCATTTTTAGATGACAAAGAAATTAAAGAATAGCTAAGTAAATGGAGAAATAAATCCCAGTTGTGGTTTGAAAGACTAAAAAGTGTTGAGATGCCCATTCTCCCCAAATTGGTTTATAATTTAATGCAGTTCCTTTCAATATTCCAGCCAGTTTGGGTTTCTTTGTTGTTGTTGAGGAGATAGACAAACTTATTCTAAAATTTAGTCGAAATGCAACGGCTCTGGACTAGCTAAAACAATCTTGAAAAAAGAAAAAGTTGGAAGTCTCATACT
This sequence comes from Balaenoptera borealis, assembly GCF_965194805.1. Lineage (NCBI taxonomy): Eukaryota > Metazoa > Chordata > Mammalia > Artiodactyla > Balaenopteridae > Balaenoptera > Balaenoptera borealis. The sequence goes on from NC_138864.1 coordinate 108,761,960, forward strand.
TACTACCTGATTTCAGGACTCTGTATAGAGCCATAGTAATCAAGGTGGTGTGGTACTGCCTTAAGGATAGACAAATAGATCAATAGAACAGAATAGAGTTCAGAAACAGACTCATATATATGCAGTCAGTTTATTTTTTTGACCAGAGCACCAAGTCCAATAAGGAAAGTTTTTTTTAACAAATAGTGCTAAATAACTGGATATCTCAACCCCTATTTCACTCTTAACACAAAAATTAAGATGGATTATGGATCTAAGTATAAAACCCAAAACAATGAAACTTTAAGAAGAAAACAGATTATCTTCACAACCTTGGGATAAGCAAAGCTTTCTTGGACATGACACAAAAGGCACTAATCATAAAAAGTTGACAAATTGGACTTCAACAAAATTAAAATTTCTACTCATTAAAAGACACTATCAAAAAAAAATAGATGAGGGAATTCTCTGGTGGTCCAGTGATTGGGACTTCAGGGTTTCACAGCAGAGGGCCTGGGTTCGATCCCTGGTCGGGAAACTAAGATCCCACAGGCCACACTATGTGGCCAAAAATAAAAAATAAAAATAAAAGTAGACAAGCCTCAGACCAAATAATATCTGCAGTAGATACGTCTGACAGAGGACTGATACCCAGAATATATGAAGAAGTTTCATACATTTTTAACTCTTCCTTTTATCCCATTTTTTCCTAACTAATTTGTCCAGTTTCTTACATTCAAAGGATCATTAATCAGGTGACTGATACCTGAAATTTTAAAGGCTACAAGTATTAAGTGTCAAATACGTCCTGAAGAATCAGTGGTATCAACTGCTCAAGCCTCGCAAAGTGCCAAGTAAACTCCATTGAGATTCTACTCATTTGTATACTCTTATTCCTTCCTTTAACTGACCTGTTTTCCAGCATCCTCATTCAAGATAAATATGAATAGTTCTCCTAAATTTTTATTTCTTTACCAATTTGTTAAAGTACCAGTGATGCAATAGTTTTATCTTATTTTGTCATTGTTCAGTTGCATTGTCTGATTTAAACTAACTCTGGCTAGCCTGGGAATCTAATCAACACAACATTTTTTCAATGTAAAAAAGACCTTTGAGCCTTTATAATTATATAATAATACAATTATATATGACCATGGAATACCAATCTAAGTTGTAATTTAGGGGTGGCTTATGCATAATAACCATGCTTTTTTTCTCAGAGTTTGATTTACACAGAGACATCAGGTGTTTTACAGTAGCATGCATTTATTTTTGAAGTGAGAATTCGTATTTACTAGAAGTTCAGTAACTGTGTACACAGGGCATCAGTCTCTCTATATGTGATAGATTCCCAAATGAGTAATTTTCTTTTTCTTTAATCGAAGTATAGTTGATTTACAATATTATATTAGTTTCAGGTGTGTAAAATAGTGATTCAATACTTTTATAGATTATATCCCATTTAAAGTTATTATAAAATACTGGCTATATTCCCTGTGCTGTACAATGTATCTTTGTAGCTTATTTATTTTATACATAGTAGTTTGTACCTCTTAATCTTATCTCTGTCCTGCCCCTACCCCTTTCCATCTTCCCATTGGTAACCACTAGTTTGTTCTCTCTATCTGTGAGTCTTTCTGTTTTGTTTTATTCATTCATTTATTCTTTAGGTTCCATGTATAAGTGGTAACATCTGGTATTTGTCTTTCTCTTTCTGACTTATTTCACTTAGCATAATACCCTCTAGGTCCATCCATGTTGTTGCAAATGGCATTATTTCATTCTTTTTAATGGCTGAGTAGTATTCCATTGTATATATATACCACATCTTCTTTATCCATTCATCTGTTGATGGACAGTTAGGTTGCTTCCATATCAGGCTATTGTAAATCATGCTGCTGTGAACATTGGAGTGCATGTATCTTTTCAAATTAGTGTTTTCATTTTCTTTGGATGTATACTCAAGAGTGGAATTGCTGGATCATATGGTAGTGAGTAATACTTTATATTTCAGTTGACCTATTGTTCCTTAATAAATACATACTTTAATATATTTTTAAAATAAAGTAATTCCAGGACTTGGTCTAGTATTTTTGGAAAATGATAATAGCAGTCCACTAGAAAAGTCAGCATGTTGTTTAATCTAAATACGGTGTTCTTCTAGCCACTTTTTGGTGAATAGACTTATGCAACACATGTGCGGAGACATCCAGTGGCTAATGAATGGTCGAAATTATAGGAGTTTTTTCTCCAATGTGCTTACCTAGCTAATTTGCTTTTTTCTCTTCCCCTCCACAGTTTCAGCTCCTAGCTTCAGCTCTGTTTAAATCTGGTTCAGATTTCACAGCTCTAGGTAAGTATTCCAGTGTAATTTATCCGGCCATATGCCCTAGAATTTGGGAGGTTGGATTTTGATTTCTTTTAAATGAAACATCAGATGAGATGTCATCCAAAGAAATGATGAAAGTTTCAAGGTAGCATGCAAAATTTCTAATAACCTGCTACAAGGTTATTTTCCAGGCATCAGTCACCAGTTCATGGATCAGTTTGCAGTTCCTATTACACCAATTGCTGGGTTATTATGCAAACAGATGGCAATAGAAGCCTGATCAAAATAAATTAATGTGTATAACGTTGTTTTGGAATGCAGACTGTATTACTGATATACTTACCATGAGTTAACACTTGTTGGTTGAATGGTTTTCCTCTCAGTTTGTTCTTTGTGAAATTGTGTGGTGTCAACAGAATGGTGATGGAGTGGGCAATGAAATAAATGTTTGGGAGCAGAGGAACGAATTACCTCTTTCCTGATAATGGGTATTTTTGTATGTTGGTATCTTAATTGTTCAAGTGTTTCTCAAGCATCCCAGATATGGGCATCAGTTTTCACTTCGTAGTACTCTCATTTAGTATTAATGAATTATTAAAGTAGTTAAACTAGATTGTAGTAAAGTGGGGAGTCTGTAGAAGTTCCAGAATCCAGAGCTTTAGTCAGGTGAATTTTCAAGGATCTTTTAGTTAGGATAAGTCATTATAGCTTCAGTTTTTCAACAAGATAGTAGCCTTTTGAAGTATGGGAATTTCCAGCTTTCCTCTTGTCATTATGCAGTCACACAGTGAATGCATATTAATCTCATTAATGCTGGTGCTATTTTTAATTTGCCTTAGAGTCGAGCAATAGTACCGAAATTTTCCAGCGTATGTAATATAAATACTTCTCTTTATCTTTGGAATTAAATAACACTTTGGAATATCAGTTTAATTTCTTCATTGTTTGACCTTTTGTCTCTTAAAGGTGAAACATACCTCAACGGGAAAAAAAAGAGACATACAGTGATGGTGTTTCTCACTGGGATGGGAAATAGTAGCAGTGTCTCTTGGGGTCTTGCCCTTTGTTTTGTTTTTTCTTAATGAGTAATTGAGGCTACTCTACTGATCAAGGCAACTGTAGTCCTGAGTTCTAATTCCAGAATATGTAGGTTTCCACAGGGCAAGAGGACTGCTATAAAACGTAACTCCAGTAGGTTCTTCTAAAAATTTATATACTTGTTTACCACTATTCCATACACTCAAAGGGCTTTTAAAAAATGTTTTCAGGTTGTTAGAAATCTCAACCCTGAGATGGAGAGTCTAGTTATAGGCATTATTTTAGAAAGTTCACGCCCTTTTGAATTTTATCATTTGTAACAGGTTTAGTGATACAGGAACTGAGAGCCTTGCATATAGATACTCAGTTTGAATAAATGTGTGCCTTGTTAAGTATGGATACTGCAGCCCAGAGCCATTATTTTTATTTTAATGGTGGACAGCACTGAAATATCTCTGGCTGACTTATATTTAGCCTTTAGAACAAGAATTTTTTGGCAGTCATTTGGATATGTTAGACTGGTGTCAGCAAATGTTTTACTTTTAGCTTATTAACTCTCTTCTTCTTTCTCTGCCCTATTCACTATCAGCTAATATATTTTGTCAGGAACAGTTTGTTTTAGTTGGATTCTAAACTTCAGATACACTGAGATCCGTACAAACACAACAGAAAAAAATACAAAAAGGGAAATTTTCTGTGGGGTTTTGTTTCCTACCTGTCTGAAGGGAGGCAGTTTAGTAGTTAAGAGATAAGAGTGTAGTATAGTGGTTAAGGGTCAGAATCTAGGTTTAGATATCAGCTCTGCCACTTGCTAATTTTAAAAGTGACTTTGAACAATTCACCTTTCTAAGCATTAAGTTCTTCATCTATAAAATGGAGGTAAGCAGAGTACTTACCTCAAGTTGTTGAGAGAATTAAGTAATTATGAAAAACAACAAAATGAAATACTTAGTAAGTGCTCCATTCAGGTACTAGTATTACTACCTTCTTTATAAATGTAATCTTTGTAACATTGGTGAATTTGGATGAGGAGCAAATTCAGGTTATATGCTAATTTTAATAAGGAGAAATTTGATATATTATTTATAAACAAAAAGTACCTTTCAAAAGGTTTCATGCCTATTTAGAGTTCCTGGTTCTTATTCTCATTCATTTCCTGTCTGATTGTTTTACCTTTACGCCACTTAGAATTGAAATCTAATGGGTTATTTTATGTATAGATGTATACACTTTTCATGTATAGATAACTGAATATTTTGTTTTCTAAATTATGTCCTGCCAAATTTGGCTCAACCAAACTGTCTGACTTCCTTCAGAATTCATCCAGTTTATCTTAACCTCTTAGAATTAAAGTATTTACTAATGTTATATGTAATTTAAAGATTTAGAAAGATGGAAAATGATTTGCAAACAGCTGGCATTATCTTAGTTTTGAAAAATGACTGACTTCGGAGAAAAATAACCTTTGGGGATCTTTAGCTTAGAGCTGCTGTGTCTGTGTCTGTGGCTGTGGGCACTTTGAAGCTTGAACTTGGGCTTTCTGCTAATTTTAAGAGCATATTTTCAGCAAGGTATGTGACAGGGAAAATCTGGTCTGTAGAAGCATATTGCCTTTCTTGGTCTTCACACCTTTCTTTAGAAGTTTTATAGTCCGTATGTGATGTGCAAGTATGAATTCAGGCAACTGTTTAAAATATTTTATGTCTAAAGTGCAGTGCTCTTTGGCAGTGTGTTTGACATTCATGAATGAGGAACCTTAGGGGTTTCACAGCATTTACTGTGCCCTTTTAACCTGTATACTTGTACTAAATCCACCAAACTTAGATTTCAGCAAGAGACTTTCTTCAGCCTCCTGTCTTTAGCCCACATGTTTACAGGTGATTTTTATATAATAATGAGTTTATTTTAGAAATAAGAAATGTAAACACAAAGAAACTTCTATCTAGGAGAAAAATGAGAATTCTTGCTATTTCTTCCTTATTACCATAAATAGGAAAAGCTACCTAGCCTGTATAGGATGTTAACTTAAAAGTATATTCCTGGGCTTCCCTGGTGGCGCAGTGGTTGGGAGTCTGCCTGCCAATGCAGGGGACACGGGCTCGAGCCCTGGTCTGGGAAGATCCCACATGCCGCGGGGCAACTGGGCCCGTGAGCCACAACTACTGAGCCTGCGCGTCTGGAGCCTGTGCTCCGCAACAAGAGAGGCCGCGATGGTGAGAGGCCCGCGCACCGCGATGAAGAGTGGCCCCGCTTGCCGCAACTAGAGAAAGCCCTCGCACAGAAACGAAGACCCAACACAGCCAAAAATAAATTAATTAATTTAAAAAAAAAAAATCTGTTAAACAAAAACAAACAAACAAACAAAAAAGTATATTCCTGGGGCTTCCCTGGTGGTGCAGTGGTTAAGAATCCACCTGCGAACGCAGGGGACACGGGTTCGAGCCCTGGTCTGGGAAGATCCCACATGCCACAGAGCAACTAAGCCCGTGCACCACAACTGCTGAGCCTGTGCTCTAGAGCCTGCAAGCCACAACTACTGAGCCCACGTGCCATAACTGCCAAAGCCCAAGCACCTAGAGCCCATGCACTGCAACGAAGATTAGACCTCGCTTGCCACAACTAGAGGAAGCCTGCGCACAGCAATGAAGACCCAATGCAGCCAAAAAAAAGAATAAATAAAATAAATTAATTTTTTTAATAAATTTTTTAAAAAGTATATTCCTAATAGGTCACTTTCTTTTAGAGCAGTCATTGTCTTCAGTCACAGTAGTAATGATAAAGTGATAGCTAATATTTATTGAGCACTTACTGTGGGACCAGGTACTATTCTAAACACTTTACATGTCATAACTCACTTAATCTTCATAATAACCCTATGAAGTAGCACTAGTATGATCCCCTTTTATTATATGTAAAGAAACTGGAACACAGAGAGGCTAAAGTAAGTTGCCCAGGAAAAGTGCTAGTGAGTAGCAAAACCAGGATTCACACCTTAGTAGTTTGGCTTCAGAACTAAATCACTAACTGTACTACCTCTCATTGAGCTTTACCAGTTTCCACTACTCTGAGCGATAAGTTCCTCATTCCACTGTATGGTGAAAATGAAGTGAGAGAAACAGTAGTTAGGAGCATGAGATTTAAAATCAATGCAACCTTTTTTGTCCTGTCTCTACCATTTAAGTAGTCATGTTGCTGTTGATGAGTTTCCTGGTGCCCTACCCATTTTTTTTTTTTTTTCCTACCCATTTTTAATGTATTTTTTTTTTTAATATTAAGATTCTGTTTGAACAACTTCCCTCAGTCCCTGCCTGCTTCCCTCAAATGTAACCACTTGTATTTGGCAGATCTTTATACACCAACATACAGGTAGAGTTGATTCCCATTATTCACAGTAATAGTCTATGAAGTCACCTGTAACACTGAATTGGTGAATACTGACCCTTTGCTCCTATGGAAAATACAGAGATAGGTTCCTGTAAGCCTCTTGTCACAGACTTTTTGTCAATTGATTAATAACATAATGTTGCTTTCTTTCAACAGGAACACACCTTACTTGTGTATTTATACTGTTGATTCATTAATATTGAACCCACACCAACAGCACTATAACTCATTCCTGAACGAAGCTTATCTAACGTGTATGTTCCTCATAAGGCACATTGCAGCCTTCTTGCCTTAGGAACACTAGCCATCACTTCAACACCACACTTGGGGGCCATTTTAAGCAGTGAAGTCACCAACAAAAAACACAGAATGTGAAGAACATGACACCAAGTAGACTGTGAAAAGGACACTTGTTTATAGTATGAGAGCTGAAACAAGAAGGCAGAGCATTACCTAGTTGACCTCAGTTGAGAACATATATTTACATGTGGTGACTCAAATTTTTGCCACTCTGTGTATGTCTGTGAGTGACCACAAAAGTGGCACAAATACTGATTTGGGGGTTACAAATTTTAGCACGTAAGCAAATGTACAAATATGGAATCTGTGAATAATGAGGATCAACGGTATATATGTACACACACACACACACGTATGGTTTTATGTTTTCTGGTTTTATTTATTACATAATATAAAAACATGTATTCTCCACATAACTTTAAAATTTAATGATGTGGCTTGGAGGTGCTTACATGAAACTATACTAGATTTATTGTATTTGTAAGTGATACACAATATCCCATAATAGGGCTCTACCATAATTTAACCATTCATCTAATGAGAGTGTAAATTTCAAGTTCCTTACTGGTAAAAGGTGAATAAAAATAAAAGGTTCTTTTGAGGATTAAATGAATTTAGCACATTGCCTACAATTTAATAAGCACTCAGTTAATAAAAATAAATGGGCTTTGGAGTCAGATAGACCTGGGTTCACATTCCATTCGCTTTCCTCACCAACTGTGATGCCTTATTAAATGACTGACTCTCTAAGTGTTTCATCTGAAATTGGAGTTTATGGTAACTGCTTTGTTGGGTTATTTTTGTGACAATGAAATGTCATACATAAAGAAACTAGCATGTAGTAGAGACTCGGTGTTTGTTTCCTTCCCTCCTAAATCATTTGATCTCATGAAAATGGTATTATTTTATAGAGTACTATCACAGAATCAGTAGCTTCTCTTAAAAATATAATGTACCACAGCATTTTTACAAATAAAGAAAATAAAATAAAAGATGTGAGAAACCCTAAAGTTGAATAGGAACAGAAACAAACATGTTTATCAAGTTGGTAACATAATTGCACAGTAGGGGAAAAAAGAATTAAACCTTTTTAAATACAGCTTAGACTATATACTATCAGTGAAGTATATTCTAAAGACGATAAAAGCAAGGAAATCTTGAATTTTGCTGGTAATGGTTTGGGTATAGTAATTCTGGAACTTGTTTTGTGTGTTTCAGGTTTAACAAATGAATAAGTATGATGATATTGCTGGGAGTAGGTTTTCCTAGTAGGAGAAAGGAGCTATAAACATGGAATGGAATAAGGAGAGGAAGAACTCTGTGAGGTTCTTAAAAAACTGAATTAGCAATAAAAGCATAGACTAATGATTTTGGGTATTTTTAAAGAGATGTGTGTATAATATGTGTGAATATATGTATAGACCTAGAAACAACACCACCCCTGGCAATTAGCACAACTGATCTTGGTTGCTAAATATCATTCGCCACTAAAAGGAATTAGGGTTCCTGGGGAAAATGGCGGACTCCAGAGCTGTGTAAATATAAGCTTGGAGATCTTACTGTGCCAGAAAGTAAGGAGGTACTCAAAAAGTAATGGGGATATTTCAAAAAGATACAGAGGGAGAACATATGAGTATTAAAATGAATAATGACAGGAATGGATATAACCTTTTGAACAAGAAAATGACTCATGAGTATATACTAATGCAAATAGAGAAATAAAATGAAGGAAGGAAAAGGAAAACTCTGCTTTGCAATTAATGTCATCCAATGAATCTAGAAGGAATTGTTGAGTTAGGAAATCACCATCATATGCATAATAATTGTTTTAGCAAGAATCATCAGTTAATGCTAAAATCATTGGGTGCAGATCTGTTGGAGAACAGGATATTTGCACAGTTTCAAACTATCTTCTCATCAATATTTTATTAACTGCAAAAGTAGAAAAGTACACATTTACATTGGAGAAATCTGTCATACACCAGTTTAACCAGATGATCATAGTTAACATCCTCAGTATTGGGACAAACTGATACCACATGCCTCCTAAGATGATGCATTGGGAAGGAAACAGCATCTCTGTGTAGTGTTCTTGCCAACTTCATAAACTGAATCTGATCATAAGGAAGCAATCAGACACCTCAAATTTAATACATTCTACTACATTACTGCTCTTTGGTTTTTTTATAACAGTGTCACAAACAAACAAAAAAAAAAAACAAAGAGAGGTTGAGGAACTATTCCAGCTAAAGAGATTGGATAACTAAATATAGTGTTTGATCTTGAATTTTAGATTAGTGGGGAAAATGACTATAAAGATTTTCGGGACATAAATGTTAAATTTCCTAAATTTAATATATAGTAGTTATTTAAGTGAATGTTCTTGTTCTTAGGTGAAATGAACTCAAGTATTTAGGGGTGACGATGTCTACACTTTACTCCCAAGTAGTTCCACAAAAAAAGTATGAGTGGGGTATACAAACACACATAGAGAACAGGAGAGAATGAAAAAATATGTGGCAAAATGTTAACAGTTGGTTAATCTAGGTAAGGATATATGTATATGAATGTTTGTTGTACTATTCTTGAAACTTTTCTGTGAGTTTGAAATTTTTCAAAATAAGTCGAAAATAAAGCAATTTAGAAAACTCAGAAAAACTTAAAATAGAAAAAATACAATCTCACCATTCAGGGGTAACCTTTGTTTACGTTTTGGACTACTTCCTTCCATTCATTTCTGTGATATAGTAGTAGGCTTTGTTAAATCTAAAACTCATCTCAAAGAAGTAAACATTTGCCCTCACACTTAAAATAGTAATAATTTTTTTTTTTTTTAAATAAGGAGGAATGTACCTTTCTTGAGACATTGTTTATTTTCCTTCCAGGAAACTGGTATCCTTGGCAATGTTCTTTCTGTTCTGTTCACGGTCTTTACAAGATTAAAAGGCAGATTGCATCTAAAACTGTATTCTAAGTTAACTGAAAATCAGTCCAATTTGAAATAGTCTTCACTGATTATCATGGCATAAAGAACTTTCTGGCACTATTTCTGTTTCTGATGGCATTCAGTAGGCCTCTCATATTCAGTTAGCCATCTCAGGAATGGGGAAAATCAATAGACTATTTTTTCATTTTCATTCTTCATATGTGCATAAGAAATTTGAAACAGCTGGGGGAGCAATACTATTACTGGCTGACTAAAGGAAAGAGTCATCTCACTGAATATTTCCTTGGCTGGAGTAAACTTGAAAATTAAGTGTTTACTAGATATTAAGGGGGAAAAAATCTTATGGTTCAATGATCTTAGCCTTTTTAGAATGTCTTTCACTAGAACATTCATCTAGATAAAAGTTCATTGCTCTCTATTTTTCACATGATGTGTGCCTAGCATAGAGCCTGATGCATAGTACCATAAATACATGGTATTTCCTATGTGCCAGGTATCGTTCTGTGTGTTATAGATATATTTCTTAACCTCAGCTGTCTGTATTTTCACTCAGTTCTCTGAGACTTCTTGCAGCTCTCCGGGGCTTAATGATTTTACACTGCTTTCTAAAGACCCCTTTCATTCTGATTATATTTTTATTATCAAAAAATTTTTAGTGCTCAAAAGCATTAAAAAGTCAGAAAAGAGGAATGAAAATTCCTCAGTGGACTAGAAGAGGAAAATGCTTATAAGGAAAAGAAGAGAAATCAATATTAGTTACTAAAGTACTAGTCATTCTGCTAGGTGGTTTTCACATAATTGCATTTAATCTGCACTGTAAACCTACGACATAAACAGGATTATCACAGATTTATAGCTGAGGAAACAGTTGAAGAAAGGCTGATTACCTTACCTGAGATCATACCAGTGCTAGGTAGTAGAACTGGGATCAGGACCCATGTCTGTCTGATTTCAAAGCCTGATTTGGTTTTGGTTTTTCCATTATACATTGCTGCTTTTCTCAACTAGCTTTTCTGTTACATGTTGAGTTTTAAACACAGTGGATGAGTTTCTTTATATCTCTCCTTCACCAGGCTTTTCCGATGTGGATCACACCTATGCTCAAAGAACTCAGCTCTTTGACACCTTAGTAAATTTCTTTCCTGACAGCATGACTCCTCCTAAAGGCAACCTGGTGGACCTCATCACACTGTGACTGAAGAGTACCTGGACAGAAATGGAGCACAGGAGTCTGCTTTCAGTATTCTGGATTTCAACTCTATTGACTGACAATTAGGCTGCAGTGACTGAGGACTGCACCAGAATTTTGAAGGGATCTTTGCTGTCACAAATTTTAACCCTCTTCCTTCACACCTGACCTCAACCCCATAGTCCTCATCCCATTCCTAAATTAGGCTAATAAAGTGAAATCGGTATACTTTCCATTTAAATATATATATATATATATTTTATTACTTTAACTTTTAAGAATTCATGAGTATAAAAGAAAAAATCAGGCAGTATACCCTTTTCTGATTTTTATTTCATTTTTATAAAATTGGGGCAAGTAAGCACTGTTCACAGACTCAGTGCTACAAGAATTGGAATTTTGTTGTTGGGTTGTTTGGCCTTTCTTCTTTCTCCTTTCTTCCCATTTCACTTTACCTTGAATCACACAGCTGCTTGTAAGTGATATGTATCATTTGTTTACCTCTTCATTCTTAACAGTATATAGTTCTGTAGGGCAATTGATGTATGTTTAAGTGATATATGTGTCTCCGTTGACTAGAGTCTTGTATTACATTAAACAGTAGGAGGAACAGAGGGCTCTAATTTACGCTCCTTGTCATAGAACTAAAAAGTGAAACCTGAGATTGATCCACACACTTATCTGAGATTGGTATATAGTATTTCTATAATGATATATTTTATAGTGGGTATTACAAAGCTTTGAGTCACAGAAACCTTAAACTGAGGAGAGAATATAGTTCAGAACCTTTAAGAGCCATTCTCAAAATTACCAGCAGGAGGATTCTAGTTGTGATTAGCATGTTCATTGATATCTCTGTAGTAATTTTGGAAGAAAATGACTCATTCCCCTGGTAGAGCTGTGCAGGACCAGGGCTTCGATTTCTTCCTTGTGCTATCTCTTTATAGCATTTTCATTTGGGAGGATGGGTTCCAGAGCTACGTTTTTGTTTATTTTCATACACATTAGCCCCCTACATCTGCTTCTATATACTGATATTTTAAAGAATAATGGTTTGTAATTGTCCAGTGGAATACAGCTGACAGGCATTTCATTAAACACATAGACCAGGCTTTTTTAATGGAGAAAAAGAAAAATAATGGTGCAAATATTTTTTATTAAACTAAAAGGCAGATGGGCTTTTCCACTGTTCCTTTTTTTGTGAGGAGTGGTGGCATGTATTGTTCCATGAGGTGCTGTGGAATGCAACATCGGAGATTTAAACCTGGCCAGTGCCTACATTTGCTCAAAAAGTGTGCTGTATGCAACTGATACCCACCATGCTTAAAGCAGGCTAAGTATAATAAATGTCCATCAGTCCAGTGGCTCTTCCAAGTGAATGACTTTAGAGAATTTACTGTGTCCCCGAATAGCAAGATTAGGCCTCACCAAAGAAAGAAGAAATTGAATTGCACTTTTGAAAAGTCTCATGTATAGGAATGAGACTTTGAGGTCCCTCTTCAGTCTGTCATTATTGCATGGTTTCACGTCTTTGGGGGAAGGACAGAAGTATATTTGTCCTAGTCCTAGGCTTGAATCTTGGACTGCTTGGCTTTCCAAGCATCCCAAAGCAATCAGTAGTGATTTATTAAACAATTAGATTTGTTCCTTACCTTGTGAAAGATATAGTACATAATTCAGTAAGTACCAAGTTGTGTAGCTGCAGAATAACCAGTTGACTTTACGGGTGAGCAAATAGAATCTGCCTGCATACTTAGGCAGTTTCATTAAAAGATTTCCCTGACAGTCAAGAACATAAAATATTAATATTGCTAATATTGTAGCCTGTTGAACTCATTTCATGGAAACAGGTTGATAGGAAAGAACTTGATAAGAATTTCTAAATGTAAAAGCTCTAGTTTTGCTCACTGTGAATTCTGGCACTTCAAAAACCATAACCAAATGAAATTCTGCTTCCCTCCACCATTTATTTTTATAGTGCTTTTTTTGGTCATTTTTTTCCGTTCCTTAGATTCCATATTTGGAGGAAACTCAGTTCTTGAACTCAGTGATTTTGTTTGTTCTTATTTTTCTCTGACTCTCTACTGGTTGTTTTCTAAACATGCTTGTTCTAATTTCATCTTTCCTCACTTGAAGTGGAACCTTTTCCCTTTTCTTCACTTAACAGAATTTTTTTTTTCACTAACATGTTTAAATGGGGTTGAGTCATAGCAAACTGTTCAGTGTTGCTTAAGTGACATAGACTGTATTTAGGAAGTTATTGACTAGGTAAGTCAAAATTTGTACCCTGGGGCTTTAATGAGGCACTGCTGGTAATGATTGCAGGAGAATGTAGGCTTCATTATATCCGTGACCAAGATTGACACATTGCTCACTTTCGACATCAGAACCCTGATATGAAACTTGTTTATATATTTAGTGAGGAGCTACATGTATTTCCAAGTATTCCAGCACTATATTATAATTTAAATAATCTAATTTGGTATTTATATACATTGTTTAGCCAAATATCTATGCTTTACTACTTAAAAATTCTTTCATTCTAGCTTAGTGAGCCCCAGATTGAAACATTAGTTAGTGCATTAGTTAGTGGGGTACAGTTTGCTCAGTGTCACTATCCCTAGCTTCAGTTTCATCCCCATTTCTCCTTTTTCCATGGAATATATTATTCCAGAATAATAAACTAGAAATAATTTAAACTAGAAATAAACTAGATCTCTAACATTTTCAGTGCTTATACCTCATGAGAAATTAATTATCTGATTTGCAAGATACTTTCAAAATGCAGTTGCATTTTGTGGAATGACAGAGACCTCATGTGGCCAGCTTGATTAATTCACATATATCAATCTCCTGTGAAGCAAAGGAATTCAGATTTGGGTGCCTAACTCTGTGCTAAAGCAGACAGTATTAACCTTTAGCAAGATTGTCTTTTCAGACCTGGTTTTCATTAAAACTGACTTATCCATGTCTAATAAGTAAAAACTGATAGAAAACATTAGAAAGTTAATACACTGATTTATCACAGAAAAGCTTGTTGGCTTTAGAGCTCAGTGATTTGTTTAAGATTGTAAACTGCATTCTTTGGTGAAATATGTCTTGAATATAAATGGTTTGCTAGCTTATCTTTCTAGTGGATCTTTTCACATCTGCCTTAAAAGTGCTATTTAGAGATACATTAGCAGAGTTTCATGTAATAAAACAGTTTTAAAATCTAATTTATAAACAAAAACTAGTTTGAGGTACTTAATCATTGGTGAGAGATTGAGAATGATGCTTAATGAATCAGAAAGCACTTAGAAAGGAGTATGTTTCTGATTTTATTTCCTGAATTAAACTCAGTGTCATGGAAGGAGTTACCCTATAATTATTCTTAACACAATATGAAATTCATTGGATAATTGTGGGTCATTTAATTTTTTCCTGGGTGAATGTTGTGTTAACTCTCTAGCTGATTGAATGTTGCAAAGCAGTTGAGAATTGTGGTTTGAAGTGATTTCTATGAGAGAGGATCATTACAATGTGTACTTTAAACAACGTCATCTAGCTGTAAAAAATATTCCCTTTGTAACCCTTCTTTTCTGAAAAAAATACATGTTCATATGTAATTTCATCCTTTTGCGGAAATTCTGGCCTGAACTTTCACTAACTTTTAAATTCTTAAGATAGTCCTTAATCTAAGATATGCAGGCTCCCTCAGAAAAAGTTCATAGTTATTAGAGGGGTAATCATAGAGGGTCTGCATATGACAGTAGTTGTAGATTAGATCTTTGGGTTCTTCCACTCAAAATTTTTGTATTCCTTATTAGTCAAATAACATTATTCTTTTGTGATTTTTGACTATGGCCTACATGTCCCTGTGATTTGTATTATTGCTGAAATGACATTGGCTGCCCAAAACTTCTAGTCTAGAGGTATTTCAGTTGAAGATGGAAGTTTCAAAGTTTGTTGAAATAATTAATTAGGAGCCACCTAGATCAGCTGAATGATGTCACCACCATTTGTTTTGATGGGGAGGACTCATGATTGTAGTTTATTGATTTCTTCACCAGATGCTCTTTTTATCTTTCAAAAAAACCGCTATCTTAAGAGATTTTATTTATACATAATTTTTAAACCTTGATTTCTTCCTATCCCACAAATACTGTGAATTGTTTCCATTATTTTTCTTAGCTAAATCCTCTGACAATAGATTTATAGCACTTAACCTAAGGAGTCATTAGAGGTTATAGTAAACCAGATTTTCTCATGGGGCAGAGAGAGATGCCCTTGTGGGAAACCATATCACTATGTCTTTTCTGTTAGGTAGAACTCTAAAGTTATAGATCTTGAACTGGATCCCAATTCAGAACTTAAAAACCTGAAAATCAAAGGGTAGTTCTAGTTTATCTTCCACAATAGTCATTATTTGGAAATAATTTTTACAAATATATACTATCATGTCCTCAAACACTGCCTAGCTTGATTGAAAACAGAATGTTATGTGGATGTTATCTGAGAGCTATAGGGTCAACAACAAAAAGGGAGAAATGTTTAGTAGGGAAGTAGACCAGTTGTAAGGCATCACTTGTAATTATGAACTAATTTGTCTTCTTTTTTACCTTTTTATCTGCTGTTTAGTCTCAATGAATTATTGTACACAATGTTAGACATTTGTACACAATGTTCTGTTTTGCCTGTCTGTGGCATTTTCACTTGGAGGTATTGAACCTCAGGAACAGAGCTAGAGAGGAGAATGAGGGTATGTTAAAGAAGGAAAAATAGGAGCTTTTTGCTCATGGATTTGAAGGTCCACAGATCTAAATGAGAAAGAAAGCTCTTCATTTCTAACCCTAAATTAATTTAATGCAGTGCTGAGAAGAAGACTATCAAGAGGGATCAAAGCTCAGTTCTGAATAGTCTTTGGAAAGCAGCATTTCTTGGTTAGTTGCTTTCCTCACTGTCTCCCAAGTAGCTGATAGAGATCTCAAAACAGAAAACCCAGTGTGATGGGCTCTAGCTCTTAAACTAGGTGAGCAGTTTCTTATGTACAGCCAATTCCTTGATAAGGATTCAGAGGGAAAACCAGCAATAAAACATTTTAACATGCAGTTTTGGGGCTCCCAGGGGACTTGCTTTTTCATGGAGTTTAAGCTCTTGCTGCAACACAGCTCTGTACCATCTGGGATGCTAGCATTCACAGCGGTTAGTTTGGATATCTGAGCTGTCTGCCATGCAAATACCAGCCCAAGGAGATCATCATTCTTCAGTTTCATTCAGTGCTTAATGAATGCCAAATTAATTGGCAGGAAGGAAAAACACTGTGTGATATAGGAACAGGCCTGTGTGCATGATTAAGGAGTTACTCAAGTAGCCAATTTTGAGCTTAATTTCTCTCCTTTGTTAACAAATCTCAAGAAAGGCTTTGTTACAATTTAGCTAGTGTCATTTGGTTGGTGTTCATTTTCTAACCCTTTAAAATAGGAAGAAAATTGGCATTTCGTGTTTAACTTCTAACCCATACAGAATTGAACTGACATCAATTTAGTTTCCATGTTTTAAAATAAATTAATTATACATAATCCAAAGGGTCTCTGTTTATTCTACTTTTCCAGGAAATACATGAGTTCTGGACTTGGCAGTAGAAGTATTTAATAATTTTGGTTTATTCTTTAGGTTTCCTCCACATCTGTGAAGTGATTAATTAAATTAGAGAAGGTATTTAGAATAAGTTCAATTCCATTGCAACTGGCAGAGCTGTATAAATTCATTTTGCAACAAAGGAGAGGATCTTATACCATCAGGACCATGCCATCAGATTTTGGCAAGTGACTGTTTTATCACATTGCCTTGTAGTTTGCTATTTTTTCCTTCTTAAGATAAAAAGGAAAACTGAGGACAGAGATGTATAACTTTACATTTTTTATTTTTTATATATTTTTTTTATTTGTGTTTAACATCTTTATTGGAGTATAATTGCTTTACAATGTTATGTTAGTTTCTGCTGTATAACAAAGTGAATCAGCTATATGTGTACATGTATCCCCATATCCCCTCTCTCTTGCGTCTCCTTCCCACCCTCCCTATCCCACCCCTCTAGGTGGTCACAAAGCACCAAGCTGATTTCCCTGTGCTATGCAGCTGCTTCCCACTAGCTATGTATTTTACATTTGGTAGTGTATATATGTCAGTGCTACTCTCTCACTTCGTCCCAGCTTCCCCTTCCCCCTCCCTGTGTCCTCAAGTCCATTCTCTACATCTGCGTCCTTATTCCTGTCCTGTCCTTAGGTTCATCAGAACCATTTTTTTTTTTTAGATTCCATATATATGTGTTAGCATACTAACTTTACATTTTTTTAATTGTCTACTTTAGAAGTCTTAGGGTACTTGCACCTTTATAAAGGCTTCGCTTAATTTTACACATACAGATTAACTATACTTGTAAGAGCAGTGAATAGAAAGTTATAAGACATATTAAAGTAATTGTCTACCCAACCCCAAATTTGATAGTAGGATATCAAAGTCCAAAAGTTTAAATGCAAGTAGTCGTCTATGGGGAAGGTATATGTTTTTAAAAGTCATGCACATGGTCTCCTTTTTGAGATATTTTTTCCTTTCCCAGAAAAATGATTTTGGTGACCAGTTGTAAACTGATTTCTCCCTCAATTGTAAACCACCCATTTAGAGAAATAAAAGTGGACTCACTTTCTTAAGCATTACATTTAGCCTGACCAAGATATGCTGTGATTGTGTTATTCTTCAAGCCAGCTTGCTTTTTTGACTTGTCATAAAATGTCTTTTGAATTGAATGAATTAAATAGTATAGTATTAATTTTCTTTAATGTATAGCTCAGTTTAGAAATTGCAAAATAATGAGACATTTTTCTATGAGCAGATTCTTTTATGGAGATAGGTTTTTCTTTTTAATGAGATTTCTTCCCTGTCACCACTTCAAAATCTATGTACAGCTGAGTCTGCAGCCTCAGAAGAAGAGTACAGGAAAGCTTAGGGCCTCCTTTTCTTGTGTTGTTCTTGGCAACAAACATGATTCCACCTTTTCAATGGAAAGATGGGGTGGGTCTGTGTGTATGTGTGTGTGTGTGTATACTTATTGGCCTGAAATTGAGATCCCTTTAGGTAGAGATAGATCCTCAAAACCAAAGTTGGACTGCAAATTAGGTTGAGGAGGAAGGTACAGCTCCATCCGTAGCCAGTAGACTCTGTCTGTCCTTCTGGGTCTGCTTATTAACGCTATGGATAGCTCCTTCTCTGTTAGAGCATCTCCTGGACTGGAAACATGGTGTCACAGCATCCAGCTCATCTGAAAGTTGGAGAGTGTTAAACATCTTTTATGGGACTTTTAAATAAATAATAACATTTATTGATTTTTGTAGTTATGAAAATGTTTATCATAGAAATTTAGGAAATTACTAAGTGTGAAGAAGGAAAGCCACTAGTATTTAACCGGTGAGACTTACTTATTTTATTTTTCCTGACTTCCTTCTGTTATCCAACATGGTAAAGGCCAGAAAAAGTAAAAAAAAAAAAAAAAAAAAAAAAAATTTTGACAGCCATTCCTCATTTGTCCGCAAGCATTTTTCTCTACCCTTACTATATTCCTTTAAAGCATTGCCCTTTTCTAGACAAACAGTCTGAAAATAATTCTGTTGATATGTATCTTTTAAGCCTAAACTATAGATGTAAGATACTACCCAAAAGCTATAGGGATCTGCCTTGTTCAGGTCATTGGAAATTTTATCTTTAAGATTAATTTGAATTTTTAAGCCCTTTATGCACCATGATAGACATTTGGAGCATATTCATACCCATGAAGAGCTTTCTGTTTAGATGGACTTTTTAATATAACCATAATTAAACTCACACCTAAAAAGGATGAGGTACTTTTCAAAGGCCAAAGGAAAAGCAGAGAAGAGCAAAGCAAAACAGATGAAATGAACGTAAGTATATAAATAAGGAGTCCTTGAAACAAGAGTTCCCTTACTGTGCTTGGCAAATGTCTCTCCAAAAAATGTATTTCTCTGGTTACCAGCTAAGATTTAGAGTTTTATATTTCATGAGAATCCTTTTCTTAATATGTGAAGGAAAAAACTGCAGCCTTTCAGGGTTCTACTCCTTCCTTTACCCTCCTCTTCTGTATCCTCAAGTACCTACATCAGAAAGGAAATCATGAGGGAAATCTGAAACAGCTGGCATAAGCTAGTTGTAGTTTTTAAACAGAAATGTTTTTGGGCATCAGGTGTCCCCTAACATCATTATTGTTCTAAGTCGTCGTTGGGCTGTGTGGAGTGTGTTCCGTAATCTTCCCCATTCCCCTCATCATCCTCTCTGTTTTATCTTACTTTTGCCCTATCTGTATGGACTTTTTAGGGTTTTGTTTGTTTTGTTTCTTAGTACAAGTAATGTTCTGATCCCAGGTTTGGTGAATGTGTTAACACTGCTTTGTGAATAAAATAAGTGATCTGCTGAACAATTGCAGTTGTAGAATTATGTTGTATGTAATGTACATATGGAGAAAGAATGTATTTTGTTCATTTTCTTAATAAAAAGTTATATATGGACACTACAAGATGTCTCTTGTGTTTCATAAAACTACTTTTGAAGTCAGCTTTTTAAATGTTTACATACTTTGCAGTTAATATTTTTCCCTCAAAAAGGTGACTTTTATTCAGGCAAACAATATGTACTGTAGAAAGACCTTGTTTTCTTTGAGACAGTGTTGAAATAAAGAAGTTCTGGTGGATCTTACAAAGTTTCTAGGGGAAGTTTCCATTTTTAAAGAGCACTGGTGGGCTTCCCTGGTGGCGCAGTGGTTGAGGGTCTGCCTGCTAATGCGGGGGACACGGGTTCGAGCCCTGGTCTGGGAAGATCCCACATGCCGCGGAAGCGACTGGGCCCGTGAGCCACAACTACTGAGCCTGCGCGTCTGGGACCTGTGCTCCCCAACAAGAGAGGCCACGATAGTGAGAGGCCCGCGCACCGCGATGAAGAGTGGCCCCCGCTTGCCGCAACTAGAGAAAGCCCTAGCACAGAAACGAAGACCCAACATAGCAATCAATCAATCAATCAATCAAAAAAAAAAAAACCACTGGTAAGTGATTTCATAAAATGGTGTTTTCTTAATTTGCTATTAATGACCAGTCCTATTTCATCTGTTTTGTAAATTTGGACTTGTGTTTCCCAGATATTCTTTGAGGGGGGTCATACCTTGTACAGGATAGGAACTAGAAGAAAAAACTGAACTGAAATAGAAAATTAATTGTAGAAAAGATAGTAAAGAGAGAGAACCTGGAGGTGTTGCAGAGATTGGGAAAATTCTGGATCCCTGTCCCCAAAGAAGGGGAAAGAAATTTTAAGGGCTGAACCTTGAAAAAAATAAACTCAGAAATATGCCAAACAAAGATAATTGATTGTCCGGGTTGAGTTGTGTGAGCTTTCCAGACGGACTCTCAATAACAAGGAGCTCTCCTCTTGGCCCTTTTCATCTCCTGATCTGATTTACATATTCTTGGCTTTGTGTGTGACCCTGCATTCTGCAGTAAGTTAGTTGTCAAGTGATTTTATTCAAAGTAGGGATTACGTTTTCTCACTTATCAAATAATCCATCTTACTGCATAGCTTTCATTTCTAGAGTGTGCTTTGAGCATGGCCCATAAGTAACATTTCTTTGTGTTCAAAACAGGAAAACGATGTGCAGTGATAAGGTAAGGAATTGGCCTTTCCTGGGTTAATCCTCCAGAGAACTAACTCAAAAGGATGGAAATGTGGGTCATCACCTCCTCTCCCTTGATGTATTTGTCATCTGGTGGGAAGGGAGCAATAAAGGAAAGAGGGCTTTGTATTTAACACAGTTGAGATGCCAGCTGCTCCCACGTCAAGTGAGTGTCGAGACCTACAGGGGACTTTCCTCCCATTGGGCTCTCACCTAGGAAAAGCAAAGGCTTTCAGTTATATCCTTTCCAGAAACATTACAAGGAAGAAAGAGAGAAAAGCTATAGTAGAAGTGGTCTGGCCACCACTGTGCTAGTAAGTTTGATGTTTGGCAAAACCTAAAAGGGGAGATTAGGACACTTGGTAATGTCTGTAGCACATGTTGTATACCTGCCCTCTGAACTTGGGATATAAGGATGGGTAACCCAGGGCAGGAGTCAGGAATCCTAGGCTTATTTCCAGATCCACCAGTGACTTCTGTGTAGCATTGGGCACAGTCTCAACCCCTTTGCCTTTCTCTCTTAGTTTTAAGCAAGTGTTGGCAGCAGATCCTGTTTGCTAGGATCCCAGTGACTTTTTAATCTATAAAATGCCAAGGTCATTGAAAAATAACTAGCCATCTCAGTATCATTCCTTTTCATTATAGTAGCCAGTCCTGTTCTTTATCTTTTTCCCTTGGGGTTCGAAATAAATGTGTGGTTTGGGAGGGAGCTTGTAAAATGGGGGGTTATGAGTGACAGAGGCATAACAAATTAAAAATGACAACTGAGAGTGCCTCTTGGTTGGCAGGGCAGGGAGCAGGGGGAATGACCTATTCAGGAAAAGAATGGAGTCTTAGGTCTTTGTGACCATGATAAACTATGAGTCATTCTCAGAACAGTGTGCCTCGAGCATGGCCAGAGGCCTGCCTGAGTTCCTGGTGCTTGTACTCTTTTCTGTATCCTTGGCACACTCTTGAAGTTAACCTCAAAATACCTCTGGCCCACCCTTAAGGATGTTAACTGCTTTCAGAACTGCTGTATAAAGGGAAAATCATATTGTAACAGTAGTTGCATTCTAGAAACGTACTTTTGTTGTTATTGGAACTCGAGCATTAATGTGGTGTTGAGAAAAGAATGTAGGACTCAAGAGGGAAAAGATGTAGATTCAAGGCCTAGCAGTACCATTTAAGTAGCTGTGTGATCTCAAAGAGAATCCTTAATCTCTGTACCCAATTCCCCTATTGGTAGAGTGGTGACAGTTCCTAAATAAGATGTGTAAAAATGTTTTGTGAACTGTAAGATGCCAGGCAAGAAGAGACTGTTGTATACCAACTATGAATGTGAACCAGATTCACCTGACAGTTTCCCTTCTGCAGGTCGGGAATGATAAAGTTTTCTTCTTGCAGTGCAGAAACATGTAAATAGATAATACCACCCCAGGAGATGAAGAGAATCAGAATCGTCTTTGAGCGATTCCTTTCCTGAACCTCCTTCATCTTCACTATGTCTGCAGGTAAGGGACAGGCAGAGGCTTCTTCTGACAAGTAGACAGATCCTTTTATTGGCGTAACAGGGCCAGAACAGAATCGTTTGTTTATTTTTTGTATTTTTATTTGCCTTGTCTCTACACCAGTGTTTTCATACCTGACCAGGGTTCAGCAGCACCCTTGGGATCTTTGGTGGTGGGTGAGTCACAATTTTATCTGAGGCCAAAATAGAGGGAAGGAAGAGGGTAAAGCATTGGTAAAACTGTTGTGAGGGAAAATGAGGCCCTTTCAGTTACGATCACTAGAGCAGCCTGAGATAATCTGGAGAACTTGTGGATCCCCTTTTTCCTTTCGGCTTCCGTCCCTCTCTTTTTGTGTCTGGACCTGCCTAGTTAAGAGGCATAACCAAGAGCAGAGGTTGCTGCACTATGTCCTCAGGGGCTTCAATGATGAGCCTCGTGCACAAGTGCCGAATGGAAGCCAATCAGAGCAAAATACTAGGACTTGAACCAGCTTAGACAAAAGCACTTTAATTGACAGTATACAATTTTCCAAAATATATTTTTGTAAGAAAACGGCAATAATTAAGTACAGTCTTTACAAACAAGTTTCTCAGTAAATTCCAGTGTACTTTAGACCCCTGTCCACTAAGACACATGCTCCCCCAGTCTCCTGGGCAAACTGTTTAACATTCACTAATTTTAAAAAAGACCCAGAGCAAATAGTAATCCCCTCCTTTCACTCAGTGTTGGGTTTTCACCAAACCTGAGTGAATCAGCTAATGACAGTGATGAAAGACATTGCTTTACTTTTGCCCCCCTGCCTTCCCCTGTCTTGTTCCCTTTGATCCTTAGTCCTACTCAGAAGATCTATATGTAAAAGCTCATTCAAAACTTATTTCTTAGCAGAAAAGAATTGTTCATTTAAGTCTTAGACCTAAATAACTCAGAAGTACAGAAGACCAGTAAGGTTCCTATTTTTGTCTTCATGCTCTCCCTAGCCTTGCTGCAGATTCCAGAAGGGAATTCTGTCCTTTGTGTCATTCTGGTGCCTGCCCTTAATTAGCAGTCCTTAATTTGTTGATTTTTCCTGAGGCACACAGCACTGGACGGTCTTCCAACCCAGGTTTTAAGCCTGTTTCTGTCACTAAATGTGATTTTGGCCAAGTCACTTTATTTTTCTGGGCTTCAGGCTCTTTTTCTGTTTTTTTTTTAAAAAAAGAAGATTGGACTGGGTTCTAAAACCCTCTCCCTATGACTAGAGAGTCACTTTCCAACCAGTGCGTATTGACTCCAACCCTTATTGTAACATGCTGGGACTTTACGGAGAGGGGATGAGGATCATATTTAAAAATAAAAATGCCCAATCTGCAAGACAGACACTTTGTCATCAGCCTGTCTTATATTTCATTCTTCATCAAAGAAAAACAAAAATTTATTTCCAGTAAAATAGACATTTACATTCCTGTTTAGAGGGGGGAAAAAAGCCTTCTCTCTTAGCTAACAAATGGTTTTTCAAAGTATATTCACTCAGAGCAGTGCCGGGTGGATTAACATTTGGCTGTTGTATTTACATTATCAAAAAATACGTATATGTGTATCAGCTTGAACTTGCTTTCCAAAGTTTCTCCAGTATATTGTCTAAAAGATAAAGCTCAAGAAGTGGTTTAAATAAACTTTCTGCTAGCTTTCCTTATCAAGAGGAGAAAGAAGAATCTTGTGTCTAGACTAGATTAAACCTGTATTTTGTCCTACGATGCAAAGAATATTCTGTACCCTATTCATAAGCATTGCTGCGTCTCTCCCCACTCACGTAACGGTGTGCTTCCCACTGGATTTTGTCCAGTCATCAGATTCATAGCTTCTGGTCTTTTATGAAGTTTAGGGAAACCAGTGTGCCACTGAGATAGAGTTTATAATCTCTCTATGGCATAACTTGTTTCAAGTCATGCTGAGTTCCTGGTTCTCTTCTCTTCTCTTCTTCTCAGCCCCAGAATCTGAATTACCAGATAGCATCAGAACCCAGTAAAGATGTGGGAAGAAGATGACCTTTACAGATACATGGTGATAACGGTCTTTGATATAGGTGTCTAGTGTCAAGAGCAAGCCAAAGCAAGTTGCCCTAAAAGGCTGGAGCAATACAATTTGGATGCATCTAAAGAAGGAACCTTTGAACCAGCCCAAAGCTTTTCAAGGTTCTCTCTGGACAGAGCCACATTAATTCCTCTTGACCAAGCATAATTTTTACTCTCTGGTCCTTGCCACTCACCATCTCTCTCCCCAAGTGGCCTGGGGGTTGTGGCTTTTGATTGGTTTGCAGAGACATATTTGCTCTTGATTGGTTTGCAGAGACATATTTGCTCTCTCTGTCTAAACCTAGCTGCTGGAATGTGACCCAGAATCAGCAAAGGAGTAATCTAGTCTGGCCTCTCCCACAGTGGCCACGATAGAATGGGTAGAAAGAACCAAATGCTGGGTAGGAAAGAAGCAAACAGATCTTTTCCCAGTGAAACAGTATTTCTTCTCTTTTCTCTCAAACTGGTATCCTCCATCCTGCCAACCTCCAAATAGTAGAGAATCAGGGCAAATACTTTAGGATCCTTGTTAGCTTAGCATCTTTCTAGCTCTTGGGAAACTCAGGGGTCCTACTTGAACCTCTGGCCTTCCTTTTCTCCTAGGTATCAAATGGCTAAAGGCTATGAAGAGGGAATTAGGCAGCAAAGGAAGGACATAGATCTTCCTCTTGAGATCCTCTCCTTTAAAAAAATAACCTATCCCAAACCAGATAGCCTATTTTATCAGAACTGTTGCAGCTTAGACTGCCCCTAGGTTCTAGGGGTCTGGCTTTTTGCCCTGAAGTGACCATTTTCATTCTCCTAAGCATCTTCCTAGTAGGTTCCAGGGAATTTATGCCCAGGAACAATAGAGCACATGGGCAGAGTTCAAAATTCCACACAGGATTCCTTCTCAGAGAATCAGATGAAACCTCGCTATGCCCAGTCCTCAGTTGCCGTCTACGTAGCAGCTACCTGCTGAGCTCCCTCAAAACCCCTCCGCTGGGCGACAGTCGGCATTTAGTTTCCCTGAGATGCCACCAGAACCTACAGGAGCGCTGGGCAGCCAGCCCCGCTAGGAAGACAGAGGAGGGGACACAGCAAGTGCTCGCTCCGTGCCCCGACAGTGAGAGGTCACTGGGAATAGAAGGCCAGGACCCCGGGCTGCCCCTTATGCACCTTGCAGTGCACCACGCGTCTAGGCCTTTCTTGCCCTGTGCACAGAAGAATGGAATCTAACTGAAAATGTCTCAACGATGTGAGCTTTGGCCTTTGGCAGCAGAGTTCTGGATTAAAAAACACAGAAGACAAAAACTCTCAGCAACTTGCAAAGCCCCTGAATTTCCTATGATATGGGAAGTGAAGCCTATCCTTCCTGCTGTTTCAATCGATTGTCTATTCAGACACCTCTCTGCTGACTGGGCACCAGAGCACCAGGAAGCTCTGTCCTAAAGCTGCTCTTTCACGCTGGATCTCGGGGATGACCGAGCTGGGGTCTTTACCCCATCGCATCGGCTGAGCAGTGACAACGAAATAGAAACACCTTGCCTTCAATAGCTGCTGCAGACCTTAGTCCCCGGTGGGAATGGGAGACCAAAGCAGCACTCGGGGAGCCTCTTCAAGGAGTGCCTTGGAGGTGGGCCGGGACCCATCCTGGGAGGAAAGGCTTCCCTTTCTCTCTTCACCTATAGATGGACCCATGTGCAGACCTGTTCACACTGGGAACCTTGTGTGCTGTGTCAGTCCCAATCTCATAAGCAAATGCCAGGAAACTAGACTCCAGAACAAGGGGTTCAAGATCATGAATGACCTGTGTTAGTCCCAGGGGCCCTGGGACAGAGTGGGAGTGAAAACTGAGTGAAGGGAGGGGGGAGAACAAAGAGGACAGGAACACTGGCAGACAAGGCTGGCGTAGGAGATAGAAAACGGGACCTACCCTTTCAAGTAATCAGATCCCACTGCGACAGGGTCTGGCCCTGCTTCCCCCTCCATCCCATCCACTGACTGGCAGCTTCGTCCCCCCTGCCCAGGGCAGCTCTGGAGGGAGGGCATAGGTGATCACAGCAGCGTGGCATGGTGGCAATGGGCACTGCACTGAGTGAAGGATCTCTGTTTTCATCCTGACTCTGTCACCCAGTGGCTGTGTGACCTTGACTTTACCCTCTTTAGGCCTCAGTCATCTCATCTGTGAAATGAAGGGATTCTATTAGATGGTCTCTAAAGTCCCTTATATGGCTCTTTCCTGATCTCCCAGCAGCACTGAGCTCAGGCACTAGTGGGTTATTTTACAAGAGGATTCTACACAGAATGTGATTTGTTCAGCTTGAAAAGGGAAAAATTAAGGCCTGTGGGGATTGGGAGGAGAGAACCCTCCGAGTCTGCTCTCCCTCCCCAGTCTTTCCCTCGAAGGGGAAGGATTTTCCTCCCCTGTCCAAATGGCACTTGAGGTGGTTGGGCTGGAGCTCTGTGCACCGTCGGAGGCCGCCAGCAGACCTGATTAGAGGTGTGTGTCTTCCTCCTCATCTAGGTCATCCTTGGTCAGGTTGTCCAGAGGGACGATCCAGCTGTCCCCCAGCTCTCCATTCAGGTTGACCACCTTTTTCTCCTGCATCTCTGATGAGGTCTCCATCACTTCCAGGGTTGGATTGTCGTGGTAACCATTCTCCACCGTCTGTAGCTCCTCTGTTAGTCGTTGCTAGAGTGAGGGAGATGACCCAAGAAAAGGGGGTAATATTTGAGGGCTGTTAGCCTTGCTCTAGCCTTAATATTACACCTGTACCCCTATAATCCAGGAACCCCGATTTGGCTAAGGTGAACAATAGGTGGTCCTGGAGGCCTTCCTGACTACTGGCCTGCCTCGGGGCTAGTCTGAGATAAGAACTTGCCCCACATCCTAAAATGCCCAGCTCGCTTCACCTTTGCCCTGGTGGCAAATCCGTGACATCACTGGAGATGGACTTTGTCCTCCAGAGTCTTCCAATCTCCTCTTTCCTCCATTCCTTCCCCACCAAACCTTCCTCTCCAGGACCCTCCTCACCCTGCAGCACTGAACTGGAACGAACTGTAAGAAAATCACTTTCATCTGGCCGAGTGACTGAGGACCTCCTAAGTCTGAGCAAGATGCGTACAGCACAACTTCTAGCCATCTCTGCTACAGATGGGAACTATCTAGAGAGAGTACTTTCTCTCCATTTTTACCTAAGATACAATCTAGGTGGCACAGGACAGTCCCCCAGGAAGCTTTTGACAAATATACTGATCCAGAAATTCTGTTTCAATTGGTATGTGAGGAAGCTAAGCATGGGGTTTTTTTTTCCTTAAGCTCTCCACAGTGTGCAGCCGGGGTTGAGAACCATGGGTCAGGGTGGAACTGTAATGAGGGCATTCTAGTAAGGTAAATGAAAGAACTTCTGGTTAGACAGGTATGCCTCAGCCCATTTATAGCAATGGATCCTCAGAGCAACTCTGCAACGTGGATATTATGCCCACTATGCAGATGAGAAACCTGAAGCTCAGAGATTATGAGTTGCTCAAGGTCACCCAGATAATGGGAGGCAGAGCTAGGGCTTAACCCAAGTCTTCCTGACTCCAAAGCCCATGCTCTTCCCTTCCACCACGCTGCCTCTTTAATTTTCCAGGCAAGTTTCCATTTCCTATAAGGGATGACCTCTGCCTATCAGAAAGGGCCCATGGCCCCCTCGCTTTTCTCCAATATGGGAGTAACGGGGTGAGAGTCATCCAGTGAACTGGACTGCTTCCTGGCTAGTGGAACGAAGTCCTCACCTGGTCCTTCCTCTGGGAGAGGCGCTGGTGGCAGCAGCCGTAAAGGGCCGCGACCAGGAGCAAGAAGGATGCCATGCAGACAATAGTGATGATGAGGGGCATGCTGAACCGGTCCTCGGTCTCTTCTGGTGGTCCTTGACCCTCAAACTGCATGTCATTGACTCCCACCTGGCCAGGAAGCAGAAAGTTACATGGCAGAAAACAGGTTCCGGGTCACCCTCTCTCAGAACTCCCATTCACTTATGAGCTCTTCCACTCGGGGTCTGGGGGGAACCCATTCCACCACCCTGCTGTCCCCTCTTATCCTCCTATCTTCTAGATGTTTGCAAATCAGAGGTTCCTTGACAATGAGAGACAGTGGACCCGGGGAACCGTGGACTTCCAAGGAACAGGCTCCTGACCCAGTCTGTCCCAGCACATGGGGGGCATCCACTTACCTCTTTTAGGTCATCCCATTTGTCTTTCAGCAATTCATAAACGTCCGTGGGAAAGAGGTTTGCTGGGGGGGAGAGGGAGAGATGCCGCTTCAGTGGTCTAGCTCAGAGTGACGTGGTAAGGGACAAAGGAGGACATCCTGAATCTCAGTCTCCTGAGTGGTGTCTCTCTCGGGTGGCCAGGGGCTGACAACTGACCCATCCTTGTGCTCCTGCACCTCCTGCCCCATTCCCACCCCACACAGGCCTCAACGCCCCCCCCGGCCCTCAACTCACTGCAGATAGTGATTTGTTTGATTGCCACTGCCTGGATTTCTGGAACAGGTGCCAGCTGTATATGGCACTGATCTTGAGCTGGGTTGAAGGAGGCTTTTGCTGCTCGGCACAAAAGTGTGACCAGTTTGTCATTCGAAGCGGTCGCATTCTGTTGTGGAGAGAGCACAGGTAATTCCTCAGGGATCATGACAGCAGCCTAGGCTTGTGGGGCCACCCTTGGAAGCTAAGGTCAGGAGAACGCTGTTGCCGCCTGTGAACTTACTCCCTTCTCCCGCCACAGCTGGTGCCATTCCCAGGCCTGCCAGGAGTGGTGAGTTAGGTGCTGTCCTCCTGGGCCAGCCCCTGCCTTCTCTGCCTCACGTGGAGCTCTCCCCCTAGTCTCCTTATCCTGTTTATCTCATCGTGGTTGAACAATACCGTTCGCCCTAGTGCTGCTTTCTCCCTCAGAGCTCCTTAAGGATCACGACCTCCTGCCCCTCATCATCTATCTCCCCAGAAGGACCTGAGGAGGCACTGCCAGTGGGGAAGATGCCAGTCCTCTCTGAACCTACCATTTACCAGCCCTTGATGCTGAGTTCAAAGACCTCAGGAGGGGAAGCCCTGGCTCTCAGCTCAAGGTTATCCATCCCAAAGTCGAAACACATGTGCCCGTTCCCTAGGCTAAGACCCTGAAACCATAAACAGGCTGACGGGAGAAAGGCGAGGCCATCACTGCACAGGGGAAATTGGGAGTATCTTAAAGATGCACGAGGACGTCTTAGACGGGAGTCTTCTGTATTTCTCAGCAGAAAGAGTGTGGCTGGCTGGCTTTAGGGCTGAGGGTGAGGAAGCAAAGTGTGGGCAGCTTTTACCCAGCCCTGCCACATCATCCAGAGACACCCCAAACTGATGTGTCTCTGACCAGAGTTTGGAATAAGGGTACCGAGATGAAGAAAAGGACTCCATATGGCTTGTCCCACAAACCATCCCTTGGGTTTCTACCTGGAATTTCCTTAGGCTTACTAATTCCCCAACCTGCTACCAGGTAGAGATCCAGGGCTTTCCTCTTTCCATTCACAGCAAAGGAAAAGAACGCTTCTTACCACCAAACACGCCCCTGCCAAGTTTCAGCCAAAAAGAGAGCCGGAGGAAAGGCTGAGCAAGCATCAGTGTGATTCTTGCCTTGTCCAATAAGCCCAACCCTAGGGGAACACTGCTCCCTTTTAAAACTCCAGCTTTTCTATAGTTCACTTGGAAAATTCCAGCAAAATGGACACCCAAAAGGAAACAACTGCAGAAAACAGGTGGTATAAAAGTACTGTAAACTCAAGTTTTCCATCCTATTCTAGTTCCCAGGGGTGTTTGCCAAAATAGCCACTGACCAGGAGAGGGCAGCAGTGAGCCATCCAGCACCAGCACTCACTCAGGCCTCAGCTACTGACTGAGTAAGCTCTGCGGCAGACATCCCCAGACTAAAGCCCTTA
Source organism: Balaenoptera borealis (assembly GCF_965194805.1). NCBI lineage: Eukaryota > Metazoa > Chordata > Mammalia > Artiodactyla > Balaenopteridae > Balaenoptera > Balaenoptera borealis. Next base: position 108,792,311 of record NC_138864.1, read on the forward strand.
ATCCTAGGGAGACTGGCAGTCTGAAGGCAGTGGACACACTGCTACACATGCAAACTTACTCACACACGTGCTGACATCATCTCCCGCAAACAATACACAAACAACCCCCGCTGAGGGGAAGGGCAACTGTGGGCAACAGCTCCCCTAGGTTAGAGGGTGGCCATCAGATAACACATGGACCAGGAAATATAAAACCACAGACTATTAGAAGAGGGAGAGTTAGGCAGACTAAGCCTCTCATTTTCCACTGAGGCCTCTGAAGCCCAAAGAGATCGACTTAACAAAGTCACATCCTGAACTAGAAGCAAACAGGAACCAGGATTGGGGTCTCCAGACTCTCAGAAGTGAAAGCCCAGATTCCTGGCCCTGCAGCAGCCCTGAAGGCGGGGCTTCCCTTAGAGAAGTCTGAACCTGGCTCTGACCCTCCATAAGATGGGAAGGGACCACGTCCTGTCCTACTAGGAAAAAACAAGAGCAGGAAAATGAAAACATCTCTCTGCTCCTTTCTAGAAGGAACACTTCATTCCTTTCCACCTTCGGTGACCCTGCTGCTAAACCACATTTTGGGGACGTAGATCAGAGTGGGGCTCAGATGAGCAAGGTACTCACACAGATGTTGGTTTTCGAGACATCAGTTTTCGAGATGTTCAGGACGAGCATCTTCTCATTCAGCTTTTCGGGAGAATCGCACTGTATCTGGAAGAAGCCACTGGGATTAAGGGTCAGGCTGAGCCTGACGAGGTCTTGTCTTTGCCTTCTCCCTCCCTCCCTTGGGTGGGTGACATCAAATAAGGAGTTGGGGGCAAGCTGGGAGTGCGGCTGGCTGGAGTTTGAGAGCCAGGTGTGTTACTGGCTATCCTGCCGTCTAAGCCAGAGTCCAGCAAAGCCAGAGAGGGTGAGTGAATGATGATGGCTCCTCACAGCGCCCCCCCCAGGTGCCCTGGGAAGGGAAGAGTAGAAATGCTCTTCCTGGAGTCCCTTCTCTCCGACTCTGGGCTCTCTCACCTGTCCCACACCTGCTGGAATTACTGAGGTGGGAGAAGGGATACTGGAGCCTTGGGGGGCAGTTGACTCCAAATGAGTGATGGAGCTTGTGGGTCCCCTGGCAGGAGATGTGGTCCCAGGTCCCGATGAAGAGCCTGTAGGCTGCAGAGCCCCAGAGGTGCCAGTGACAGCTGGCGTCTTGCTGGAGGTGTGTTGAGTTCCTTGTGAGGTAACCCATGGTGCTATAATTGGGAAAACAAAGTTTATGAGAAAAGGTGAGTGGTACCTTTAACACAAAAAGATAGGCTTTCTTGTTCCTAGTTTTCTGAGGTTCTTTGGTCTTATCCCCCCACCTAGACCACAAGCAGAAGGAGGCAGACTATGAGGAGGAAGAGGCAGGCAGATGAAGTCAATTCCCGTAACCTATTACAGGATGAGCAGATTGGATGAGCCAGTGTAGGAACCCGACAGAAGTATCAACAGCAGTGACAATGCCAGCGGCAAAGCTAACGTTAACTGAGTACTTACTTCTGTGAGGCTCCTAAGTGCTTCAAAGGTACTTTCTTTTTCAATCCTCACAACAACTCTATGAGGAAGGTACTGTAATTATCCCTATTCTATAAACAAGGAAACTGAGTCTCAGAGGAACTCGATGAATTGCCCAACGTCACACGCTAACAAGTGGCAGAGCAGGGACTGGCATCCAGGTTTATCCAACTCAGAGCCCCGGCTCTTACGCAGGAGGCGACCGCGCTCTTGTGGTGTGGCTATCTAGTTACTTCACCACACACCCAAATTACCTGCGGGGGTGGGGGGTGGAGGTTCCCTCAAAACGCAGATGCTCAGGTTCACGCCTAGAAATTCTGATTCAATAGATCTGACCTGGGTCATGATCTTGAGGCTCACGATCCATCAGAGAGTTTTGAAATTAATTTACTGGATTAAGACCAGCACTTAAGAAAAAAAAAAGTAAATGCTCCACTAGGCAGGTCAGAACCCTGAGCTCTCATCAGAACACACAGCTCTGCCGGCCACTGGCCAGTGCTCATCACCGAAACGGGAAACCGGCTGAGTGAAGGTGGCGCATATTCATGAATATGAATATGCATGAACCTCCAGCGACTGTACAGAACATAAGCATTTGAAAGTTTCTTTTTGCTTGAAAAAAGAAAGGCATTACTTACTTAGTGTGGTCAGCGTCCCCTGCGTCGTGAAGGTGGGGCCCGCCATTGTGCCTAAACTTGTAGCTGCTGTAATTTTGTTTGGTCCCTCGGAGGAGCTCCCTGCGGGCTCCGAAGTCACAGGGACCGAAGTCACAGGGACCGTGCTGGGCTGGTGAGTGCTTGCTGGGGTGGGCAAGGAAGGAAGAGCAGGCGTGATGACTGAGGTGGTACCCAGATTTGGAAGGTCAGAGGCTGCCTGATTTCCTTCCTTAGTGATCACACTGCTTGTGGTCACACTGTGGCTACTCTGGGTTCCAGATTTAGCTGAATTGCTTTTAATTCCACTCTGGCTGCTTGTGGTTTCAGGCTTTGTCGAGACAGTGGTTGGTGTGGTTGTAGAATCCTTTGAGTCTTTAGTAGTTACAGCAGAGTTGCCTGTGGCTGGTTTCTCATCTTTGCCACTGGCTGCTGCAGTTGTGCTTTGCTGGGCTGAGGGTGGCACTGCCCTTGAGGTGTTAGGCGTTGTGGGTGTGCTTCCCTTGGTCTCCAATGCAGTCACACTTTTATCGGTGGATGGTGGGACTGTGCTTTGTTTGACTGTGCTTTGAGCACTGGATGGTGGAAGTGTGTCTGGCTTGCTTTCTTCACCAGCTGTTTCACCAACAGGCTTGACTTCTGTTTACAAAGACAACACAGAATCAACTAGGGTATTAGCTGGAAGTCTTTCTCTCCCCGCTTCTCCAACTCTTCCCCAGGATCCAGAGGCCTGGCTCCCATCGCTGCCATTTGTCTTGGCTGAAGGGTCTGGGTCCTTGATGTGCCCAGATTTTTCTGGGGTTCAAGAAGCCTCTAAGAGGGAGACTGAGAGGGAAGCAGAGGAAGTCAAGGGAAATTCCGCTCAAGAGAAAGACTAAGCAGCTAGTCCGGCTGCGTGTGGGAGCCTGCACTGAATGCTCTGCTCTCCCATCCGGCCCCAGGCACTCGCCCTTCAAGGCTTCCCTACCCCAGCAGAGAACCATCATCACCTCCTTCTCCCAGACCCATGAGCTTGCAGAAGACTCAACAGACCCACGCGTACTGAAGTGCCCTGTTCTCAGCATGGCAAGAGGAACATGCCTCTGTTCCCCTGGACGTGTATCTAGAAGGAGAAACTGGTAAAGTGAAATTACACAAATTACCATTTAAGTACAACTGTGAGACGCGCTGAGGAAGAAAAGTACACAGCGCCCTGACTGTGTCTAGCATGGGAGCTCAAACCTTGTCAAGGGGTCGGGGAAGGAAGGCCTTTTATTGACTGATTGAAGGAACCATTAAGTGACAGGTTCGGGCCCTGCGATACAACGGTAAGACACATGTAATCCATACCCTCAGGGAGCTTACATTCTAGTGCGAGAGACAGAGATTAAACAATAGACAGACAACTCAATGTCAAATTCTGGTGACTCTATGGAGGAAATGAAGAAGGAAATGATACAGAGAACAGGGGGAGAGGGCTGTTAGAGAGAGAGGTAAGGAAGGACTTCTCAGAGATGACCACTTAGCTAAGACTTGAAGGACAACGAGGTGAGAGCTGTGTGAAGAATGTGAGGAAAAGTGTACCAGGAAGAAGGAAAGAACCTGCAAGTCCCCAAAGGAGGGACAAGACCTCAGAGAAGACAAGTCTGAGAGCAGTTCAGTGAGTGATGGGGGGAAGGAGCAGGGCTCAGAAAACTCAGGGCCTCATAGGTAAACTGACACTAACGTGCTGTCTAAACCATACCCTTTTGAGAATAAAAAGGAAGAGCTCTTAAAAATTGTATCCTATGTAAAACGAGACAAAAGATCACCCTCCTTAGACCGAAATAAGGATAGGGGATTTTATTTTAAGTGGGGGAAAAAAAAAAAAAGCCACTGAAGCCACTGAAGGCTTTAAAGCAAACAAGTTTTATAGGGTGATTTACGAAGAAACATACTCTTGCTGCTTTGGGGAACATGGATATGGAGATGGGAAGAAAAGAGGCTGTTACAGTAATCCAGATGAAGTGGATAATAGTCAGCTGTATTAAGTCATTGACACAAGAGCCATAAAGAGGATGGATTCAAGACTATATTTTGGAGGTAGAATCAACTACTTGCTGATGTACTAAGGGAGGGGAAGAGGAGAAGCCAGGATAATTCCTGGCTTTCTGTTTCGAGCAGAAGGGAGAGAATGGTGGGAATCGGCGTAGGGGACTTTGGCCATTCTTCGTAGCCAATCAGAATCTGTAACATCGTTCTATGCTTGGGGAATTCCCCACACAGCAAGTCTGATGGAAGCAGGATTTGCCTCTTATTATAGGTGCTGAAAATGCCAGCCTCCCTTGTGACCGGAGCACAAGCATGCACTAAGCTGCCGTGAATGAGACACCTCCACCCCAGCCAGTGAGTGAAGAGGCAGCAGACTATGGGGAACGCTGAGGCAGGAGCAGTGGAACCACGCTCACGAGTGAGCAGCCGTGGAGGTGATGTGAGAGCGAGTGTCCACAGCCAAAGCTACAGCACCTGGAGCTTGGCATTGGTGAGCAGCACTGGCCTCTTCACACGAGTTCCATAAGCCTGACTCGGATGATATTAAAGGTAGCCCTAAACGTGGACTTCAGCAATCCCAGCTCCTCCATAAGCTAGACAGTGTCCCAATATCTTTCACATGTGTGTGCATGCGCACACACACACACACACACACACACACACACACATTTTGCTAATGAGAATCAGGCATGATTGAAGGCAACAGAAATTCGAGGGTTAGTTATATTGGACCTTATTGCAGTTAAAGGTAACTGGAAGGGGCTTCCCTGGTGGCGCAGTGGTTGAGAATCTGCCTGCCAATGCAGGGGACACGGGTTCGAGCCCTGGTCTGGGAAGATCCCCCATGCCGCGGAGCAACTGGGCCCATGAGCCACAACTACTGAGCCTGCGCGTCTGGAGCCTGTGCTCCGCAACAAGAGAGGCCGCGACAGTGAGAGGCCCGCACACCGCGATGAAGAGTGGCCCCCGCTCGCCGCAACTAGAGAAAGCCCTCGCACAGAAACGAAGACCCAACGCAGCCAAAAATAAATAAATAAATAAATTTTTTTTTTAAAAAAAGGTAACTGAAAAAAATAAAAAATAAAAAATAAAAAATAAAAAAAAATAAAAATAAAAAAAGGTAACTGGAATTCTGCAAGTATGAAGGGAAATGACTTTACTATCCTAAAGCACCTCATGGAGAAGCAGTCACAGTAGCACCTACCATCTAGAATGAAGTGCCCATAAAGTGGCTTTGGCAGGACTGAGTGGCTACTGCCATAGAAGAATATGAAGAGCACACAGAAAAGGACGTGTGTTAAAAATCAATTTGATGGGGCTTCCCTGGTGGCGCAGTGGTTGAGAATCTGCCTGCCAATGCAAGGGACACGGGTTCGAGCCCTGGTCTGGGAAGATCCCACATGCCGCAGAGCAACTAGGCCCGTGAGCCACAACTACTGAGCCTGTGCGTCTGGAGCCTGTGCTCCGCAACGGGAGAGGCCGCGATGGTGAGAGGCCCACGCACCGCGATGAAGAGTGGCCCCCACTTGCCACAACTAGAGAAAGCCCTCGCACAGAAACGAAGACCCAACACAGCCAAAAATAAATAATTAATTAATTAATTAAAAAAAATAAAAAAAAAAATCAATTTGATGGTGGTTTTTCCTTCTTAGTAGTTCATAAAATAATGGTGCTTCTTATAACTGATCATGTCAGAGTATCTTTCTGGTAAAAAATGAGATTGCAGAGGGGAATATCAGCAAGGGAGGTTGGGTGGGGTGGTTACTTCTTAATATGGCGAAGAGCTGAAAACGGGGTTTCTCAACCCCAAAACTGCTGACATTTTGGGCTGGATACTTCTTTGTTACGGGAGATTGTCCTATGCATTACGGGACGTTTAACAACACCCCTGGTCTCTATCCACTAGATGCAAGTAAGACACATACATGCCTCCCAGTTGTGACAACCAAAAATGTCTCCAGATATTGCCAAATGTCCCCCTGAGGGAGACAAGAATCACTACCAGTGAAAACTACTGGCTTAAAGGGAGACAATAACAAATTCTAATTCCTCAACCCTCCTATCAAAGCAGAGACTGGAAAATCAGAGATTTTCTAAGGCTACAGTAAAGGAATCTCTTATTGCTTGCAGCTAAAATGCTGAGAAGACCAAAAGACAAACTTACAGGTTTGATCCCAGGAGTTGCCAAATTAAAGCGTTAGTGTAATTCATAGCCTCACCAGGTCTCTTATTTGAAAATAGGACCTTGAGAAGTGTAGCGGTTACATATGAGAGGGTGCAGATGAGTCAGAGTATCGATAAAGCTCAATCTGCAATGGAACTCGCTTGTCGGAAGACTCAAACACTCTTCTCCTGTCTGATGACACAGTTCCCACCTTGCTTGAAAACTCTCAATAACCTCACTGGAGCTCGGTGACACAGAAAGCCATATCCCTTCCCTTCATCACCTCCACCACTCTTCATTTTTTTCAAACCTGTAATAACAGTCAGATGCCCACGAGGACAAATACAATTGAGTCTGACCCAGAAGAAGGCTTCCACCCTAAAAAATATCTGCAAAAACTCTAGCAAATATGTATGGTTAACAGAATATGAGGGTGCTAGATCAAAGAGAGATAATCATAGTTTTCTATCAGGTTGAATTTATCAATATGGGTATGCATACCAGGGATTTGGATCAATATGCTGACTCAAGCAGCTAGAAGTCGTTCTAATTGTTTTCTCAGTTGGTTGACTGAAACCTGGACTCAGTGGTAGTCCACATATTAAATAAAGTTAAGTTGCCAGAAATTCCTTGGAAGAAATCCAAAGTCTTAGAGAGATAGAAGTGTCCGAGTGGTTTATCACGTACGGTCTGCTTGTTCACACTCTTTGTTCCTTAAGAAAGCTCAGGGACTTCCCTGGTGGCGCAGTGGTTAAGAATCCACCTGCTAATGCAGGGGACACGGGTTCGAGCCCTGGTCCGGGAAGATCCCACATGCCACAGAGCAACTAAGCCCATGTGCCACAACTACTGAGCCCGTGCTCTAGAGCCCGCGCTCCGCAACAAGAGAAGCCACCACAATGAGAAGCCTGTGTACCACAACGAAGAGTAGCCCCCACTCACTGCAACTAGAGGAAGCCCGCATGCAGCAACGAAGACCCAACACAGCCAAAAATAAATAAATAAATAAATTTATTAAAAAAAAAAAAAGAAAGAAAGAAAGCTCAAATGACACTCCCTTCACCAAGGCTTTGAGAAATACTATATTTCAGGAGTTCTAAGATGCACATCTTTTCAGGTCTCTGAGATGAGGATGTATTATAAATTATCATAAGTCACATTTTGACAGTGTTTTTTTTTTTCCCCCAAGTGGTTCATAAAATAATAGTGCATCTTATTTTGGATTATTTGGCATGTTGTTGAGGGGACTAGGAGCGTGTTCTAAGAGACTGTTCTGGCTGTTCTTCATCAGCCAGGTGTGCTGGTAAGAGATGCTGCCGATTTCAGGGGGAATGGACAGCAGGTTCGTTGGGTAGTAGGGCATGAGCAGAATTCCGTTTCCAGGAAAAAAGGTGGGTGCGATACCCTAGGCAGCAGGAGCAGCATGGTAATCAAATAGTCTAACGAGGGTAATTCTGGACACTGGCTAATAATCATGTGTTTTTTAGGATCAAAATTGATGGGTGGTCCACTGAAGCCCTACCCATAAGCCCGGCAAACTGAGACCTAGGCTGAATCGCCACAGTAGAGAACACAGCCAGCCACTCATCCAATTCCCAGGACCAAATCTTTTCACAGACTCAGGGTACCTTGAATGAAGTGTGTATTAGTTTCCCAAGGTGGCTATAACAGATGACCACAGACTGTGTAGCTTCAAACAACATAAATGTATTATTCTCTCATGGTTCTAGAGGCTAGAAATCTGAAATTTGCAGAAGAATACTCCCTCTGAAGGTACTAAGGAAGAATTTTTCTTTGCTTCTTCCTAGCAATCATAGTGTTCCTTGGCTTGTAGTTATAATCACTGCAGTCTCTGGCTCCATCATCACATGGCCTTCTTCCCTGTGTGTCTCCGTGTCTCTTCTCTTATGAGGACACTAGTCCTTGGACTGAGGGCCCACCCTAATCCAGTATGATCTCATCTTAACTTGATTACATCTGCAAAGACCCTATTTCCAAATAAGGTCACATCCACAAGTACCAGGTATTGGGGATTAAGACTGGAACATGTCTTGTGAGGAGGACACAATTCAACCTCCTAATCTGCTCCCCCGCCTCCACTTGTTCCACTATAAAAACGAGGGTTCTTCTTGTCAAATACTAGAAATCAATCCTCTCTGCTTTAAACAGGAAGTGAATTTATTAAAAAGATAATCAGGTAGCTAGTAAAATCACTTGAGATGGCTAGAGAATCAGGTTTAAGTCAGAAACAGCACCCAGAACCCTTCTCCTGAACCCCTCTGATGAGTACATCGTTTCCACCACCAATGAGCAAGGGTTGCTTCACTTTGCACCACTGACACCATTAGTCCTGGATATTGGATTTCATTTCTGAGAGATCTGAGGCCTTAGGGATGCTGTCAGTGAGAGGTCCTTGCATCTACTTTTACAACTGGACACAAGAGTAGTAGGAGGCACCACAGGGAATCGCTAGGTTCTGTCCATCTTCCTCCCTGCCTCATTATGTAGCGGCATGTAGGCATCACAGTAAGATGCGTAAATCTTTTAAGGTTAATGCTCTATTTATTCTGCCTTCGAGTGAGTTCCTTGGTGCAGCCCTGTGCTCTGTGGAATATCATCATGGTGAAGAAGGCATTCTATATAAGTCCATGAGTAGAGTTGCTGACAGATCAGGGCAGCTGAGAAAACACATTCAAACCCAGAATGTGTCTGTTTTAGCTCCCTGCCTACACCATGGCCACTTGCTCATGAGCCCACAGAGCAGTCACTAGGTGGAGGGAGAGAGAAACTAACTGATGGGCACAATGGGTCATCTTGTCCACCTGATTAATGAGAGTGAGACAAAAATTCTCATACTCCAGATCATCCCAAGAAGCTCATCCACATGCCTCTTCCATAAAATTCCTTGCACTGATTCTTCATTCCTGTTTCTTCTAAGTTCCTAAAAATCATTAGCTACTGCCTAAGAATCTGGTCAGAGCCTCACCTCTGTGTAGCTCACCTTCCCCCGCCACACACACACAAAGAAGACCATGAAAGGTACTATTCAAGTTCTGCTCATTGGAAGAACTTTCTTTCTATACTATCCTTCAGGGTCTCCCCCTAAAAAGGGCTATTATCCCACAGCAGTCCACTCTGGCCTGGCTCCAGCATGTTATATACATGAACATAACTTGGCTTTTTCATTCCTCAGACAACAGATCACAGAGAACTAACTCACTTGAAGCCCTTTAGGTATGAGCTGGCTGGAAGGTGGTGGTGTGGTGTGAATAGGTGTGCTGAGGGTGTGAGCCACATTGCAATTGACATGCATCTCTTTTTAGGATCTGCTCAGATCTGGTTCTCTATATACTCTTCAATTTGATAATGGAAAGCTGCGAAATAAACCCAAAGAAAAATAGGAGGAATGAAATAATAAAGATAAAAGCAGAAATCAATGAAATAGAAACCAAAGGACAATAGCAAATATCAACAAAGGCAAAAATTGATATTTCAAAAAGGCTAATAAAATAGTAAAGCCTTAAATGAAGATGACCAAAGGGAAAAACAACCCAGAAGGCATAAATGTAAAATATGAGGTATAAAAACAATAACAGATATTTATAACATAGGCCATATGAGCAAATGCTAATAAATTTGAAGCTGATGAGATGGACAAATTCCTAAGAAAATACAACTTAACAGAGTGACTCAAGAAGAAATAGAAATAATAATTTGTCCCACATTCATATAAAGAAATTGAATTAGTCGTTAATACTTTTCTCATAAAGAAAATCCAAACATGGATTCAAGGATCAAATAATTCTAGCTTTACATGAACTTTCTATATAGCATAGTCTGTTCTGCCGTAATATGTGTCTGTAAAAAGAATTAGTTCGGGACTTCCCTGGCAGCGAAGTGGTTAAGAATCCGCCTGCCAACGTAGGGGACACGGGTTCGATCCCTGATCCGGGAAGATCCCACATGCCACAGAGCAGCTAAGCCCGTGCGCCACAACTACTAAGCCTGCGCTCTAGAGCCCGCGAGCCACAACTACTGAAGCCCGTGTGCTGCAACTACTGGAGCCCGCGCTCCGCAGCAAGGGAAGGCACCGCGATGAGAAGCCCCCCGCTCGCTGCAACTAGAGAAAGCCTGCATGCAGCAACGAAGACCCAACGCAGCCAAAAAAAAAAAAAAAAAAAAATCAGTTCATATGCAATTGTCAGTCAACAAAACATGAAAAGTACAAACCAAAGAAAAAGACTGATAGATTTGGTTCCATCAAAATTAAGAATATGTTTATCAAAAGAAACCATAGGACTTCTAGTTTCAGCCAATGGGAATAAAGAGCTGGAAAGAATATATGTCCTACCCTCACAGCAAGAAAAAAGCTGGAGAAACGGAAAATCGATGACTTTTCTTGAACCCACTGGAGAACTGAGGTCATGAGCAAACAACTCGCCTGAAAACTGGAGACAGTCAACCACAAGGAGAAACTGGACTCAAGCATTTGCTTACATGGGACAGAGTTCGGTAAGAAGATTAAAGTTAAAATGTTCAGTGAATTGCTAAAGGCTGAGCATGGGCTAATGTGAAAGCGTGGAGACCTGAAAACTGCGGAAATTGAAAGGTTCAGACCCTTGTGTAGACCTTTCCCCCCAGGAACCCCACCTGTGGTTCCTAAGGATGCCTGGGGAGAGCCTTGAGAAAGTTTCCCCCGTGGGGCTGGCTGGGGGAAGGAAACAGCAGTGACTGCTGAAACTCTACATAGCCTCATCTCCCCTGGAAAAAAAGCCTGACTTTTCAGTGGAAGTCAACAAAATCCATAGCCTGAGGGCACTGGTAGAAACCCCACCACAGCTGAGGAAGGAAAACGACAGCCACCAATGAAACAGCAGTGAAATGTTGCCTAGATCCATCTCCCCTACTTCTGCTAGGAAACAAAAGCATTCAGCTGCAGGAGAAAAGTAAAAAAGGATAGCCTGAAGGAAGTGGTGGAAATCCATTGCAGCTGGGAAAGGGAAGAGACAAATAAAAAAGCTCTTTACCCCTGGCAGAGGGCAGGAATATGCGCTACGTCCAGCGTAACTTCTAGAAAAGAGACAGAAACACTAGCGAAGGCCACACCCCCAAGCCCCAGGTTCCAGTGCCTGTGCAAAACATCAGAGAATGTCCTTCTACCCTGCCTTTAACTCAAAATGCTAGCAAGTGTGAAGGAAAAATAAGTGGAATATAGCTGGGGGTAGCGGCTGCCAAAGACTGGCTCACTGGGAGCAGCAGAAAGGCAAGACCCACAGGCAAGCAGGGACACAAAGGTCTCAGCTGAGAAATCTGCAGCCCCCGGTGCAGCATCAAGTTTTAAACCCTGACCAGCTCTTGGCTAGATTAACACAAATCCTCACAATGAAGACGCAGCAGAAGAAAAGCCATGCTTTAGGCAACCACTGATCTAATCTCTGTCGTGATACGGATTTTGCCTATTCTGGACATTTCACATAAATGGAATCATACAATGTGTGGCTTCTTTCACTTAATTTAAATATTTTTAAGGGTTCATTCATGTTGTGGCACGTGTCAGTTCTTTATTTCTTTTTATTGCTGAATGATATTCTATTGTAGGGATAGACCACATTTTGTTTATACACACATCCAGCTGATGAACATTCAGGCTGTTTCCACTTTTTAACTATTATAAATAGTGCTGCTATGAACACCTGTGTACAAGTTTTTGTGTGGATAGCTTTCATTTTTCTTGAGTATATACCTAGGAGTGGAATTTCTGGGTCACATGGTAACTCTGTATTTAGCATTTTGAGGAATTAATTGCCAAACTGTTTTCCAAAGCAGCTGTACCATATTACATGCCCACCAGCAGTGTATAAGGCTTCCAATTTCTCTACATCCTCACCAACAAGTGTTATTGTCTCTTTCATTGCAGTTATTTAGTGGGCATGAAGTATCTCACTGTGGTTTAATTTGCATTCCCTTAATGACTAATGAAATATATAAAATATAAAAAAGAGTAATACATCATGATCAAGTGAGGTTCATCTTATGGCTAGTTCTGTATTTGAAAATCAATCGATGCAATTCATCTTAACAGTGAAATAAGAAAAAACATACAATCATCTCAATATATGCAGAAAACTCACTTGACAAAATTCATCATTCATTCATGATTTAAAAAATGTTCTCAGCAAACTTGGAATAGAGGGAATTTTCCTAACCTAATAAATGATATCTCCAAATAAACCTACAGCTAACATCATACGTAATAGAGATTGAATGTGTTGCCATTAATTTTGAGAACACAGCAAGGATGTCCTCTCTCACCACTCCTATTGAACACTGTACTAGAAATTCTAGCCAGCTCATTAAGGAGGGAAAAACATTTCTTAAAACAACAATAAAAAGATAACCCAGGGGCTTCCCTGGTGGCGCAGTGGTTGGGAGTCCGCCTGCTGGTGCGGGGGGCGCGGGTTCGGGCCCTGGTCTGGGAGGATCCCGCGTGCTGCGGGGCGGCTGGGCCCGTGGGCCACGGTTGCTGGGCCTGGGCCTGCGCGTCTGGAGCCTGTGCTCTGCAGCGGGAGGGGCCGCGATGGTGGGAGGCCTGCGCGCCGCGGTGGGGGGTGGCCCCCCGCTTGCCGCGCCTGGGGAGGGCCCTCGCGCGGAGGCGGGGACCCAGCACAGCCATGAATGAATAAATAAATAGATAAATAATTAAAAAAAAAAAAAACAGAAAAAGATAACCCAATTTGTTAAAATAGGCAAAAGATCTACAAGGAAGAATTGCCAAAGAAAATATACAGATGGCTAAAAAGTATGTGAAAAGATACTCAACATCTTTAGTCACTAGGCAAATGCAAATTAAAGCTACAATACAATATCAATACCCATCTATTACAATGGCCCAAAACCACCTGCAATAGCAAATGCTAAACAGAAACTCTCATACATTGCTAGTGGGAATGCAAAAGAGTACAGTCACTTTACTTTGGAAAACAGTTTAGCAGTTTAAAGTTAAGCATTACAATACCATATAATCCAATAATTCCATTCTTGTATATTTACCCAAAACAACTGAAAACTTGTGGTCATACAAAAACCGATATGCAAATGTCTATAGCAGCTTTATTCATAATCACCAAAAACTGAAAACAACCAAGATATCCTTCAACAAGTGAACGGATAAACAAACTGTTATATATCCATACAGTGACTAAGAAATAAAAAGGAATGAACTACTGATTCATGTAACATGTATGAATCTTAAAGAGATTTAGGTGAAAAAAGCCAGAAGGCTATACATAGTATTTTATTTCATTTATATGATTTTATGGAAAAGGCAAAACTATAGGGATAGAAAACAGATCAGTGGTTACCAGGGGTTGAGGGAAGGAGGAGGAATTGACTTTTAGGACAATGGAACTGTTATATACGGTGCTGGGGTGATGGATACAAGACCCCGCGTTTGTTGAAACCCACAGTACCCCCCCACCAAAGAATTAACTTTATTTTTTGCAAACTTAGAAATAAAAAAAAAAACTGAGATGTTCAGAAAAATCCCAGGATGTAACAGGGACTATGAAAATAAACTATGTTACAAATGTATAACATACCTCACTGGAGGGGTGGGGGAAAGAAGTTGACCAAAGTAACTGGAAAAGAGTTTTCTGACTGGATACTGTAAGGGTAACAACAAAAAAAGAACTCTATATAATAAACAGTGTACTCCAAGTGGTAAATTTGTTTCTCACAAGGGTACGGGTTATCAATTTTAAATCTACTTTACTTGTGTACTAAGGTTGGTCAAATAAGTAAATAAATTATAAATAACATGAGCCAGAGTTCTCACTGTTGGAGAAAGAAGTTACAAATAAATAAGGTGCGTGGGGATGAGGCTAAATGAACCCTGTGATGCTTGATTAGAGAGAGACATCAGTATGAATTCATGTGTGTGTATGTGTATAAATATACACATACACAGACATATAAAGAAATGTATAGATTTGTGTGCATACATGGGTTAGTATAGGTAACAAGCAAATGTCTGTTAAAACTGATGTGATAGGCTTCCCTGGTGGCGCAGTGGTTGAGAATCTGCCTGCCAATGCAGGGGACACGGGTTCGAGCCCTGGTCTGGGAAGATCCCACATGCCGCGGAGCAACTAGGCCCGTGAGCCACAACTACTGAGCCTGCGCGTCTGGAGCCTGTGCTCCGCAACAAGAGAGGCCGTGATAGTGAGAGGCCCGCGCACCGCGATGAAGAGTGGCCCCCACTTGCCGCAACTGGAGAAGGCCCTCGCACAGAAACAAAGACCCAACACAGCCATAAAAATAAATTAATTAATTAATTAAAAAAAAAACTGATGTGATAAATAAGTTATGGTATATTCACGTACTAGAATACCACACAGCACTGAAAATCAGTGAACAAGTTTTATATTGTTATATATATTTGTATGTATGTAATATACATATTATGTATTATAATACACGTATTAACATGAATTCATCTAAAAATAATACTGAACAATAAAAACAAAACCAGGGCTTCCCTGGTGGCGCAGTGGTTAAGAATCTGCCTGCCAATGCAGGGGACACGGGTTCGAGCCCTGGTCTGGGAAAATCCCACATGCCGCGGAGCAACTGGGCCCATGAGCCACAATTACTGAGCCTGCGCGTCTGGAGCCTGTGCTCCGCAGCAAGAGAGGCCGCGACAGTGAGAGGCCTGCGCACCGCGATGAAGAGTGGCCCCCACTTGCCGCAACTAGAGAAAGCCCTCGCACAGAAACGAAGACACAACACAGCCAAAAATAAATTAAAAAAAAAAACAAAAAAAAACAAAACCAAAAGTTTATATGGTTTTATTTACAGGGTTTAAAAATCTACAAAACTAAACAATATAGTTTTAGAGATAGAAACATAGAAAACATTATTTACATTATATAGAGAATTTAATACTAAGTTTAGGATAACAGCTACTTCTAGGGGGAAATAGGGAGATGCAACAGGACCTTCTGATTTTTCTTTCCCCCAAGGAGGGAGTGGCTGATGGTGCTAGATGATGAGATTGGCAACAGTGACGTTCCCAGCAACCTCAACTCGCAGTTTCCATGGGAACAGTGCAGGTGGAAGCCTAACTCAGGCTGATAGAAGATGAGTGAACGGTTGGGAAGTGAGCTTGTGTGTGTAAATAACTTTTTCAAATATTAGCTATAAAAAGAAGCAGAGGAAATATGGCAGTCGCTGGAGGGAGTGGCCGTAGTCAAGAAAGTTTTGCTTTTCTTTCCGAAGGTGGGAGATGCTAGAGCTGGTAAGAATGCTCCTTTTGTTTTGTTCCCTCTCCTTAAGATACAGGGGGAGACAACCCATGTGAGACGGTAGGATACAGCTGCCTTTGAAACTGGAAGGAAGAAGGTGGACACCGACATTGGTACATTGGTAACAGTGGTAACGGGAAGACAAGTTTCCATTTGACAGCCTCGGTTCCCTCAGCCGAGTCTAGATGAAATCAGCTATACCCTACAGAGATGAAATAAGAGGAGGAGGAGTTATGTGGAAGGCGAATGTATGAAATACTCATCTTGGAAACGGGAAAGGGAGCCTACTAGAAAAGTGGTTCTCAAACTCTAGCAAGCATCAGAATCACCTGGGGGGCTTGTTAAAACACCATTTACGAACTCAGCCCAAGTTTCTGATTCAGCACGTCTGGGATGGAGCATGAGAATTTGCATTTCTAACAAGTTCCCAAATGACTCTGATGCTGTCGGTCCTCTACTAGAGAGATAAAGGATGGCTGCCAATTAGTATTTGGTGCCAAACTGGGCCAGAAATCGTGAATTTAAAATTAACCCAATCAGCCAGTGTGTGATTTTACCTTAGCAGTGCTCCTTTCTGCTGCTTGCCGGTAGGCATGGGAGCACAGCGGAGGCGGCGTTCACCTGAGGAAAGGGTTTTGCTAGGTGAGTTATGATGGTGGGACAGGGTGCAAGAGACGTGAGGACACTTGTAAGGTCGGGGTTATAATGGCAGACAGTGAAGTATAGGACAGATAAAGACAGACGGGGGGCTGATAGGCAACAGTGAAGTGATGGGTCATTAGACTGGCTGCCCTGAGTTCAAGCAGTATGGTCTAGGTGTACTTGAGCAAATGAATTGGAAGGTGGAGAAACAGTGATCAAGGAATGAAATACTTAGATTGCAGAGGGGGTGCATGGTATGTGGGTGATAAAGTTCAGGGTGTGAAATGGGAATAACTGAATGAGGTAGAGATGGAAAAAGGTCAAGAAAATGGGAGGCCAGGGTATTTAGTATCCAAATGGGTACTGAGCTCACCAGGAACGAGGACGGAAATCGAGATGGTGAGGAAGGAGTGAAAGTCTTCAGTGTGGGCTTCCTTGGTGGCGCAGTGGTTAAGAATCCGCCTGCCAATGCAGGGGACATGGGTTCGAGCCCTGGTCCGGGAAGATCCCACATGCCGCGGAGCAACTAAGCCCGTGTGCCACAACGACTGAGCCTGCGCTCTAGAGCCCACGAGCCACAACTACTGAGCCTGCGTGCCACAACTACTGAAGCCCACGTGCCTAGAGCCCAAGCTCCACAACAAGAGAAGCCACTACAATGAGAAGCCCACGCACCACAACGAAGAGTAGCCCCCGCTCGCCACAACTAGAGAAAGCCCACGCACAGCAACAAAGACCCAGTGCAGCCAAAAATAAATAAAATAAATAAATTTTAAAAAAAAAGAAAGTCTTCAGTGAGTGATGGGTAGTGAAGAGGTGAACAGACAGCAGCAGTGAGGAGGTGAGACCGAGGCTGGTCTTGCAGGCTGCGCTGAAGGGAGCTGCTGCAGGGGGCCGCACCAGCAAGGTGCCAGCCAGTTCCTCCACACGCTGACCTCCAGTGGGGGGACTGGAGGGGAGCGAGAGGAGAAGGGTGCCTTCGCTCTTCTCCCCTGGGATGAGAAGAACGCTGCCCTCAGCCTTCAGTGAGGGCCTGCTTCCTCCTGCTCCTGGCCGTTTTCAGGCTTGGGATTGACTCTTGACTATTCATAGTGGGAAAGGAGACTCTAAAGAATGCCCCAGGAAGAGGGTGTGTGGAAGGAAGGCCACGAGATGGGAGCATCCAGGCCTGGACACCAGTGTCCACCTCTTCTTCCTTGGTTACCCCCAGCTCACCACCCTCCAGTGTGGCTGGAACCAAGAAGCTCGGGCCGGGGGTGGGCGGGGGGCGGGCGGGGGGTGGACGGTGAAAGGGCAGAAGTCAGGCAGGATGAGATGCTGTCTTCGTGCACGGGTGTGATAAAGGCAGGCGTGGAGACACAGAGGAGCCTTCGAGTCCTGGTTCTGCCTCTAATCCCCCAGGGCTCGGCCAAGTCCTTGGTCCTCTCGAAACATCTGCAAAATGGGCTAGGTGACTTCTAAGGTCCCCAAGGGTGTACTGGCACTTTCCCAAGCATGACGCTGTGAACACAGCTAAGTCTGCTTTTGCTGTGACAACAGTCACTTCAGAGGCCTTGCTCTGGACCTCCTTTCCAAGAGCTGACCGACCTTGAAACTCATTCTCCCAGCATGTGACATCCGCTTCAAGAGCCTCTTACCTCCCGAGAGCAGGTTCCACGCGTCATGGGGAAGGGTGCCAGGTGATGCTGCCTCAGGTTCAGCCTGGTGGAAATCTGAGCCCCTCCCAGCTCTCTAGGGCGCACCCTTCTCAGCCCCCAAATCCTGTTGCCCATCTCAAACTGGTCCATTTATTGCCAGGCTTCTGGATGGCAGCTGGGAATTAATTACAGTAGGGCAGGGCAGGATGGGGGAGCTTTGGAAGGATGCAGGCCCCAAACTCCTGGGTCAGCAAGGGAACTGGGGCTGCCCTAGGAGCAGAGAGGGGCTGCAGGCCCACTGCTGGCCTGGCCAGGACTTTTCCCCAGGGCCAGTATATCAGATGTCCTCTCTTTACCCTGCATTCAGCCCCCTCACTCTCCCTCTTCCCTTCATTTTGAAAAATCTGATGCCCCCCCCCCCGCCCCATGTAATGTCCCCACCTCCGTGCTTCTTGGGTTTTATTAAATCAGCCGCCCGACCTTGAAACTCATTTTCCCAGTACGTGACATCTGCTTCTTGAGCCTCTTCCCTCCCAGGAAAAGAGCCGCACCCCTCATTCCAGGTGGGTCTTTACAAGTCCCACACCGCAGCAGAGTCTGGCCATCCTCCCCACCTACCTCTCTCCTGCACAGCTGAGCACTCCAGGCCTTCCACCAAGAGGCCCTTCTGGACCCCCCTCTGCCTCACTGTGGGTCCTGTCCTTGGAGGCTCTTTGCTCTGGGGTTCTGCTCTGGGTACCTCACTAGTCCTATACCCATCCCTTGTAAATGCCTGTCCCTTGTGGCTTTAAGAAAGCCAGCTGCCCTCACCCCACCCCCCAAAAAAGGTCCTAAGCAGGCACCGGTGCGGGCAGGGAGGCTGGGGGAGCCTGACCTGGGCGGACAGCATCAAAGGACAGCAGCTGGGGAAAGGGGTCAGGGCTGGGCGCCTGGGGAGAGGGACAGGGAGGCCGACTCGCGTCACCGCTACCAGCCGGCTACGGCGCTCTCTCCCAGGGCTGCCCTGGGCTTGGGTAAAGCCTGGACCCTCGCTGTGCCTTGGGTCCTATGTCCTATGTCCTCAGGCTGCCATAACAAAAACTGGGTGACTTACAACCACAGAAACTTCTTCTCTCACAGCTCCAGAGGCCAGAAGTCTGAAATCAAAGTGTGGGCAGGCCTACACTCCATTTGGAGGCTCCAAGGGGAACCCTTCCTTGCCTCTTCCGGCTTCTGGCGGCGGTTGGCATTCCTTAGATGGCAGCAGCATCTCTCCCATCTCTGGCACCGGGGCCACATTGCTGCCTCCTCTCTGTGTTTCCTATGAGGAAACTTGTCATTGAATTTAGGGCCCATCCAGATAATCCAGGATGACGTCATCTCAAGATCCTTGGCTTAGTTACACTGGCAAAGACCCTCTGTCCAAATAAGGGGATAATCAGTTTCAGGGATTTACTGTACATATCTTTGGGCCGGGGGAGGGGTGGATATTTCAGCCTGCCATGGTCCACATCTGAAAAAACGGGGATTATGACCTCTGGGACTGCTCTCTATACCTCTCCAAACGGCCCCCTGCTTGGGCCGAGGGCCCCAAAGATGCGCCTGGTCAACTTTCCTGGCATAAGGGGAGTTACGGACTGAAAGTTTGTATCCCCACCAATTCATGTGTTGAAGCCCTAGCCCCCAGCGTGACAGTGTTAGGAGCTGGGGCCCCATGATGGGATTAGTGTCCTTAGAAGAAGAGGAAGAGTCCCCAGAGCTTCCTCTCTCTCTCAGCCACGTGAGGACACACGGGAAGATGGCAGAGGGTCACCAGAACCCGACCCTGCTGCCGCCCTGATCTCAGAACTCTCAGCCCCTGGAACTGTGAGACAGGAACTTCTGCTGTTTAGGCCACCCCGTCTGTGGTATTTTGTTGTAGCAGCTCGAGCTGACTGAGGGACCCAAGGTGGAGGTTGATAACGAGAAGAGAAATGGCAGGAAGGCCAGCTCCAGTGTCTGCGGGAGGGCAGGGTGCCAACCTGCCCTCACCGCCGCCCGTCAGGCCGCGCGGTCAGGCGGACGAGTGTGGCCACAGGCTCTGGTCCTGCTCCAGCCGCCCTGTCCCTTCCCCAGGGCCTGGCAGCTCTGCCCTCCTGGTGCCTCTGGACAGGAAAACAGCACCCCAGGGGGTTATCAGGCCCAGCTCCTGGGCATTGCCTCTCCCAGAGGAGCCCAGAGCTGCCCCCTCGGGGGAGATCGTTCTGGGCATTCTTCAAATCTGGAATTGTTCTGCCCTTATCAGCTTGTTTCAGCTGGTCTGCCCGACACTTGCTCCCAGGGCAGGGCCCTGTCCGGCGGTTTCCCTGGGTGGGAGAGGGCTGCCACTGTCCAGCACGGGTATCTCCCAGCCACGGAGAAAGGCAGGCTTCACCTGGGCACCTTCCTCCCCACGGGGGAGGGGGCTGTGGCCAGAGGACCTTGCCCCACCTCTTCTTCTCCAGGCCAGCAATTCTTACTTCTTTCCTGTCCCCTACACCTGGACTGTGGCCCAGAGCCCAAGGTACGCGGATCTGATGTGCACACACCCCTGCCCAGTCCCACGTGTGACCCCTTCTCCCGCCCCACCCCATCCCTCTCCACAAAAGCAGGACAGGGTAGGGGTTAAGAGCGCGCACTCGGGAGCCCAACCACCTGGGTTCAAGCCCCGTCCCACCACGCGCTGGTCACGTGCCAGGCAAGGCTCTTCACTCTATGCCTCAGTTTCCGCTTCCGTCAAAAGTGAAGAGGTGGGTAATAACAGTAACTAACTCACACCTTTAAGCACTCAGAGCAGTGAGCGCACATAGAAAGTGCTCAGGTAACATCACCCACGATTATATTCCAAGGGAGAGGGGAAGGGTTCCTCCACGCCAGCCCCGAGTCGGGTCCCTGCCGCATCTTCCCCATCACAGAGCCATGCGGAAACTCGCCTCTTCCCCTGGGATGCTCACATCTGTACAGGCCTTGATGCAGGGGAGGGGGCACACGAGGCTCTTCCCAGGTTCCCCGGTGAGGCATGGCCGCATAGGGGAGGGTGGGGGAGATCAGCACCAGGGTGACTGTGGCCAAGCGAATTCCCAGACAAGGGGGTAAGCCAGAATCTTCCTGGGGAAGGAAGAGGAACCGGAGGCCTGGGTGGAGCCTGGCTCCAGGAAGTGTTTCCTCACCAACTGGGAGAAGCCCGGGGGAGAGGTGGGGCAGAGACGCGGAGAGGAGGGAGGGAGGGAGGGAGGAGCTTTCCTGGGGGCAGCCCAGTGACCCCAGACCTCCGTGTCAGCAGGGAAAGCCTGGGCAGCCTGAGCTTCCCTTCTGTGAGAGCTGCTTAAGGCCCGCTGGGCTCCGCGACCAGGGCCTGGTGTTAGGGACCACATGGGGCGGGGCGGGGACCCGGGAGGGGATGCTGGATATGCGCCCCTCCCTCTCAGTCTGGGCTTCCTCCTCGGTGAACTGAAGCTACCTCACTTCTGCGTCCTTCCCCATCCCACCCTGAGGGGTGTGGGTGAAGATGAAAGAATCTGATTAAGTGTCTGACTCTGGGTGAAGAAGGTGGGGAAACTCTTGTATTGAAATGTACAGACCAGGGCTTCCCTGGTGGCGCAGTGGTTAAGAATCCACCCGGCAGTGCAGGGGACACGGGTTCAAGCCCTTGGTCCAGGAAGATCCCACATGCCACGGAGTAACTAAGCCCCTGCGCCACAACTACTGAGCCTGTGCTCTAGAGCCCGCGAGCCACAACTACTGAGCCCACGTGCTACAACTACTGAAGCCCGCGCACCTAGAGCCCGTGCTCCACAACAAGAGAAGCCACCGCAATGAGAAGCCCTCGCACCGCAACGAAGAGTAGCCCCCGCTCGCCGCAACCAGAGAAAGCCCGCGTGCAGCAACGAAGACCCGACGCAACCAGAAACAATAAATAAATTAAATTAAATTAAAAATTAAAACAAAAAAGTACTGACCAGAAGACCTAAATAGACATTTCTCCAAAGAAGACATACCTGGAAGAGGTGGAAGGGCCGCGCTCGCCAGCCCTGCCCCACCCCCTCCCCCGGGGCTGCAGGGGCGGGGGGGGCCTTCACAGGGGGCTCCAAGGAGCTCTGCAATCCCTCCTAGTGACAGTCACGGGCCAGACTGGCTGCACACTGCCCCCCACCAGCTCTGCAGGTGGGGTCAGAGGGCAGAACCCCGCCCCACCCTGAAACAGGAAGTTTCTAAATACATTCTTTGGATTACTCATTATCATAATTCCGTTGCTGAAGGCAGAGAGGTAAGAGGAGAGCTTGGAATTCATCAACTGAGCCACCCAGAATCTCGGTCCTGCCTCTACCCGAGCCCCCTGCGGCCCCTGTCCTGGTTCCTCCCCCCACCCACAAGGACGTGCCCGTCCTGGACCAGCCTCCTGCCTCTGAGCCACCTGTCGCTGCTGTGCCTAATGAGAGGCGCGTGCACATGCTGACCTGAGGTTGGGGACGGGTGTGTCGGGTGTGTCGCACTCCCCGTACTGGAAAGACGGACTAACCCCCTTGAAACAACACCCTCCCCGGGCCTCCTAATCCTTCCGCCTGCTGCCGACCATGTGAATCCGGATCTGTCTGAGCCGGCAGTGAGCCCAGCAGCGGCCAAGCCCCTGGCCTACGGGTGGGCGGGGTGATGCCCGGCTGACTGGAGTCACCTCACCCGCCGGGAAGGACTCCTGTGCAAAGGTCAGGGCGACAGGACAGCACCCTGGGGAGGAGGCAGAGAGCCTTCGCTCATCGTTAACATCTGTTTCAAGGACCACCTGTGTGATGTACAGTCAGCCTCCACAGGAAGAACGAGCTTTGGGGGTGGGAGACCTGGGTCCTGCGTGAGCCTGGGGCCTCCTGGGGCCTTGGTCTCCCTGTGAGTCAGGGGAAAGAGAAATATCTACCTTAGAACAAAATGAACATTGTTTAAAATGTGTACGCGTTGGGGGAAAATGTCAAAATACTCCAAATCTTCCGAGGGGCAGGTCTGGCCCATGGGAAGGCGGGCTGACAACCTTGCCAACACCCTGCTGTGAGCTGGAGACGCCAATGTCTGGGCCAAGGGCTCCGGAAAGGAGGGCAGGCGCTGCGTGTCCCGCTGCGCCTGTGTCAGGTCTGAGGCCAAGGGCACAGGTGGGTATGTGTTTCCTCTCTCTTCTCACGGTGCAGTTTTCCACCAACCACCGATCAGAAACAGTTTATCCTCATTACTCTTAAGCTTATAAGTAGCACTACTGAGGCCTGTCCCGGCGGCCAGACACTGAGCTGCCAGCTTTACCCAGGATCGCATGTGGGTCTCCCACACCCTCTGGGGGGAGGTGCCCTCGTGACGCTGGGCTGGGGAGACACAGGCACAGACTGGGGGGCAGGACTTTAGTTGGGGGGGGGGGCTGTCGGTGGAGGCGGCTGCCCCACTCCCAGCACCAACCAACCACCTGCCGGCTCAGCTCCTGGCGGCCGCATCCCTCCCCCAGGCGCACCTGCTGCTGGCACGTCCCGGGAAGCACGCACAGCTGCAGCCAACGCGGGAGCACGGCTGGCCTCCCGCTCCTCCCTTAGCAGCCAGTTCAAAAACAGCCTCGGTAAATATTTTTCCGCAGGAGCACGTTGTCACTCCCACGCCACCCTTCCCCTCCCGAAGCCGTGAAAATCGCCAGATGTGTACGGGTTTCTCGGCTGCCCCTAGAAACCTCCGCCAGGGACCAGTCGCCACTCCCGGCCGAAAACAAACAAGGGCCAGGAGCCAGAGGGAAGTCCCGCACAGACGGTGGGATGGCGGCTGCCGGGAGAGAGCTCTGTGAAACGCGGCCTGCGATTTTCCCAGGCGATGACCGGTTTCCGCCTGCTGGAAGCTGAGTTAAGGCCCCAAGCTCAGCTTTCCAAATTTCCAAACATTTTTTTTTTTTCTGTCCTGGAGAGAAGTCTCCCCTTCCAGGAATAACACCTGCATCCTTCTTGCTGCAGAATAATCCACCTTAGGAGACTAAATGTGTGTGCGCTCGGGGAGGGGGACGGGTGGGAACTGAGGCTGTCAGCCTGCTCCCTGCAGAGCAGGGAATCTGGATTTCTTTGGTGTTTGAGGACAGGGGAGCTCTGCTTGCTGGTGGGGAGTGGGGGTCTCGTCAGGGTGTTGCTTAAAAAGAACAAACAAACCTCCTAAATGAATATGGACAAACAATTGAGGGCTGGCTCCCTTGTCCCCCCTCCCGAAGGCCTGCAGGGAAAGTTAAAAGCCATGTTCCTTTTAAACAAAGCTAAGTGGTCCTCATGTTTGGTACCTCAGAGCCAGTGGAGGAAGCTCAGTTTCCTACGGGCTCCGCCTAGGGAAGTGAATCAGGAATCCCAGGGCCAGGCCCGGCCGGAGCCAGGTGTCCAAACGGCTGAAAAGTCACCCCCGAAAAGTAGTCGAGGAGGCTCCATGTCACCTGAAGTGGGCAACAGAAGGTGTGAAAACACACACACGCACACACGCAGTGATTTCACAGCTCTTCAGAAGAAACTAGAAGCAAAATGAAATGTTTCCCTCTGAGGTTCTGCAGGTCAGGACAGGTTGTCAAGTGTTGCTTGGATCACACAAGATTGATTCTGAAGTCAGACCCAGGGCTCCTTCTCCTGGCTGGAGAAGGGGAGGCACCACCTCTTGTCCTCGGCCTCACGTGCTCCCGTCCCTACCTTTCCCCACTCTCTTCACTGCATCTCACTACCCTCCGAGTGGGTGCAGAAGCCCAGATATCTGGGCCAAGTGTATCTGGCCACCCCTATGCTCCGAGCACTGAGGCGGAAGTGCTCAAGTGGAAGACTAGACTCTGCGTAAACCACCACGATCCTCCTGCCTTGGATTTCCCATCTGCAAAGTGGGTGCAGTGCTCTGGACCCAGGGCCACAGGATTTCAAAGATGCTGGTCCCTTACAGACTGGTCTTTGCTTTTATAGTGGTAGCATCATGCCTAAAGATGGAGCCAGAAGAGGAGCTGATGCCCACCCCTTAGGCTGGGGAAGCAGGGGTCAGAAAGAGGCAGAGAGCTACTGAGCAGCCAGAACCAGATGTGGCTCAGTACACAGCCCTCCATGACTAGTCTGGGTATGTCCCCTGTTCTAGAAGCCAGGCAGACAACACTTTCCTCTGCATCCCTGGATCATAATGTCAGAACCAGAAGGACCCTAGACATCGTGGATCCCCCTCCAACAAGGGAGAGAAGGGCAAACAGATGGTCAGAGTCCCGGGCACCAGGTCACACCTCCTTTGGTATCTAGGACTCTGTGGTCCAACTCCCAGTGCGGCTCTCTATCCTGGGGGGTATGTGCCCATACGCTCCTGGCTCCAGCGCCTGCTTCCCCTCCTTGCCTTTAGATAGGGAGGGGGAGGCATCTGACCTGCGGTGAGATGAAGAGCAGAGAGGGGCTCACATTTTCCAGGAATTCAAGGTGTCACTGGCTGTCCACAGCAGCCAGCTGGGATGAGAACAGCTTCCCCCGCGCCCAGCCATCCCTGCTGGCTCAAAGCATCACGCTGTCAAGTCTAGGCTCCCCCCAGTCTCCCCACTCCCCTAGGCCCTCCTGGATGGATCCACAAACTTGAATCCATTCCCCTTAGGCCGGCAGTTCTGGGGCCGAGATCATCAGGCAAGTCAGGCCTTTCAGACCACTGAGAAATACTAAGTAGCAGCCCCTCCCTCACAGATGAGAAAAGTGAGGCCCACGGGGAGGATGGCTGGCCCCGAGTGGATGGAGCATCTTCCCCTTGCAAACCTGTTTTCTTTTCCTCCCTGCTCTTCATTCAACACCGAACTCAGACACAGCCTCCTGGGCATGTGCTCCACGCCTGCCGCCCCCCGCCCCCATACTCATACACACACACACAGAGACCCAAAGCTTAATTATCAGGAGACCCCAGGGCCAGTTATAGCTGGTGTGTAGAAACAATTGCCCAGAAGTGCCCAGGGAATCCACAGATGCAAATCTGTGTGGTCAGGATCAGACTTACTATATATAGTAAGGATTTACTATATACAGGGGATTGGAGCCAGATTCCCCCCAGGCTGGGGAGCAAAGCCAAAGTGTTTCTCCACCTACTTGCAACCTCCCAGGATGCCAAGGGGGGAACAAGAGCCTGCGGACCAGCTCCCACCTGCCTCTCCCCAGAGCCAGCTGTCCATGGCACAAGCTCTCTAGTGCCCTGGCCCACTGTAGCCGCAGAGAAGTTGACACCAGGATGACCTGAGGGCGGGAAAGCAACCTTGTGTGGTGTTCTGGGGGTCTTCTGGTGAAGCGGCATATTGGGGAGTGGGCTGACAGCACAGGGCAGCTGGCAGGCAGTGTCCCCTAGAGCTGGGGTGCAGGACTATGTCTCCCTGAGCAAGGGGACCCCGGCTCATGGACCTGCCTGGGAGAAGGTAGGTGCCTTACCTACCAGTGGCAGCTTGGGAAGCACAGGCAAGCTGGTGACTCAGCAAACAAGATGCACCCCTTTTGCCACCTGGCTCCCTGAATCCCAGGAAAATGACAGCCTGAGGGTGGATGAGATCCATGTATCTCAGCGCACCCTGCTTATCTAGCGCTAAGGAGAAAGCCCCAAACACCACTGCGTCTGGTGAGCCATTGCAGGGTGCTGGCTCTGGAATCCCCTTCTCTAAGGCCTGGGGCAGGATGACAGACTCAGACTGAATTTAAAACAGACATGCAATGCCGTCAGGATCAGGGGCTCAAAGCAGCAGGGGCGGAGGCACAACAGGAAAGAAGCCAGAAGCAACCGGCAAACCATGTTTGTTCCCATCGGAGCCGAAAGATCAACCGTCAGAAACACACACACAGCTGCAGTTCTCCTCATGATGGCTCCAACTTCCATCGGAGAAGCACTTTTATTGTTAAGCACCCAAGAGGGGCCACTAGCCTTGAATGTCACTCATTCCTGCCCACACTCAGGTACAAGCAGCTTTCCTAGTGGCCACAACCTTCCAGGCAGTTTCCTATAAAGCCCCTAAGGAAGGAGGGCCTGCTACGGCTACATCACCACATCAAGAAGATCTCGCTTAGCAACGCTGCAGATGCATCCGGTTGTATTTTTACGTTGGATGTTTTTTCATCCTGGTCCAGGTCCTTCCACAGGACTGTCTGGGTTTTAGTTCTGAAAGTCACACATCCCTGACTATCTCTCAGTCCTGGGCAAACTGGGACAGTTGGTCATTATGTTTACATCAGCAGCTCCCCAATAGATTGTTCTACCAAAAAGAGAAAAGGAAAAGGTTCCACAGTTAAAGTACATCTGGGGAACGCGGGCGTGGACAAAGGTAATGAAGGCCATCTCGGACCACTGAAAATCCTAACATGTGCTGACTTTCCGAGAAGGGGAAAAAAGTAGGTAGCATTTCCCAAACTTTTTGGATCATGGTTCCCTTTTATTCATAAAACAATTTTTTATTCATTTATCATACATTTACTGAGAGCAAAGCTATTAATATCTTGAGGACTACTCGTGTTCTCTTTGGACTGTTTGGGACACAGCTCATTTCACTGAGTTGTAAAAGAAAAAAAACCCATATGGTGCTAGTCCAAATTTATCATTTGGGTAAACTGAGGCACAGGGCAATGCCCCACTGGCGTTTATGGTGCAGAAAACCAAAGGCAGCTCTGTGAGGAGTTCCTATCTTCCTCCTACATCTCACTTCGGGAGGAAATATTCAGTTCCCTGGTTTACGTTAGACGCTGGATTGTAACCTCATGTGCCTCCTCTCCCCTCCTTCCTTCTCGGAGAAAGAAAATGTAGAGGTGGCTGTGAAAAGACCAGCAGCATGCTTCGCTGCCCGGCTTGGACAGTGTCACTGGGAATTTGGTGCAGACTCAGGGTGAGGTTGGATGAGGAGAAAGGAAGCTATTTAGAGGGGGAGACTGAGACCCACATGCTGGACAGGGGCAGCGCAGCAGGGGTGGCCAGTGGCGCAGCGGTGGCCAGAGGGGCACTTATCCAGGTAGAAAAGAGCTGTGGACTATTCACAAAAACCAAGACATGGAAGCAACCTAAACTTCCATCAACAGACGAATGGATAAAGGAAATGTGGTGTGTGTGTGTATGTGCGTGTGTGTATATATATATACACACACATACACACTATGTGCGTGTGTGTGTATATATATATATAAACACATACACATACACACACAATGGAATACTACTCAGCCACAAAAAAAGAATGAAATAACGCCATTTGCAGCAACATGGATGGACCTAGAGATTATCATACTAAGTCAGTCAGAAAGAGAAAGACAATTACTATATGACACCACTTATATGTGGAATCTAAAAAAATAATACAAATCAACTTATTTACAAAACAGCCTCAAAGACATAGAAAACAAACTTATGGTTACCAAAGGGGAAGGGGGCAGGGAGGAGAGGATAAATTAGGAGTTTGGGATCAACAGGTACACACTACTATATATAAAATAGATAAACAACAAGGATTTACTATATATAGCACAGGGAACTATATTCAGTATTCTATAATAACCTATAATGGAAAAGACTCTGAAGCTGTACACCTGAAACTAACACAATATTGTAAATCAACTATAGTTAAGTAATTTTTTTAAAAAAAGAAGAAGAAAAAGAGAAAGAGCTGTGGGATGGGGAAACTCCATTTCCCAGTGTGATGGGCAGAACCTCAGGGGCTGCCAGGGTCAGGGTCTGGAGGTGGCTTCAGGAAAGCCTGTTTTGACTTGAAGCCCCAAAGCGAAGGGCAGTGCCCCTAGCGGGTGGGGTGAGAAGCACTTGGGTGGGAACCAGGAAGGTGTGGGCCTGGCCATCGGAGCCCCTCCTTAGCTGAGCCCACCCTAACCACCCTCATCCAGGGCTATGGTGTAGAACTAACCTCCCAGAACTAGGGCCCTCATCCCGAGAGGCCTGGCTGTGGGGCAGTGACTGAAGGGGAGAGGGCCATGGAGGAGGAAGCTCAGGCCGGCAAGGAGCAGCAGCGTGGGAGGCGGCAGTAGCAGGGTCGGTTTCATCACACCTCGTACTGGGCTAGAACTGAAGCCAATCAAAGAAATAAAACTGAAATGTGTCAGGCACACCACCTACATGCTCATAGTTAACCCTCACTGTTGAGGAAGGCATGATGCCCATTTTACAGCTGGGGAAACAGAGGCCAGGGAACAAGTCTGAAATCACAAGGGTAGTAAGTGACAAAGCCTGGACCAAAACCCAAGCTTCTAACTTTGAAGCCTGGGGCATCGTGCCAAGAGATTTCAATTTTTCTTCCCTCCTCTTTGACAGAAGAACTTTTCTCTCAAAGGAATTTTTTTGTGGAGACCTACCTGCCATACAGAACAGGTAAAAGCAGAGCGGCACAAAGTGCAGGGGATGTGAATTGCACCCCCCCCCAAAATTGGCCTACTCTTAGTTTTCCCCTCCAGGTGTGCACCCACCCCAAGCTCTCGGTGGCCCCTAAGACAGCTCACAGAACATCTCCACTGGGTTTAAAAGCCACTGGCCTCCAGCTGCTGCTCTCACAAGTGTCCATGGACCAAACTCCTAAGAACAGTATCTCCCTCTGCCCTGTACTTGCCCTGCTGAGGTGCGAAGAGGAAGATGGGGTGCAGAAATTCTTCCTTCCCATCCAGAAACAAGTGGGGGACAGCAGGTTCCCCTATGCCTGCCCTGGCTGAGGCCCTGCTCATGGGAAGTCTCCTGGGCACCTGGCTCACTGGTGCAGCTCACGGCTGAGGGACCGGAAAGGGAGGGACCCCAGTTTCCCTGAGCATCACAAGGAGCTGCTCCATCAGCGCCAAAAGGCTGGAGCCACAAAAAAACAAGGGTCAAGCTGGACCTGGCTGAGCCAGAAGGTGGCAGAGCCTCAGGCCACGGGGGAAAACTCCTTGTTTCACTCATGCAGATGCAAAGTTGATCTTACTGGCAAGGTGAGAACTGAGGACAGAGAAAACCAGGGACCAGGACTACGGTAGCATGTGCCAGGGACCTATTCCAATATCCATCCTTCACTTCTTCAAAACTGAACCACTCTTTTTTGGTTAGGCATATGAGTGCCTGAAATAAAGATCACTCTTCCCTAAGGAAGTACTCTTCCCTGCTTCTCTTGCAGCTATGTGTGGCCACAGGACTAAGTTCCATTCAACAAAACGTAACTGGACAGGGTGTGTGTGGTTTCTGGCAGGTAACCTCAGAAGAGGAGCTGCAGCCTTCTTGTTCTTTTTTTGCTGACAGCTGGAGCTTGAGTAGCCACCTCGGACCACAAGGCAGCTCCCCCTCCTGCCTCTGTGTCCACTCCTCCACGCACGGGCCCAGCCCCCCTGCCACTTGCCTCTCTTCTGGAATCAGATTTGGAGCCTTGCAGTTGGAGAGCCCAGAACTGGCAGACAAGACTTCGGATTCTAAACCAGCTTGCTCTGCCACCTACTTGCTCATTCACTCATTCAGCAAATATTTATGGACCATCTACTGTGTGCCAGGTACTGTTCTAGGTGCTGCGGCTACAGCACTGACCAACAGAAGTCCCTGCCCTCGTGGAGCTTACAATCCACTTGAGAGCGAGACAAAGAAATGAGTGCCCATCAGCGGATACACGCTACAGAGAAAATGATAGGGGGAGACGGGTCCAGGGTGTGGAGGCCCAGAAAGCCTCTCTGAGAAGGTGGCATTCCAGCGGAGAGCCGCAGGAAATGAGGGGTGAGGCATGGGGACATCTGGGAGAAGAACTGCTCTTTACCGTGGCCCTTGGCGCCCAGGCCTCCGTCTCCCCCTCTCTGGAATGGTCTGTGAGATAAAGGCTGTCCACAGGTAACCTCGTGCTACCCTGGCTGGAGACACTGGCCCCAAGCAGCACGTTCAGAGCAGGTCAGCACAGGAGTCCGACCGGATGGGGGCAGAGGAACCCCTCGGACAGAGCTCGCGCATTTCTGCTACGAAGGGGGCGTGGCTTCGGCTCACACCTAGCTTACCCTTAGTTGAAGAATTAAAAAGTGTCCCTATTTCCTTACCTTCCCACTGTCCCGGGTCAGGGAGCTGGAAGGTTAGGGGTCAGACAGCTGATGGCTCCTGGGTCAGCCCACGCGCCTCCAGGGGCCTGGCTCTGGGAGGCTCCCTGCACCCCAGCCCGGAACTGCATGGCAAGGCCCGCGCAGCCGTTCCTCCGCACTCTCTTCCCCCTGGGCTGAGGCCCACAGCCTTCCGGCCGTGACAATTGGCGGACGGGGTGCCACCCTGCGCCCTGGCCCTAGGGAAGTTGGAGGTGGCTGACCCGAGGGGGATAAGGCTACAAAGGAAGAGAGGGTGGTGGTGGTGGTGCGCTCAGGGAGAGGGGCGGGGCCGGCGGGAGGATGGGTGGCTGGGAGGACGATGGCCGCCGCTGGAGTGGTCCAGGGCGGGGCTCAGCGCCATATGAGGGCATGGGGTGGGGACACGTGGGGAGGGGCCGCTCCTGAACCTGCAGATGATGCTGCCTTTGTGCACTGGTCCTCCAACAAGAGGTTCGAACCAGCCCTTTGTCCAGATTCTGACTGCAGGCTGTGGACACCAGAGGCTCACAGGCAATGGCAGACAAGACACACGGTCACGACGCACGGGGCCAGCGCTGTGACATGGTACTCGGGGAGCCTAACTCTTGAGTAACAAAGTGGCTCCAAGCCTCAGTTTACCCTGACGGTGGAGGGGTGGGGAGAGAATCTGGGCACACTACAGAGTTATCACCACCATGCAACCCTTTCTTAACAGGGTTGGAGTGAGTTTCTTCGATGCCCAGGGAAGAATGAGCCTTGAGGCTGAGTCCAGTTACTAGTACCACGGCTGCGGACACGTGCACACACATCCCTGGGAAGCCGCCAACGGGAGTCCCCGAGAACCTGAGCAAGTGAACCCCCTGGTCTGCATCCCCTCATCTGAAAAATGGGGGGGCGGTGTAGAAGATGATTTCCAGAACACTTCCAGCTCTAAAATTCTGTGTTCTCTGATTTTCCGGGTTATTTAGAAGTGGTGTGGAAACTACCCTTTGTCAACTGAATTCTGTTTTGAACAGCCAGCGGCTGCCTACTTAAATGAATCTTATGGTCAACGCTGTTGCAAATATAAAGAGGCTACTTATAGTGGATGTTTTGTGTAGATTTTCTCGAAGGCTTGCCTTAAAGAGAACACCTACACTCGTGAGGCTAGTATGGCCCGAAGAGCCACAGTCCCAGATCTGCCACCTGATCTGATCTTCTAACAGCCCCACACAGTGCAAGGACACAAGACAAGGAGAGACCCGCACAACTGCACCGGCGTTCCTGGGAATGGGACAACACAGGACACACAACACACCCAGCCGAGCTCCCTGCCCTGCATCGTACCCCATGGGCACAGATAGGAAGTGCGCCCAGAGCTGAGGACGGAGCTCCCGGCCTCTCGGTCTGATGAAGCCTCCAGGCAGGCTCGGGCTGCTGCGCAGGGGGTGGGCAGAGGCCGGTCACTCCCATTCTCCAGTGATGCGGGAGGATGTCCGTTCCGGCCTGAGCTCCAGCTTGCACTCAGCAGACCTGCAGAGGGCCCCCGGGGTGTGAAGAAGCCGGCCCTTCCCAGGGTAGGGGTCATCTAAATCCCGACGCTCCTCCCAGCAAGTGCAGAGAGCTGTCCGAAGGGCTCCTCCCACTTCCCTTAGGAGCCGAGGGCGAGGAGCTGAGCTGTCCTCACAGCAGCCGCCAGTCTGGTCCAGACTCCCAAGCCCAGAAGCCCCGACCCTCCGCAGTGCTCCTACCGGCTCTTGGCTGCTGCAGAAAGAGCCCAGTGGCCAGCATCACTGCCAGGGTGTGAGCTGGCCTCGTGCCCCACTTCTGGACAGCCTGAAGCCAGGGGCTAGGGCCAGTTCCCCCAGAGAACCGGGGTCCAGATAACATCTCCTGAGCTGCGCTGGCCCTGCCCTGAGGGGCTTACCACTTAGCAGCCGGGGAGACACCCACACAGACTGTGGAACATAACTGGGTTCCATCTAGGAAACCTGGGAAGGCTTCTCAGCAGAGAAGATACCTGAGGACGGATAGAGTTAACTCTCCAGCTCCCCGCCCCCGCCGGCCCAGGGGAATTCAAACCAGGTGGAGTCCCCTTCCTCTCTCAGCTTCCAAAGGGCAGAGATATCCAAACCGCACTCAGCAGGAGCCCCTCCTCTCCCTTTAAACCTAGATTCCTGAGGGAAAAGCAGATGCGTGGGGCTGCCTGTCCCCTACCTCTGCGCCCTGCCTTCTCTAGGTCCAGGGCGACCCCCCGAGGACCCTCCTGGGCTCACCAAGCTCCGCTCCTCTGCCCCTCCCTGGGTGGCCACACCCTGCAGCTCTGGGCCAAGCTGCCACCTGGTGTCCCTCGGAGTCTTCGCTCATCCTTCCCAGCCCGTCCTCTCCTCCTCTTCTCAGCCTGCTTAAACCAGTCTCCTCCTGGTACCGCCCCACTATGTCTTGCTCACTCCTGCCTCAAAGCCAAGCCCAAGCAGCACCACACTAGGAACACCCACCATCCCCTAACCCCATCCCACAGAATGTTCTTTCCGGGCTCTGAAAGTTCACCTCCTCCCCAAAGCCCCCCTGCAGCTCACTGATCCCATCTGAAGAACCCCCATCACGCCCCCAGCTTATGATCTCTGTCTTCGCTACACCCTGGAATTCATTCCGCCTCGGCCACCCTAGGAAGGGTCTCCTACTCCACACTGACCCTTTTATTTTAAAATCCCTGTATGACCCCACCTCACCTCGCCCAGATCGCCCCTTCCCAAATCTTACCGCTTTCTCACACCTGCCTCCCTTTCCCCCATTGTGTGGCACTTAAGCTTCAGTTTCTATTACTACCTAGCAATTAATTGACACCCACAAACATTAGCAGAATCCTGATGCTGGGGGCACCTTAAACCGATCAAGTGCTCAACACATATGGCTTACTAATCATAACAGCTAGGATTTTCTGAGCTCTGACTATGAGTTGTGCACAATGGCAAACTCATTACTATGTTATCTCTCATTTTCAGAGCAGCCTGCAAGGTGGAGATTTGTTGTCATTTTTTACAGACTCAGAGAGGTTCACTATCTGGTCTACAGTCATGCAGGTCTGTCTGATCCAAAGTTTGAGTGTTTTCCACCACCTCAAGCTGCCTTTCCCTTGCCTAGGATTCATCCATCAAATGACTCAATCAGACCCATAGAAGACAGAGTACTCAGTCAGCCTGTCCTTTCGAGCAAAAGCCCAGAAATGTTATAACAGTGAAACTAGAGGTCCCTCTGCCCTTTCTATCTTACAGATAAGGAAACAGGTTCAGAGGTGCGACTTGCCATATGGTTTGACCAAACGTATATCAAACCAAAAAGCACTGAAAAGGGGTCTAATGAGCTGTTGGCCCTGGTTTGAACGCTGCTGACGCTGTAGGCTGTGTGATCCACCTATATGAGAAAGTAAGCTCCCAGGGCCCCGTCGGGGGTAATTCCTTTGTTCCACTATAAACCTTGCTTAGAACTAAATCACAGGATTCCAGCAGTTTGGGGGTTCGTCATCCCAGATGACTGCAACCTACAGAAGGGCAGAGATGGAGCAGTCCTTACTGAGTCCCTATAGCAAAGTGTGAAATCTACCATAGCCACTAAACACCGAGCCTGTGCCCTTCAGCCTTTTCTGGCCACAATATATGCAAATAATTATAACAGTAATACTCCCTTGCCGGTTTACACTCTTCAAAGCACTTCCCTTTATCACAGCATATTGTAATAGCATTTTAGAAACTGGGCACCTGGGCTCAGGTGACTTGCTGGTGGAGGCAGAAGCAGGGTTATGGTTCCTTTTTTCTTTACTGTATTTGTTTACTACATACCAAGCTCCTACCATGCGCCATGCCCCATGCTAGTCTTGAGGAGGGATTTCGGAAGAGACGGGGTGTGGGGGCAGTACGCAGATGCCAGGGAAGACAGTCCCAACCTTGAAGCCAGCAGGGAGATGGGCTTGGAGCTTTTCCCGTGGGTGGCTCCGGAGTCTCTCCTCTTAGGACAGAACAGCAGGACTCCTGTCCCACAACCTCCACCCTCTCCTCCAAGCTCAGCCTTTTGAATCTCAGAAGCACTGGGAACTATAGCGCATCCCTCCTGACACAGTCCACCTCCCTTCTGGATGGTGCTCAGAGCCCAAATTGAAGTCTGCCCTCCTGGGAGCAGGGCTGAGGAGAGCGGCCACAATCAGGCATCTTCTCAGCCCTGCAGGTTGTGCAAATCCGCGGTGGCTGCCATCCTCAGAGCTGTCCCGACCGTTCCTCACACTGCGACCCCTCCTCCAGGGGTGCACACCCTTCACCCACTGGCTGTGCCCATCCCTTTCAGACCAGGCTGTGAAGTAACAGGGCCGCCCACCGGAGGATGCCCAAACCTACTCACTCTCTGAGCGCCAGCCCCTTCCCATCAGCAAAGTTCCCTGTGACGCAGAGAAGAGACTGTACTGCCATCCCACCCCATCCTTCCCCTAAGACTTAAGTCCCAAACAGCAGCACCTACCAGGAGCAGGGTCCCTTCCCTGTCTGGGCTGTCACCACAGTCCTCCTGACCCTAGAGTGGAAACATCACTCTTTCTCCCTGCAGACACCTGCTCAGGTGGGCAAGAAAGAAATGCATCTCTCTCCTGGGGCTGAGACTCCAGCTGTTCCTAGGCGCTTTGGGACGCTACCTGTCCCCCCAGACTTTCACCTTTAAAAGAAATATGGGAGATGTTTCTAAGGCACAGCCCAAGCCTGTTTCATGAGAGAAGTTCTTGCTTCTACAAAGGGGCTGGAAGGGAATCTCACCTTCCTGGCCAGGCACTGAGAAGGGAGCTGTTCCTTTGGTGACATGGAGGCAGAGCCCCCACTCAGGTGAGTCTGGGATTGTGGATGACCCCCTTACTCCCTCCCCCTCTCCACCCGCTCCAGCACAGGCTCGGGTGAGCTAAGCCGGCACACAATGCTTGGAAAAACCTCTCTGCGAACGCGAAACACATAGCCACGAGGGCTGTTACTGGAGGCTTGTCACCTGCTTCGGGGACAAACACGGAGAAAAAGAGCGATCAGACCCTGGGGGTCCAGAGGAAGCGTGGAGCCTCGCGGTGCCCTAATTCCCCGCTCTAGGACCGCAAACCCAATCAGCGCCCGCGCGCCCCTGTTTGCCCCAACACAATCCACGGCCACTCCACCCCAGTGGAGCCCCGGACGACCCACGCTCGGAGCCCGGCACCTGCGGCGTTCTCGGGGTGGGAAGGGACTTGGATGGTGCAAGGTCAGGGCTCCGCGTGTGGCCCCAGCCAGTGGTGCGCGTAGGGGCTGCTCCCGGTCCCGCCACGAGGAGCGGCGGGTTTCCCAGCGGCGGGCCCGGCCGGGGGCGCATGGGCACGACGCGGGTCCCGGCGGAGCCCGAGCCACCACTCACCATCCTGGGAGAGCGACAGCGGCAGCAGCAGCAGAAACGCCGAGAGCACCAGCGCGGAGCGCATCGTGTCCTGGCCTCAGACCCGGAGCAGGTGGCTGAGGGCTTGGCGGAGGGTCCGGGCGGCCGGGCGGCAGGAGCGTGGGCGCCTCTCGGGGAGGCCTGGCGGTGGCTCGGACGGCCGGGCGCTGACCCGAGACTCTCGAGTCGCGCTCCGCAGGCCCCTCCTCGTGGCCGCTGCGGCAGAGCCGGGCCGAGGCGCGGAGCCAGGCGGCAGAGGAGCGGCGGGCGGCTGCGTCGCGGGCGGCGTCTGCGCGGCTGCGGCCCTGCCGGCGGCTGCTGCGACTCCGGTCCCGTCCGCGCCGGCCCCCGCCCCCTCCCCTCCCCCAGGACCGCGCGGGCGGGGCGGCGGGGCCGGGCGGGGCGGTGCTGGGCGGAGAACAATGAGCAGAGGAGGAAACTCCGCCCTGGCGCGCGGCGGGCGGGGGAGCGCGGCGGGCGGCGGGCTCCGGGCTCCCGGCGGGCGGCCCCCGCGCGGGCGGGGGTGTGAGCGTGAGCGCCGGGAGGAGGGGTAGCCGGGGGGCTCCAGGCGCCGGACTGCCCCCTGCCCGCGGGGCCGCCCGCCCGGGAGCGCAGGTGTCGCCCGCGGTGCTTCTGAGGGGGTCTGGCGGGACCCCCCCTCACTGCCGGGGTCCTCTTCGCCCAGATCCGGAGCTAGGAGGCCCCCAGGGCTGTGTGTTCGCTAAGGAGCACTCCAGGCCTCCCAGCTGCAGCGCGTTTTGCTGCAAAGCCTGAGAAGCACGTCTCCCACTTGCCAGGTGCAACTCACCTGCGGGCGGGCCTTCTGAGCAGGTCTGCGCCGTAGGGTCTGCACCCGGCAATCTGGACTAATTAGTGGCTTAACCTCTCTGAACCGACCTCACCTGTGAATGGAGGTGGTAGTTAACAAAAAAAAGACAAGACAAATTTTTGAGGGATTAATATGTGCCACTTTGTGTTCTAAGTGCTTTGCATATATTAATTCATTTACTCTCCGCAACAGCCATGTTTTCGGCTTCATTTTGCAGGCAGGGAACTGACTGAAAAAGAGGTTTAAGAAACTTGCTAGAGATCACATAACTGGTAACTGTCAGGCCTGCTTCTGAAAGTATCAAGTTTGGAGACACTTGGCGCAGTGCCTGGCGTGTAGTAATTGCTCAGTAAGTATTAGCTGTTGTTCTGACTCTCTATCAAGAACAGCCATAAAGATTTAGGGCTTCGGGATCAAAACCGACTTGAGCTCAAAACCTAGCTGTGCTCATCTATTAGTTGTAAAACTCTGGGCAAGTGACTCCATGTACCTCAGCTCTTTCCGTCTGTACAATAGGGATAACAACACCTACCTCAGAGGGTTGCTATGAGACTTAACTAAGATAAAATGCAGGACGAGCGCTTAGCACAGGACCAGGAACATAGAAAGTGTCCGGGAATGAAGCGGCCGGCGCTCCCAGTACTGGAAGGAGAAATTTGCCGACCTGAGATGGAGGTGGGAATTGAATTCCGTAAACCGAGGAAACCCGGTGAAAGAACAAAGAAGTACCCCTCTGTTTTTCGTTTTGTTTTGTTTTTCAAAAGCTGCTGGGAGGATGCAGATCCTGGAACCCCCTGCGGAGGAGGCGCACGGGTGGCGCCGGGGAAAGGGAAGCAGACCCAGAAGGGGGAGGGGGGATTAACTCTTGGGCGGGGGGCGCCAGGTTTGGCTCACGTGACTCCTGCGTTGATAATTTGGAGTCTTTCTGCCAGATGGGTCGAGGGGTGGGAGAAAGAAGGGGTGTCCCCAGGACTCAGCTCCGTGTCAGAGGCCGTGGACTCCTTGAGCCCCTTAAGTGGGCTACACGCTGGCGCTGCCGGAAAGGCACAGCATCTTTGGAGCAGCGAAGGAAGCGCTGGTGCCCTGGCTGGGGTTCCGCGGCGGCAGGCTCAGGCTTGGGAATGGCTGACTTGCCTGTTTTCATCAGGAAGTTTCTGCAGGATCATTCTGGCCCCGTTTTCCGTGCCGCATATGGGAAAGACAGTGTGTTCCCTATAAATACTGTGGGATGTGTGTGTGTGTGACTATCTTTTATACTTTTTGGTACTGTTCTAAATATCCGTGCCAACAAGAGGGCTTGTTTCTCTTTCTGAAACCAAGCAATACGCTTTAAACATTGGGATTTAAAAGTTTTTGTATTGTGTGCTCTCTGATTTCAAGTGTTTTGCACTCAATCAACGGCTCCAAAAATCTAGAAATGATCGTGTTAACTTTGCAAAGGGAGAGTGTATACTTCAAATTCACATGATTTGGGGTTGGTCCCATTACCAGATTGTGCAAAATTAAAATGAGGGCAGACATCCAAGCGTAGGAAAGGGGCAGCTCTTTGTAGCTGAAGACTTAGCAGAATCAGAGATGCCCTGGACCCTCCCCCGTAGCCAGCAGCACCCCATCATCCTCCCACCTGCTGCAAATGGAGCTTTCAGGAATGAGGCTGGACAGGCTGAGAGATCACCTGTGGTCAGTGAGCAGAACTGCCCCAGGTACCTGGCCTGTGCCCTGGACCCCCTTTAACACAGCACTCCCACTAGCTAGTTCACTGGCCCAGAACACCTGAGTTTATAGTCAAAACTCATAGCACTTTGTAGATGCTAGTCCATAATCCTTCTGAGATTTATTACACTTTGTTTATATGTATGCATGCATTAGCTCCCCTAGGAGACTTTCAACTTTTTTTTGCTTTAGACAATTATATTTATTAACATATTATTTTGAAATAATTTTAGATTTACAGAGAGTTGCAAGACTACGAGAGTTCCTGTATACCCTTTACATGGCTTCCTTTAAGGTTAGCATCTGAAGAAAACATGGCACAATGACCAAAATTTTAAAAATTAACATCAATTCAATACTATTTACTAATTTAAGACCTCAATCAAATTTTGTAACCTTTTTTTCTCACGTACTTTTTCTGGCCCAGGAAGTCATCCAGGATCCACATTGCATCTAGTTTTCCTGTCCAATTTCTTCTACAGTTGATGACAGTTCCTCAGTCTCTGTCTTTTATGACATTGACAGATGCTTTCAACTTCTTAATGTGGGGTCTCTCTCATTCACCTACTTCCTCAGACCACCCGGAACAGCACGTCACATCATATAGATACAGATACAGATGTAGATACTGAATGCAAACA
The DNA here is from genome assembly GCF_965194805.1 of Balaenoptera borealis. Lineage (NCBI taxonomy): Eukaryota > Metazoa > Chordata > Mammalia > Artiodactyla > Balaenopteridae > Balaenoptera > Balaenoptera borealis. The sequence continues at coordinate 108,831,851 of NC_138864.1, forward strand.
TGAATGCCAACTGGTAGGTATTACACAGGAATCTATGGCACAGGTTTAAAAATCCATGGTTTTTCCCCTGGTCGCTGTCAGTCAAAGCGAGCAGTCATGATACTTGGCCTCACCTGCAATCTGGTGATGTTGCTGACTCATCCTTAAATGCAGGTGTGATAAAGTCCTCCTGATCCGCATCCTTAATAACTTTAATCTCCATCCACAACATCTACATCTAGGGGTGGGACAGAGCCTCCAAGCACCACATCCCCCAATAAAAAATAAAAGCCCACGTATCCATCCTGGGGCCACATCACTGTTCATAAGGTGCCAAGGATGCTCATACTTTGGCTTTCTAATCTCTGACCTCTGAGTTCCTTGGGGGCCCAGGATGGCATTTCTTTCATCTTGGAATCTCAGTGCCCAGTACAGTGGTGCCCGCCCCCAAGAAGGTGCTCAATACCCAAAGGCTGAATAGATAAAGAAGTGGTTGAATTTTATCTCCAAGGCTGGGCTTTATCTCTGACTGCCAAGCTTTGTGATTCTATGAATATCAGCTGAGGTTCAAATTGGGCACCTCTCCCCAAAGTCATACACTTACCTATTATTATTCAACAGCATCTACTCTGACAGCATAGAATGCCAGGCCCTGTACACGGTGCTGAGAATGCAGACGCGGATGATACAGCTTCCACCCTCTCAGGGGAGAAGCCACACCTGTACACAAACATAACTGAGGTGCCGTAGAGGCTGTAACAAGTGTCATGAGCAGGCACGGGGAGGCAGAGAGCAGGGCAGGCTCAGCTTCACCTGGGGAGGTCAGGGCTGGCTCCTGAGGAGGAAACAGGGTCTCGGAGAAGGAGTAGGACTTCACCAGGGGAAGAACAAAAGCAACAGCACTCTGGGCAGGTGGAGCAACATGTGAAAGTGAAGAGGGGACCTGAGAACTGTAGGCAGGTGTTTTGCCCTAAGTAGAGTGCAGGGTTTGCAGGCAGGGATGGAAGATGAGGCCGGAGAGGCGGATGGGGTGAGATCCTTAGACAGTGGAGAATCCCCAAAGGGTCATAAGCTGGAGGAGACAAGACCAGCTTTCCAGTGAGCAAGATCATTCTAGCTGCAGTGGACTGAAGGCTCGGGGGTCAGATGCGAGACTGGAGGTGAGCACAGTGCTTTGGGAGGCTAAGGCTCCTGTCCCTGAAGGGCCTGAGCTCAGACAATGGCGGTGGGAAAAAAGAGGAGGGGCTGTAAGCAGCTCCTTTGCCTGTTTTTTGTTTGTTCATCCCTATTTTCGTTAGACCTTAACCATAAAGATGAGATCGTTAGGCAACATTTAACTAAGTTCCTGATTTCTGCTTTTCTAAACATACACAAGGCCTTACCTAACCTGTTGATTCCTTTCCTGGATTAGAAGGAATAAGAATGAAGAATTAAGTAGTTAAAGAATGACTAAAAAAAAAAAAAAAAGAATGACTGACTCTCTACCCCCAGCTTCCCCTTAGTAAATTTGCAGGTGGACCACGAGGGCAAGAGAACTTCCAATTGCAGACGGATCACGTGAGCAAGACAGAGTCCCAAGGAAGATGGGGAGAAATCAGCAGGCCTGCATGTAATGGAAAGATGACGGAGAATCTGACCTCCTGCCTTAATGATTAACTGAGATTGTTTCCCCTTTAAAAATTGTCATGGCTGAACAGAATCTTTGGAGTTGGTCTCTAGATACAAGTCCACTTTCTCCCCAGATTGCCGGCTTTTCTGAATAAAGCATCTTTCTTCTCTGCGAAGCTTGCCCCTCAATTTATTGGCTATTGTGCGTTCAGTTACAGGGCCTGATACAGGAGGTATTTGGGGGTCAGAATGGATAGGACTTAGTGACACACTGGATGTGGACGTGGTGTGTCATGTGGCGTGTGTGGTGTGTTGAGGGCATGGAGCCATGGAAGGAGTCTAGGAGTCTAGGCTTCCCACTTGGGTTACCGCGTGGATTATCTGAGTGCCAAGGTTGAATGTCACTAACTGAGATGGAGAACATAGAAGAAAGTTTGGAAGTAGAAAATGATGAATCCCACTTTGAACGTGTTGACTCTGAAGACCCATGGGGCACTCCGGGGCCAGGTCTAGAAGTTGTATCTGCGACACTGAAGCTCAGATCTGAGGTCAGGACAGGAAATAGAGATTGGAGAGCCATCCATGTGCAGGCCGGGGTTGGAGCCATGGCAGAGGATGATTAGCCTGAGATGCTGGGCAGTGAGAAGAGGCTGGAGGCAGAGCCTTTCAACATTCACGGAAGGCGCTGAGGAAGTGGAGACGGGGACTGAGGAGCTGCCTAGGAGGTAACCAAGAGAGAAGGGCGCCATGGAAACAGAGGGAGGGTTTTAGTAAGAAGAAGGCGGTCTGGTGTCACCTGCTGCGAAAACTGAAATCTACTGATTGAATCTGGCAATGAGAGGGTCACTGGGAATTTCACCCAGAGTGATTTTAATGACGTGCAATAACTTGGGGGAGTCTATGGAGATGAGGAGAGAGAGGCATTGAGTGTGGGTGTGAAAGGAAGGAGGGAACACATAAGGTCGAGGGAAAGGTTTGTGTGTATTGGTTCACTGTAGAATTGGAGAGATGCCCATGAGTGCGAACCGAGAGAAGAAGCCGTCGAAAGGGAGAAGTTACAGGAGATGGGATGTGAAGTAGAGATGGAAGGACTGATCTCAGGCAAAGGAACTTCGTTGCTGAAGCTGGGGGATTGGGACACTCTCTGTCACAGCAGATGAGGAATGGCCTTGGAGTGAGTCAGCTGGAATTTGAATCTTTGTTCTGTGATTTAATAGCTGTGTGACCTTGGGCTTTTACTTAACCTCTCTGAGCCGGAGGCTCCTCCTCTATAAAACAAATAACAGCATGAATCTTGCAGAATCACCGTGAGAATGTGAGGGAGTGCATAAATGCCTCACTGACACTCAATAAATGGAGGGTCATAGTCTTGTGTCCACGAAAGAACTGCTCCACTGCCCGCCTCTCCTGTGAGAAGCAGGGGCAACAGGACAATTACTCTGTGCTCTTTCCTGTTGCTGCTCCTCAGCAGACATTTCCCCTCCCAGAAGCCCTCATTCTGGATCAGAAAAGCAGGTCGTGCCCCAGAACGGCAGGTTTTCCCACCATGGCTGCCTCCACGCAGGCCAGGGCTGGGGGTTACAAAATCAGGGTGTCTCTCCTCATCAAATGCAATGGAGCTGCTTGTACGAGGGCCCTCGAGACAGGGCTTAGCACCTAACCATGATCTTCGGGATTCCCAAACACCTCAGATTCAGAGACAGCCTGGGGCTCAGTGGATGGTCCAGATCATGGGCCCAACACCCTCATCTCATGGGAAGAAAACTGAGGCCTGGAGAGTTGAACTCACGTGTTCCCGCTCACACAGCTGGTAAACAGCATTGGTTCCAGATCCTGTCTAGAACTCCAGCCACTGTTCTAACATAGCCCATGGCCTGGGCATGAAGTATCCACACTCACGCAGCTGGGTCAAAAAGCCACAGGTCCCACGGCAGGAACAAAAGGTGATGTGCAGTGGAGATGGGGCTGGGGGAGGGAGATAACAATCAATTCCTAATTAAGTTGAAATAAAAGAAGCCCAGGGCATGGGTTTTGGTTCAGTCTTCCTGATCCGTGTGCCCAATCTGCTTTCCAGTCTCATCTCCCACTTAACCCCTGACCATCCTTCCCCCTCCTGCTAAGTCCTCTGCTCGGTGCAATAAAACAGCACGCAGTTAACTTCTTCTACCTGGAGGCCGACCAGGACCAGAATGTGTGCTTGAGTAGGATTGCTTGGAGCTTTGCCTGTATTCTGGGCATGTGCTAAACACTACTTTCCTCACATGATTTAATCCTCATACAATGCGGAGAGGTAAATATATTACCGTTAATCCATTTTGCAGATGAGGAAATAAACACCTTATTTCCCTGCATCCACCTGAAGGTAGATGTCGCTTTTTTCATGTCCCTCCTCTCAGGATGTTGACCTGTGTGTGTCTAATTTCCCCCATAAGCCCCGAGCTCCTTGAGGAAGGAGCTGTATCTAGTTCTGCTTTGTACCCTTGGCGGTCCCTGGTTCAGCATCTTGTCTCCTCCCTCCTCTCCTGCCTTCCCTCCACCTGCCACCAGAGTGTTATCCTTGGAATCAGATGTGATAGATCCTGTCCCTCACCTGTTCAAGCTCTTGTCTGCTTTCCTGTTGCCCAAATTCCTAAACCCAGCATTCAAGGCTTCCAAATTCTGGCCCCAACTAACCTTTTCATCTTCTCCCACCGAGAGGGAGAAGGCTCTTTAGATTCAACTGTGACACTCACTGTCATGCTCAAGTCTTTGCCTTTGCTTCTCCTTGTGCCTGGATTAACCTACTTTCCACCTGTCAGTGTTTGAAGGCTCAGATTTGGTGCAGGCTATTCAGATCTGTTCCCCACCTCTCAGGTCATAATCACTTCCTCCTCTTTGTTCCCCTGGCCTAGAGTTAGTACCTTAATTCGCTGTCTAATTTCACATGTTATTTGTTAGTTATATACACATACACCATGAGTTCTTTCTTTGAGGGCAAGAACCTCACTTTATTTGTGTGTCAATTCTATACTCAGCATGGCTGAAGTTGGCTTTTGATAACAAAAACAATGTGAGTAATATCTAGAGTTTGTTGATCCTTACCACATGTGCTAGCACTGAGCTAGGGGTTTTACGTGCACAGCCTCATTTAGTCTTTTCAGCAACCTCGTGAGGTGCCGTTATGTATCCCATTTTATTGATAAGGAAACTGAGGCATTCACAGAAATTAAGTCACTGGCCTAAAATCACACAGATATTAAGTAGTGGAGTCAGGATTCAAATCCAGCAGCCTGACTCCTAAAATCATCACACTATTCAGAGAGTGAATAAATACGTGAATGAATAGTGATATTTATTGCACTATAATTTTGCCTGCTGTGTCTCATAAACATTAGTTAAGATGAAATATCTGTCCCTAGGAGCAATCTAAAACATACAGTGCAGATGTAGCAGGCGACTAGTGTTTTCCTCAATTCAGGAAATGATTGGTTCACCACGCGACCCCTCCTACACTTGTCAAAACCCACACTCCCTGTACCCCCAGAAAGCCTGCCCAATTCAAATAAAAATTGGCATGGATTTAGCCTTACAGTTTTCAGTTACTGAAACCTCATTATACAATACGCATGAGCCGTAGACCACGCCCTGCATTTAAGTTAAACACGTGCAAGAACTTTTCATTTAATCACCAGATTCTTCACGTCTCTGGGCTGCTTGCTCCATCTGCAAAAGTCAGAATTGCTGTACCACCCACAGTGTTTTTATACCACTGCTCCCCAACTGTCTCTTTCTCATTCCGAAGGATCTTCTAAACTGCTTTAACTGGTTGGTATTTGTTAAAGGTTTTTATTCAGTCTTCCTGGTAGCTTGATTCATAAAACCCAGGTTTATCCAACCCCATTATTATTTCTGCTCTTGGGGGACACACTCCATTTACAGGGACGTAGATCCAGGAGGAAGGTATCTAGCCCAGGTGTCCTTCTTCCTTGCTAAAGAGGTGACTAAGACTACAGGGACAGGGTTGAAGACCTGCAAAGATAAACAAGCTGGCCAGATATGGACGAACGGCGGGGCTGGGATGTAGCTCTGGAGGTTCCCATGACCTCATCAACCTCTGAAGCATTGTTCTCCCCCTGTTACCAGAGCATTCTGATAACACTTACACACTCAGAGTGCACAGCCGGGGTTGTAGGGTCTGCGCCGTGCAGCAGGGAGACAGTGCAAACCCCTCTGCTCAAATTGGAAAGAATCCTGACAATCATTTATTCGGAGGCTTGACTAACATCCCAGGTTCAGAGAATCCTAGAGTTTAAAGAGTGCTCTCCTGAGTCCTCTTCCTTCATAGCAGGGGTGCTTCGTGCACTTCTAGATTTATGTCTCTGTGTGCAGTTCTGGGCTCCCCAGCTGCACTCTCTGTGATCACTCTTACATCCCAGCGCCTAGCACGGTGCCTGGCCACAGTAGGTACTCAATAAAGACAGGTTGGATAAATGAATCAAATTCCAGAGATAATTTTAAAACAAAAATTGTATTTCTATTCTTTGTTTTATCATCAACTAGCTCATGATATCAGGAAACTCTCTGATCAGGAAGTGTTAGTTTCCTTATCTGCAAAATGGGAGGAAAATATCAGCCCTAACTCCTTTCCAGAGTCGCTTGGAAACTCTGGAGGCAAAAGTTGTTGCAGTTTGAAAAATACAAACCTTTGTAGCTATTTCTCATTAAAATACAAACCTCTTTGTAGCTATTTCTCATTATTATTATTCAATCAGTCTCTCCTGGACTTTGCACAGGTTGATGTGGCAAATCATTTTAACTCCAGGAATGAACACCCCATGTTATATCATGGAGCGCCTCAAGATTGTTTTAAACCTTTGAACCTTTGGGGGACAGTTTATAGATGCACTTTCTGTGCTGTTTTTAGCAGAGCCCTGGGTCCAACCCCTAGACCCAGAGACAGTGACGGATGTAGGAGGGTGTGAGGGCCAAAACCCAGAGGTTCATCCCTCTGTCTCAGGGTAGGACTGTACCTAGTTGCTTCTGAATGAAGCAGCTTTCTCCCCTCCCTTTCATAGGGAGTCCCGGGAGAGTGAATTTCACAGCTTCCCTCTCCTCTCAGGAAGGCTCTCACAGTCGCTGTGTCCAAGGAGTCCTGGCCTCTGAGCTGTATCTAGGCTGTGAGCTTACTGGGTAAAATAGTTCAGACTCTTCAGAGGAAAGCCTGGGCCCAAGGTTAGTCAGAACATCTCCCTGGGGTCCATCTTTCACAAAAATCATACCCTTTCACCTTCTGATGACTAAGGGTGCCTTTCTATAGCAATCACCTTGTGCAGCACCAAAAGACTGCATTGTCTCTGCAGCTGTTGAGTGCTGTCTTCCAACTGTTACTGAATACACAGACCTAGGCTCCTAGGCTTCCCCCTTCTGCCCAATGCCCCACATTCCCAAGCCCCAGGCCTCAACACTGAGGACCACCCCCAAGCTCAGTCTCCTCATTTCCCTCCAGTAACCCATCAGCGTTTCCCTCTCCACTTTTGAAACCAAAAATCCCCCCAAGGCAGCGAGGTTTTCCTTGGGAACTATAAGACACTGAACACATGGGGCTCCTCTGGCCACTGGGAGTCAGCAAGCCTGGAACTGCCCAGATTTCTAACCCGGGACTCAGTCCTTGAAGATGTCTTCTTCCTGCGCCAGGTAAACTCAGTAATTATAATTATATAGCTAAGGTTTGCTGAGCACTTACTTTGTGCCAGGCCGTGTTTGAAGTACTTTGCAAGCAGCCTCTAATTTAATGTTTTGCAACAAACCTGTGAGGAAGGAACTATTTTCTTCCTATTTTATATTCAAGAAAACAACATTAATAACTTGCCCAGAGGCAGACAGCTAGTAAGTGGCAGGGCTTGGCTTCAAAACCCCGAGCAGTCAACTGCACGTGCTCTTAACCATTCTGCTCAGCTAGTGGGAAGAGATGCGCCCCTCCAGTGAAAGCTGTTTCTACCAGACCATCCTCTATTCTTCAAGGCTCAGCTCAAAAGCGCCCCATCTATGAAGTCTGTGTTCTGAGTTTTTCTCCCCTGAGGCACTTTATTCGTACCATCGTTGGGCTTTTGCCAAACTATGATAAATGGTGGCACCTGAGTCCGTCCCACCTACGCCCGCACCTCTGCCCTTGCTTTAGAGGGAGGATGTCACCTTATATCCATTGCCGCCTCCCCATCTCCTAGAAGAGCCTCCACTAATGTTCACTGATTGAAACAATGATGAACACTAAGGTGGTGGCAACTGTCTGAAGAAATTCTGGGGACCAGGGCGAGAAGCACACTTAGTTGGGTTCTTGGAGGGTAAAGAATGAGTGAAAGTGGTAATCCTAGACTTTTAGAAGTTTATGATATAACTGGGAAATCCTTTGTGCACCCTTAACATATGGCTTTATGAAGAGACACATCAGCAAGGGCAAAAAATGCATATCTATGGACTTCCCTGGTGGTCCAGTGGTTAAGACTCCGCGCTCCCAATGCAGGGGGCCCGGGTTCGATCCCTGGTCAGGGAACTAGATCCCGCATGCACGCCGCAACTAAAGATCCCGCCCGCAGCAACAAAGATCCCACATGTGGCAACGAATATCCTGCATGCCGCAACTAAGACCCGGGGCAGCCAAATAAATAAATATATATATATATATATTTTTTTTTAATGCATATCTAGCTATCGATTCTGGACATAGATGAACTTAAAACATTTTTTGGAATGGGTAACAATTCACATGATTCAAAAAGTCTAAATGGAGTATAGTGACTACTCCCCTCACCCAGTCCCCCAGCCACTCATACTCCTCCCCACAGGCCACCAATGTTATTCCTTTCTTTTGTATTTTTCCAGAGATATCTTATGCAAGAAAAAAATAACATGTTTTCGCTATAATATATATTACATATATGTGTATATGCGTTAAGTATATATTAGCTATACAAATATATTAGCTATATATATATATATCATAGGTAAATTATGTAATATATGCCTAATATGTATTATATATGTTTTTTATGGATTGACTTTGCCCGGGATATTCAATAATATAGCAGGCCATAAATTAAAATCCAACATTTACTAAGCCCAGTATGTGATAGGAACTGGACCTCAAGATGAACATAACAGAAACCTTGAATCCTGCTCAAAAAGAGCTCCCACTTGGCCTAGGGTTGAGATGCATCCTATTTCACTTAATCCAGCCTGCACCCAGAGACAGGCTGGGGTGGGGAGTGAGGGATAGGGAGGTAAAGGGAGCAGGTGGGGTGGACTTAAGTTTTAAAAGAGAATTCATCACTTTTCTCTACTTTCTGTCCCTGGAAACTAACCATAAAGTGAGTCATTGTGAAGCAAATCACATTTTCTCCATAAAAATAATGCTGCAGTTGGAGGTTACATTCTGAAATAAAGACTTGGCCTCAAAAGACACAGATATGACTGGAGATGTCATAAGAGCAAAGAACCATAAACCTTTATAATCACTTAAAACAATAACATTATGCTCCAAAGCGTTTTACAAGTGTATGTAAATGTACCGATCGTATCGATTACACAGAGGGCCCCAGTGAATCATAAAATGTACAGGCAGCACATGAAAAACACAGCATTGCCACCTCATAAGGTTTCCCTAGGACATATATTGTGTATGATAAGCACTAATTAAAAGATTAATTAACAATATTTCTTTCTGCCCCTCATAGAATTTTTTTAAAAAGGCTTTTTGAGAATAATTTGAAGATATTCTGAGATAATCATTTGGAGGCATTTTTTTGATTTAATAATATAATAAATTTTGAGATGACTTTTAGACATCCAGAGCTCATTGAACACTCATCCAAGAAAGTTTGAACCATTGCCTAATGCTCCCAATACATTTTCTTTGATGGGGACAGAGATGTTCAAAATCACTCCCTTGACCTTAACCTTGCCTTTAAAATGGAAGCAGCTCATTCAGACAGCAAAAATTTTTGAGCCACAAACTTTGTGCTAGATACTGAGGATTAAAAAGAAAAAGGGATAAGACATGACGTCTACCTGGAAGAACTCATAATGGACTGGCCAGCTATTATTAACATTAGCAGCTACCTTTTTGAAGGTTTATTATGTGCCATGGCAAGCCTTAGATACCCATTAGCTCATTTAATCTTCGTGTTAGAAGGAAGATCCTTTTCTTTTTTTTTAAATAAATTTATTTATTTTATTTATTTTTGGCTGCATTGGGTCTTTGCTGCTGCGCGCGGGCTTTCTCTAGTTGCGGCGAGCGGGGGCTACTCTTTATTGCAGTGCACGGGCTTCTCATTTCAGTGGCTTCTCTTGTTGCGGAGCACGGGCTCTAGGCACGTGGACTTCAGTAGTTGTGGCACACGGGCTCAGTTGCTCCGTGGCATGTGGGATCTTCCCAGACCAGGGCTCGAACCCGTGTGCCCTGCATTGGCAGGTGGATTCTTAACCACTGCGCCACCAGGGAAGCCCCAGAAGATCCTTTTTTAATGTGTTTTAGAGAGGAGGAAACAGTTTAAACTTAACCCAGGTGCTATAGGTTGAATTGTGTTCTCCAAAAACATATGTTGAAGTCCTAATCCCCAGTATCTGAGAATGCAACCTTATTTGGAAATAGGGTCGTTGCAGATGTAGGTAAGTTAAAATGAGTTCACACTGGAATAGGTGGGCCCTTAATCCCATATGGCTGGTATACTTTTAAGAAGAGGAGAGAGAGAGGAGAGCACCAGGTGAAGATAGACACACAGGGAGAAGACTGCAGGTGAAGGTGGAGGCAGAGATTGGAGTCATGTGTCTACCAGCCAAGGAAGGCCAAGGCCACCAGCCATCACCAGAAGCTACTTGAGAGGCATGGACAGGTTTTCCCTAGAGTCCCCAGAAAGAATCAGCGTTGCCAACACCCTGATTTCAGACTTCCGGCCTCCAGAACTGTGAGACAAGAAATAAAAATAAGCCACCCAGTTTGTGGTCCTCTGTTAGAGCAGCCCTAGGAAATGAATACCCCACATCACACAGCTGGTGCGGTGGAACCTGACTGGGTCTGCCTCCTGAGCCCACTCTCTCAGCATCCAGCAGAGGGGACAAAGCTCCTCGGAGGACAGGGAAGAGCGGTCACCTCGGCCTGCAGGCGGGAGTCTGGGAAAGCTTCTCAGAGGAAGGAAATTTTGAGCGGGATCTCATCGGTTGAGGAGGAGTTTTCCAGGGCCTGAAGGGTGGGGTGGAAGGGCGTGCTGGGCAGAAGGATCCGCAGGTGAGAGGTGAGAAGTGGCTGCACGTGAGGGAGTGGGGGTGATGACGGAAGGTTTGTGTTGCTGGTAGAGGTGGTGGCAGCTTTTGCTCTAAAAAGGAAGGATTTCTTGTAAAGTGAGGACTGAGTCCCCATTTCTTTCCTTCCACCTCTCCTACCTCCTTCGTGTAGTGGAGGCAGAGGTCCATTCCCAGTGCCTGCTCCAGCCCCACTGGCCTTCTTTCCCACCCTTGCTCTTCTGCCCTGGGAGCCTCTGCCCTCACCATCTCCATGGCTGACCCCTCTGGTCCCCAGGTCTCCACCCTGAAGATACTCAGAGGCACCACCCTCTGCCCCCTGGAGTTTCCTCATTGTGCAGCTCGGGTTTTCTTCAACCATCTCATTATCATTTGTATGCTCTGTGTTTTCTACCCCCCCCCCCCACCCAGCCCAACTTAAACTTAAGCTCTGTGTGAGCAGAGACCCCATCTGGCCTGTCCCCAGAATAAAGGGCTGGGTCTGGGACTTAGGAATGGCTTCTATAAAGATTTGTCAAATGAACATAGGAAGAACTTTCTAGCAGTGAAAGCCATTTAAAAGATCATATGGATGGCCCCAGGAGGACCTATCTATCACAGTAGGGATTCAACAGAGGCACTACAGGTGGGTCTGCAGGCATCGAAGGCAGTTAGACTAAAGCCCTAGAGACTCTGAGCCTGGCTTTGCCGGTAGTCAGCCTGTGTCTCCACTAGGACCCAGGTCTAATAAAGAGAGGCCTTTACCTGCGTGAGAGTCCAGGAGCCTCCTGGCAGGAAACTGGTCCTAAGGAAGGATAGAATCATGCACATCTCTCAGGTTCTAGAACAACAGGCCAAGGCCAGAGAGAAGTTTCAATTCTGAGGCCAGCAAGTATCTGTTTCCAAGGCTGTGCTGTGGCCCAGCTCCCATACAGAGGGGGCTGAATCACAAAGAAAATAAAGGCAAAAAGAGACATAGGCACCGAGAGAGCAGGAAGCCTCAGTGGGCCAGGCTGCGATGGCCAGAGGCTCCATCGGGGCAGAGAACAGCACGGTCGGCGGCAGCATCAACAGCGTGGAGCAGCGGCCATCCCGGCAGGAACCTGGAGGGCTACCGTGTAGCCTGGGAAGTTAAGCCGGTGTGGGCGTGACCTGCCCGGAACATGAGGGCCCTCTCCTAATTAGCACAAAGGTGCCATCTGGGCCGGCACCAGGGCAGGTGGTAAGGACGTCGGGCGGCCAGACTGGAGAGCTGTGTTCTTACATGGCAGGCTCCCTAGTTATAGACTGGGACTCCAGGAGGGTGGGTCCTGGGAGCAGGGAGCCAGGAAAATACTGGCCCGTTTATAGTCTCTGTGGCCCATTTTTACCCCTGGACTCGTTGTGTCTGAGAAAACAGAGTAGCAGATGTTCCTTAGATTATTAAATTATCCTGCGTTCACCTTCAGTGTCGCAGGAACTTCCTGACACTTCCTTGCTGTGCTGTCAGAACACTTCACACTTCAGTAGTGAGCCAGAAAGAAAGTCGATAGAACTAGAGTTGGGAGGGATTTCTCACTGACTTGGTAAGATGGACAGCTTGCCTGTCCCTTCCGGTTCCCCGGGGGGAGGAGAAGAGGCTGGTTGAGTGAGTGTCTACCTGCCAGGAACCGTGTTCTATTTGGAGATGTAAGGCACAAAGAACATACATACACACACACACACACCCAAGACTGAACGAATGCATCAGAGTTCAGACGGCTGCCTTCACTTGCATTGATGGGGTTGGGGGTGGTGGTGCGGGCAAAGGGAAGTCTTTTAGCTGGTGACTAAGCTCAGGGCACAAGAATCCTAGTCTTCTTGTTTAGAGAGAGATGTGACATTAAAGGGCACTTCTGGAGAAAATGATTACAGAGTGTTCGCTCCTTCTGTGACAGGCACGGTATTAGATGTAGACACTTCATATAAATGAAGTCACTTAATTCCTACATCACATAAGGACCCTGATGCCTAAAGAGGTGGCCTGCACTGTTCCATAGCTAGCAGGACCAAAGCAGGGGCAGTAAGGGGTACAGTAGACAGACCCACAGGGACACGTGTCATGGGTACCATTTTTTTTTTTTTTCATCATTGAATCCTCAGGGCCTACCTCAGAGCCCAGAGCATGGTAGATGTTCAATAAGTATCTGTGGAATGAATGAAAACAAGACAACCCGCCAGAATATTATGGTTTGTGTTGTAAGAGCATCTCCACGTGCTCAGCTCACCTCGATCCTCACGTATACCTTGTGAGGAGGGCTGGGAGCAGGTATTCTCCCCACTGCTGTTGCATCGGTAGGGGTGGTGGTGTTATTGTTACCATTCTCCTTTGGCAGAGGACAGAACTGACAGGGAGATCAGAGAGTTTAATTTTCCCTGTGAAGGGAAGAGTTCAAGGTCCTGCCCATGTCTTCTGATCTTCTGATCCCAAAGCCCGGGTTCTTCCCAGCGTACCCTGAGGGCAAAGAAATGTGCTGAATCCACCAGAAACTGCCTTATTCTAGTGGGGAAGCTCTTGTCTTCTTGGGGACATGTGCTCACCCCCTCCCGCCTCCTCCTCACCTCCCTCTCTACTCAAAGATAACTGTCTTTCCCCTTTGGAAGAAGGTGACCCCCAACGCCAACTCTCACCATCCCTGTAGCCCTTCCACCAAAAAGTTTGGATACACTGGGAAAAGCCCCGGGCTTCCAAATTAATCCTGCAAAATCACTCAGCTGCAGCTGGTCTCAGTTAATCTGCCACGTGCAGGCGATACCACCTCAGGACTGGAGGGCTGACTAAGTGAAATATAGTAAGGAAAAGTGCTCTGTACATTTTGAAGTCTATGCAAATGTTAATTATCATTTTTAGAGCTCTGCCTCCCTAGAGGTTCTCTGTGTGGCCTCTAGAAATGTCCAGATTTTCCAAATCTCACTCTGAGGAGGGTCAAAATCTAATTAGTGCCTCATGCCTTTCCTTCTGGGGGAGTGATGGGATGGGGTCCACGTAAGAGGAAGAAGGAGGCCATGAGGAAGAGAGGGGACACTCTGTTTTGTAGGAAGCAGGAGGAGTAGGATTTTGTCAAACAAACATGCAGGCCAGGCCAGGCCAGTTTGCCCCCCACACTTTAGCTCAGAAATAAACTTGGATGAGGCAGACTTTTATTCTAGGTGAATTTTGAGTAGAAGGGGAGGTTATCTTGTTCAACAAGAATATATTGAACTTCTGCTATGTTCCCTGAAGGCACCATAGGAATATATAGAAAGGCACAGAAGTACCTCACTGTTCCAGGTTTCACCTTTCTGATAACGTCATCCCTCTGGAATAGTCAAGGAAGGAAAAAAAATTCACTGATTATCAGAAATATGTCATAAAGTACACATATGCATTTGTATATTTACTCTGAGCCTCTTAATTCTTCATTTACACATAGTTCTAGCAGATTAAGAAGTCATGAACTTGAAAGGCTAAGAGTTGCTGCTACTGGTGGGTCTGTAAACAGTGGTCTAAAATTAGCCTTTAGGCTACCTTTTTTTTTTTTTTTGGCCACCCCGCGCAGGATGTCGGATCTTAGTTCCCCAACCAGGGATCGAACCCTGCAGTGGAAGCGTGGAGTCTTAACCACTGGACCGCCAGGGAAGTCCCCTCCTTTTTTTTTTTCAAACAAGGTAGACCAGAAAGAAATCTACCAAAAATGGTGACGAGAACTAAAAGTCAGCTCTGATTTCCTGTGTGGGATAAACGGCCTTATGTACCTCAGTAACTTTTGTATTGACATCACTGTAGGACCACATGGTACAAAACAAATGGAACCACAGAGCATGAGAATTAAGATGAACACTCGGTGTCATCAGGCCAACCTCCGAGAGCCAGAGAGGTGAAGGAACTTGCTTAAGGTTGCACAGCTAGCCAGGCAGGGTGAGGAATGGCACTCAGCTCTCCTGGTGCTACCTGGCCCGGGGTCCTTTCTACTGCTCACACAGGGTTCCTAACCAAGACCCCGAGTTCCCAAGAAAAACTCAAATTCTGTTCCAAGTCTTCTGAAGCACCAGGAGTGCGTGATTCCTTTTAGAAAGAATTCCATCTTAAACGATGACCATGAAGAAAAGGTCGGGAGCTTACGGAGGTCCCCTGGGGAACCGATGCCCACAGACACACGGCCAGCTGTCTGGAGAGGAGTCTAATCCCGATGAAGCTGACAGGAAAGGTTTCCCTGTGGGGAGAAGGAAGGGTCCCTTCCTTCTAGGAGCCCACACTGACTTGGAGGGTCGGGCCGGGCAGAACTGACTCACGATCAGCGAAGGCAGCCCAGGCAGGAGAGCCAAAGTGTGGTGCCGACAGGCGGGCTAATGGACGGGCAGACTCCTGATCCCCCGAAACGGATCCCCTGGGATCCTCCTGATCCCAGCAGAGCCTGTGCAGCGTCTCCTCAGGCAGATAAATGCCAGCCAGGCTTATTACCGGGAGTGTACGGCCACGTTATTTTAACTCGACGATCCTGCCCCTGTTGGTGGGCATGCTGCCAGTCTGCATTCCCACATCCTGCTGCCGACTCGGGGCCCACCCGTTTCTATATCGAGACGCTCCTCTCCATAAATAAAGAACAGGAGTCAGGCACAAAAGAAAGGCCGTTTCAAGCGCCGGGAAGGCTGTCACATGGGCCAACAAAGGGCAGGAAATGCTGGGCGGTGGCCCCGTGTCCGTCCCCAGGCCCAGCTCACCTGGCTGGGCCGTAGGGCCTTTGTGCGAAAAATGTCAGGCCCAAGTCCCGAACTTCCTGCCATTTGTCAGGCTGTGCCGTGACCTGGAGTTCACCGAAATGCTTGCTGCTCCCAACAATACACACATGCATCCTTTGGAAAAATTCTCTCTCTCTCCCCTCGAGGCCGCAGTGGCTTTTTATGGAAATGGCTGGGGTGGGAGTGGGAGGGTCCCGGGCTGAGAAATGGAAAGTTTCGGTTGTATTTCTCTCTTGAAGAAACCCAGCTCGGACAGGGCAGGGAGAGGTCAGCATCCCAGGCCTGTGAGGCCAGAGGCTCTGGGGCCTCACCCCAGCACTGCTCCTGACCAGCTTGGAACCATGAGGCCATTGGGTGGGTGACTGTTTCTGTCACCTATTTGTTTTTTCTCCTATCCAGCACCCCAGGTGCTCCCATCCCACCTGCCTCCCCTGAGGTTCCAGGATTTTACTGCCCAAGAATGGGATGCAATCAGTGTCAACAATACCTGGCTGCCTAGAGAGGAGCAAAAACTCAGGCACTGTGTCTGAGACAGAGCTGAGGGTGTGGGGTCACCACTGCCCGGCCAGCCATGTCCCTGGCTCCCAGGCTGGATCTTGTGAGAGGAGACTCACGGAGGCTTCTCCAGGCAACAACCAAGCAAAGACATCAACCCCTCACTCCACTCACTTGAGCTGTGCTCACCTGGCGAGGGGCTGTAGACAGGGGCTCCCAAACACTGGAACGGACATTGATAAAGTAGTCACCCGTCCCCTGTGAACTGAAGAAAAAGGAACAACGAATTTTTCAGCTTGCTAAATTTCTTCCTTTGAAAGGACTGTCCTTTTATTCTGAGATTATTTCTGAAATGAAGAAGAAAAATGCGGTGAATTTTTCCATACCGCTAGGATTGTCCTTTATTCTGGAATGGCATTCTTCCTACTTTCCTAGTGCTACTTTGTGAGTGTTAAGATGTGCTTTTGTTTATGACATCACGGTGATTAAAAGACATTTTTATCTGATGAAACAAAAAGCTGACAATCCTGTGCTAGCCCTCCAAACAGAAACAAAACAACCACCACGTGCAGCTTGTAATGTCCCCAAGTCTATGAGCCATGGTCTAGGGCACATGCAAGGGGCAGGAGACTGGGTATTGCCTTCAAGGAGCCCGCGACTTGGTGGAGGGTTCCAGGCCTGTAATGGTGATGCCCTGCCAGATCTCAAGGGATTCTGTGCAGAGGTTTGGGGCAGATTTTACTTGTGCTGTTAGAGCTCAGAGGGGAGACCGGTCTGCGAAAGCCTTGTTTGAGGTAAGGGCTCAATTAACATTGGCTGAATAAATGAATGACTGGAAAGCACTGAAGAGGACTTAGCAAAAAATGGGACTGGGAGGGTCTTGCCGAGGGGGAGGAGATACGGAAGGGTGTTGCTGGTCAGCAGGTCCGCTCGGGTAGAGGCATGGAGGCCCAAAAGAGCCTGTGTGTGAGGGGGCTGAGAGGGGGCTGGCCTCCTCTCAGGAGCAGAGACAACCCTAACCGGAGTAGTGGGCTGTGATGTTAGGTAAGTGGAGGTGTACCTTGAGCCAGACAAATCTGTTTAGATTTGAGGCAGCCATTACTAAGGAGCCATGGAAGGATCTTGAGCAGGGCAGTGCCAGGGTGAAATGTTAATTGAAGACTGTTAGTCTGGCAGCTGCGTGGAGGGGGCTTGGAATCCAGAACCCAGGGGAGCTGTCCGAGGACTCCAGCCTGCAAGGGCAGCGGGCCGGGGCTTGGGCTGTGGTGCTGGTGAGGTGCGCCACCAGGATGGGAAGGGTGCTGGACTGTGCCTGAGATTTTAATCCAGGAGTCTCGGAAAGTTTTGACATGACTGAGTGGATGGAAATGTGGCGGAGATGGGAGGTTTGGAATTAGGCAGAGGATGAGCTTGGCTCTGGGTCTGCCAATTCTGAACAGATGACTGGGGTTACAAGTACAAGGGTCCAGCTGCCCGGGGCTGGGGTGAGACAACCAGGGAGCAGCAGACCACCCCCTCCCCCGGGGGGAGGGAGAGGCCACCTGTGCTCTCGTGAGCCCGGGCTGCAGTCGTGGTATCTGATGGGGGTGGAGGTGCCAGCCCTTCCCAGAAGGTCTGCAGTCTGGCCTAGTGGTGTGTGGAATTCAGGCCTGGATGAAGGGCGTTGAAAGCTGCCCGTGACGAGCGGCCACTCTCCCTGGGAGGGGGGCTGTCAGGAGGCCTGCGTGCTCCGGCAGCCAAGATAACCCCGGGTTATTTCAGGAAGAGAGCCCTAAGAAGATAAAGAGGTCAGTGGCCAGCAGATGGACAGATAACCTGGCTTATCTGAGAGACTGGCGAGAGAGGGCCCTCTGGGGACCGTGTCCTCTGAGACGGGAAGGTGCCAAAGTGCATCAGAGGGAGAACAGGGGGTGGGAGCAGGACCAGCGGCTGTGGCTCCAGCTGGGGAGGGGGCACCTCACGGCCCGGCCCAGTCTCTCCCTGGGCGGCAGACAGAGTCCCTCTGGCTCAGATGGGAGATGGAGACCGGAGTTCCCTGAGGTCACCCCAAATTCAGGAGCTCCAGACCTTATTCAGGGTCTGAATGCCCGACAACAGCCCCGGAGACGGCAGGCTTTTTACGTTTTACTCCTTCAGGTTGTTCAAGAGTCAGGTGCCCACCTGCATTTACTGGAGGCACGATGCCCGCGTGGTGTGTCATGTGGGTGCGTGTGATGTGGTGGGTACGTGCACGTGTGGGTGCTGTGTGTGGGGTTGGTGGCTGTGGGTGTGGAGTGTGCGTGACGGGTGGGTGTGATGCATGTGTGTGTGTGTGTCCAGTGCGGGTCCAGGGGTGGTGTGTGCAGTGCACGGGTGTGCCGCAGCGCGTGCTCGAGGTGTGAGTGGAGCCCTCTCCCGGCCCGGCCTCGCCCCCCCATCCTCCTGAAAGCGCAGCTGAGCCTTCACCGCCCTGTGGGGGCAGAGGCTCTCAGCTCCGTGGGACGTGGTCCAGACTCCTCAAGATGTCCCGGGAGGCCTTCAGGGTTCAGCTCAAGCCCTTCGAGCCCCCTTGGCCAGCCTGCCCTCCCAGGGACCTCCCGTCTCTTCTGACAGGCGTGGGTTTTCCTGTCTCTGAGTCCCCGTTCAGACAGTTTCCTCTCTGTGGAAGGGCCTGCCCATCCTCCCCACCTCAGAAAGTACGTTCGTCCTTGAAGGATCAGCTCCCAGACACTGAGCAGGACGTATGGCTGGAGCCGTCCTCGCCCATGCCCGCTGCCTGCTGCCCTCCACCAGCTCGCACCCCAGAGCTGCCCACCGTGCACAGATGCCCCCTCACAGCTCGTCATGGGAGGAGGCAGGTGCGGTCTGGGCTGCCACCATCGCCCTGAAACGCCCCAAGGACGCGGATGGGGAGCCGGGCCCAGGCTCTGCACGCTCACCCTCGGAGTCCTCTCTGGGCTCCCCCAGAGGCCTGAGCTCCATCCCGCAGGGCCCTCTCTCCCTGGTCTGTACTGCTGCAGGCACATTTTCCTAGGACTGTCTTTTTTAACGTTTTAATTGAGGTGTAATTGACATATAATGTTATATTGGTTTCAGGTGTCCAAGGTGACAATTCAGATATTTGTATACATTGTGAAATGATCACCACAGTAAGTCTAGTTACCATCCATCACCTTAGCGAGTTAACTTTTAGGATTCACTCTCCTGGCAGCTTTCAAGTATGCGCTAGAGTGTTGCTGACCCCAGTCATCACGCAGTCCTCCACCGCTGTCTTGACAGGACCTCACAACACCCCCATGGTCACACCAGGCCTCGTGCCCCGGTTCTCGACTTTCCTGAGGGCAGCGCCATGCTCCCTGCACCCGGGCTTCAAAACCGGGCCTCCTCCAGCTGCCCTGCCCCCAGGCACCGACCTCGTTCATTCTGCTCCTTCCCCCTCCCTCCCCTCTGCAGGTTTTTTTTTTTTGCCTCCGGATTAGACTGCAGTAGCAGCAGCAAATACTGACAAAGCGTAGTATAGACTTAGAGTCAGAAGGGGGATCAATCCAGCCCCTCCCGCCCCTTCGCCCTGCAGGGGAGAACACTGAAGAGAGTGGTCAGCGTGGCACCCCACAGACCTGGGGGAGATCTCCTTTGGGCTGGATTCCCAGCAGCCCGGGCCCAGGGCCTGCCTGCACTGCCACACTGCTCTCCAGAAGGGCGGCACCACTCGAATTCCCAGCTTGTGCATCTCTGTTACCCACCACTGCATGCTTCACGTCCTTCTGAACTTTGGGGGTTTCCTCTTCTGTATAGTTTGTCCACACTTTTGCCTGTTTTCTGGTGGGACTGCAGCCCCCTCCTCACTGATTTCTAGAAGTCCTTTGTATATTGTTGATATCAGAGGATACCTAGAATTAGAATAAAATCTATGTCGGTTTTAGACCTCCTCCCATTCTGTCCTCTGTCTACTAATTTTGCTCCTGGTATCCTTCAATGGCAATGAATCCTTCATTTTGATGTCGTCAAGATCAAAACCAATCTTTTAAATTCTGGTGCGTGCTTTTGAAGTGTTAAGATGTCCTTTCCGGTTTCTAAGTCACAAAAACATTTTCCTAGGTTTTCTTGTATTAACCTTATACTTATCTTTATCTAGCATTTTCCTAAGTGACAGGCACTCTGCAAAGTGCTTTGCAGACACTATCTTAATAGGTGGAGACTCTTTTAGGTACTTTGCATGTATTACTTCCTTGGATCCTCACAACAACCCTAGGAGGTCAGCACTATTATTACCATCCTCATGTTACATTTGAGGAGACTGAGGTACTGAGAGGTTAAGTAACTTCTAAGTAACACACAAGTTGAAGAACCTGAGAGCCTAGCTCCAGAGACTGTGTCCTCAACCTCTACGCTAACCCATCTCTCTAATGTGACCTTCACAGCAACCCCTAGTGTGGTAGTTAATTTTATGTACCAAAGTGACTGGGCTGAGGCGTGCTCAGAGAGCTAGTAAAACTGTATTTCTGTGTGTGTCTGTGAGGATGTCTCTGGAAGAGAGTGGCAGGTTAGTATCTGAGTCAGTAGACTCAGTAAAACAAAATGCCTTCACCAGTGTGGGTGGAGATCACCCAATCCATCTGAGGGCCTGGAGAGAGCAAAAAGGTGGCGGATTTGCTGTCTCTGCTCGAGCTGAGACATCAATCTTCTCCTGCCCTTGGACACAGGACACGGGTGCTCCCACTTCTCAGGCTTTCAGACTAAGACCAGGACTTGGGCCATCTGCACCCGCCCACCCCCATTCTCAGACCTTCGGCCTCAGGCTAAATTACCCACCAGCTTTCCTGGTTCTGCAGTTTGCAGACAGAAGAAGATCATGGGGCTTCTCGACCTCCATAATGGCATGAGCCAATTCCTAGAAGAAATCTCCTCTTCCATATACATTATATATCCTATTGGTTCCATTTCTCTGGACATCCTGACTAATACACTGAGAGAAGATGAGCAGGGGCCACGCCTGGGGAAAGGGGAGCACCTGCCCCAGCTCGCAGCCCCAAGCTGTGCCCTGAGCCACTGCACTGTTGTCTTAACCTCAGTCCCTCTGGGAAAGCCTGAGACCTGGAGCTGGGTGGTGCATTTTGGGAAGTGATCCCAGAGCACAGGAGGAGGGGATTGAAAAGAGTGAATGGGGAAGGAGGACAGGCCAATCCAAGGATGAGTTTTCAGGCTGGTCGCTGCTGTGGCAGCCGGGGCTCCGTCCTGCTGGGAGCCTCTGAGAAGCACACAGAATGGGTCTCCCGAATTATCCCCAGGAACAAAAGGACAGCATTTATCAAGCAGCTCCCCTCCCCCATTGTGGCAAAGCTTATCTTATCACCTGTGTGAGTGTCCGGAGGGCCTGCCCTGGTCACAGAGGAGCCCTGGGGCAGAATGGTCACAGGTGCCTCTGACAGGTGCTGTCAGATGCCACCTGGGCAAGGCTGGTGGTGCAGCCAAGGTTGGGTCTGGGCGGAGAGCACGTGAGGTCAAGGTGCTGCCCGGAGTCGTTACCATTGGCACTTCGCTCCTAGTTTCTCTCCCTGCAGGCCTGTCTCACTTCTTCTCCAAGCAGACAGCTGGCCTCTGGTAGGTGGGTGCAACCTCGGCTCATTAGTCTTTATTTCCTCCACGATGCCCAGTGTGCTGCTATAACAACCCCGCCTTTTCTGCTCCTGGCACCAGGGATGGTTTCTACGTGTGCCGATGCCTTTAATCCGAGTGGGAGCCCTGTGCTAACGCTTTACACATGATGACATCGAGGCTAAGGGGTTTAGGGACCAGTGCAACAGAGCTAAGGTCAGAATCCAGGCTGGTGCTGTACAGGGGCCCAGAGCCTCCTCAGGGCTGGCTGAAGGGGGAGCCCCAGCTGCTTCTGTCTGGACCACGGAGACCAGCGGGAAGCAGGAGGGAGGCGTCCTTTGCTCAGAGGAAACAGCTAGAAGCTGAACAAAGGCCCAGAGGCAGGAGAGCCTGGGCTCGTATAAGGAAGAGCAGTTTGGCTAAGTGTCGAAAATTTGTGGGTGGCACTCCTAAAAGAGTTGCCGTTTGGAGAGGGGTGAGGGGAGGACGTGGCAGCAGGGGTGATTTTTTTTTCTACAACTAGTTGGCAGTGGGTGGGGGAGCTTGTGTTGGACTTTTAAAACCCCTGTCACACTGCAGTCTCCTTGAGGGCAGGAACCCCTGCTTCTCCTTCTTTGTGTGACAGAGAAGCAGAGAGACGCCTCCCCCCACCCCCTGCCCACTCCCAGCCGTGTGCATGGGTGTGTGTGTGCCCTTCATCATGGACGTGGTGGGTGGAAAGATAAGCCGGGGTGGTGGCCACTCCTGGCTGGCCCTTTCAGCATATCCCCTGGTTACACTCTCTCTCCTACCCTAACCCACCCACCAGACTACCCTCACCCCACAGCTCAAGGGGCAGCTCCACCCACTTGCCATCACTTCCATTATTGGTTTTCAGCAAAGAGCCTAACAGTCCTTGGGGACTCCTCTATGGCGTCACGTAGGAGCGGAAGGGTTGTTCTCTCTGTAGATTCCTACCAGCTGCCACCCTCCCGGGGCTCTCACAATTCAATGGCACCAGGAATGGAAGAGAGGAGATAGCCCCTGACCTGTGGCCTGGTTGGCCCTTGGCCTTTGGCGTTGGAGGTATGATTTGTCCTTGGTCTCCCTCCTGCGTGTCCCTCCTGTGACTTCAGCAAATTCTCTGTCCCCACAAGCAACTGCCTTACGGCCCACCTCCTTCAGCCGGCCCTGGTCCCAGGCTCCTGGCTCTCACCCCTGCCCTCCAACCCCACCTCCAACAGGTAGCCACGGCTAACAGCGGTATGTATTTGTGATATATATTCAAAACCAGAAGCATACGATGTGTATCCCCGTGCAAATTGCTCCCTCACCTCAATAATATCACGGCCACCTTTCCGTGGACTGTGTATGGACCCGACTCATTCTTTTAAATGTCAGTACATGCACGTGATGTAATATTTTGAACAAGTTCTCTTCCCATTATTTATTGAGAAACTGTCACGGGCAAGGCTATATTCTGGGGACCAGAATGTACATTCTAGTAAAGGAGACAGGAGGTATAAAAGTAATTAAATAAATAAGCAGCAGCATTATGGATGATGTTAAGTGTTGTGAGGAAAATAAAACTGGGGGGGTTTGAGAAAGGAGGTGACATTTGACAACTCAGATACAAACTTCAGGATAACAAGAAAGATGCATACTTGGGCCATGTCCAGTGTGGGGCTGGGACACACCCTGCTGATGGCACCTTTGAGCCCATGGGATGGAGATGGTGGAGATGGTGATGGGTGAGCCCCGTGGCGCTAGTCTTCCCTCTTATTCAGTGTCCTCAGGGGCGGTGGCAGCTGTCCAGGCCCAGGGACAGATGCAGAGGCCCACATCCCCTGTTGCTGAGCCCTTTTTCACAGGCCCGCCAGGCGCAGCTGTAGTACCGCCTCACTCCTGTGACCTCTTCACGTAACAAATGGACTTTCTTCTTTGAAAAACTGAATAAAATGCCTAGCCTGCCTCTGCTTTCACAAGATACTGTATGTGAAAGGGCTTGAAGGAAGGAAAGTTTCAGAAAAAAAAAAAAAAAAGAGAGGAAATTCTCTCTGTTTTCTAGGTCTGCTGTAACAAAGTATCACAAACTGGGTGGCTTAAAACAGTAGAAATTTCGTGTCTCACAGTTCTGGAGGCCTGAAGTCTGAAATCAAGGTGTTCGTAGGTTGGTTCCTCCTTAGGGGCTCAGAGGAAGAATCTGTTCCTCTAGTAACTGGGTTAAGGCAACCCTAATGCCCTCATCTTAACTTGATCTCATCTGCAAAGACCCTATTTCCAAATAAGGTCATAGTCACAGGCACTGGGGGTTAGGACTTGAATATATCCTTTTCGGGGGACACAATTCAACCCCGAACAGTATCTAATGTCATCTTCATCATCAGCATCATCATTGTCATAATCATCACGAAAAAATCAGTGTTAAAAAACAAACACCAGGGCTTGGGTCACGCCCCAGCGGAGACGGTGCGCAGGCGCACTTGCTCCGTAAGGCCCCGGAAGTGGTGGAGCCTACCTGCCGCCACACCTGCGGTGCTCTCCGGATCTGACATTTGTCCGTGAGGCAGCAGTTCCTTGGCGTCCGTGTTGTCGCGTAGGAGATAAAGTCGGAGGAGGTGAACGAATCTCTAGAACGCGCCCCTGGCAGAGAAATTATCTTCCTCTTCTCCCCGATGCACAGAACCAAAGTGGGCTTGAAGGATCGCCAGCAGCTCTACAAGCTGATCGTTAGCAGCTGCTCTATGACGGCTACATCAACATTGCTAATGGCCTCATCAATGAAATCAAGCCTCAGTCTGTCTGTGCACCCTCGGAGCAGCTCCTGCATTCATCAAACTAGAAATGAAAAAACTGTGTGCATGGAGAAAGGTCCAGAAGAATTCATACCACCATGTTAACAGTATCTCTAGGTGATATAATACAAGGAATGGAAAATGACGATACTGCAGTTCACTATGCAATTGGTCCGTCAGATACAGTTGCCCCTGGCACAGGAATTGACCTGGAGTTTGATGCAGATGTCCAGACTATGTCCCCAGAGGCTTCAGAGTACAAAACATGCTATGTCACATCTCATAAAGGACCATGTCGTGTAGCTACCTATAATTAGAGACGGGCAATTAATAGCTACTGGATCTGCTGATGCTTCCATAAAAATACTTGACACAGAAAGAATGTTGGCCAAAAGTGCCATGCCAGTAGAGGTCATGATGAACGAGACTACACAGCAGAACATGGAAAGCCACCCAGTGATTCCAACTCTTTACGACCACGTGGATGAAGTCACGTGTCTCGCTTTCCACCCAACAGAACAGATCCTCGCCTCTAGTGAAAGGGATTATACTCTTAAATTATTTGATTATTCCAAACCATCTACAAAAATAGGCTTCAAATCCATTCAGGAGGCTGAAATGTTACGCTCCATCTCTTTTCATCCTTCTAGAGACTTTATACTTGTTGGGACTCAGCAGCCTACTCTTGACTTTATGATATCAACATATTTCAGTGCTTCGTCTCTTGCAGTCCTCAAGATCAATATACTGATGCCGTATGTTCCGTTAATTACAATCCTAGTGCCAATATGTATGTGACTGGTAGCAAGGACAGCTGCATCAAATTATGGGATGGTGTTTCAAATCGATGCATCACAGCTTTTGAGAAAGCACACGATGATGCTGAAGTTTGTTTTGCCATTTTTTCCAAAAATTCAAAATACATTCTGTCAAGTGAAGAAGACTGTAGCTAAACTTTGAGAAATATCAACAGGGCGAACCCTGGTCAGATACACAGGTGCTGGCTTGAGCGGATGGCAGGTGCACCGGACGTAGTCCGTCTTCAACCACACGGAGGACTGCGTGCGTGCTGCTGCCTGACTAGAGGACCATCAGCCTCTGCTGCTGGGACTCAAGAACGGCCGAGAGCCGGAACCTGCTCTCCCTGGGCCACAACAACATCGTGCACTGTATCATGCACTTGCCCACCAACCCCGGCTTTGTGACCTGCAGCAACGACTTCGGGGCGCGGTTTTGGTACCAGAGGTCGACCACGGACTAGAGCCGCCTGTGTTAAATAGGGTTCTTTTCTCGAGGACTCTGCCCCTCCTTCCCCTTGTGTCCCTTCACCAGCTTCAGTAGTAAGTCATTGTACCATCTTTGGCAGTTGTGCTGCCACCTCTACGTCCTTCTGGGATTTGTACAAATCTTTTTTTACCTTGATGGAGAATCATGGTGGAAAAAGTTGGAAAGACAGATCTGTGGGGTTGTTCTGCACCCACTGATTATTACATGGTGATTTTCATCGGTTTTTTAAATACAGGACTTGCTATTTCTCTTGATCATTTGAAGAAGGATAGAGTATTAAAGTGCTTTCTAGATCCCAAGTAGATCTGTCATGAAAAAAAAAAAACCACCAAAATGCATTATCAGCAAACTGGATATGCCTGTTTTTGTGTGGGTGGTAGTCTGCTGTGACATGATAAAGGCAGTGACAGATTTGCAGGAACCTGGGAGAGACAAGACTTAGGTCCCGCTTGGCGCTTCTCAAACAGCAGTGCACACATGAACCACCTGGGGCTTGTAAAAATGCAGACCCCTGTCAGTAGGCCTGGGGCAGCCCTATATTCTGCATTTCTGTCAAACTCCCAGGTGACGCCTCTACCGCTGGTCCGTGGACCACGCCGTGAGTAGCAAGGGTCTGATGGATTGCCACCATACAGGCCTCTGCTCTGCCTAAGGCCCGAGCATTGGTCACCTTTGAAGAACCTCGCCCTCTTTCTCCCATGACCTTCATGATTTCAAGAGCCAGCCTGGAAGGCTTCACACGTGTCACTTCCCACTTAGGTGGTCCCAGCTGTGATGTCTTTCCCTACCTAACCCGTTCCTCACATGGCACGCTGTCTTTTCTTAGCCTCACATTAGTATTCTAGTGGACGGCCTCACTGATGGTGGAATGCACTGGGGGAGCCCAGAGGAAACTTAGCTGAAAGGAGGCCTGTAAACACCGCAGAGCACAAAACACATTCAGCCAAAAGACCCCCATTCCTGGACCCCATCCAGACTCGTCCCTTTATTATTTTTGTTCTCTTTCCTCTTTTACTAGACCTTGCCTGAAAACAGCCTGGGCGTTGCTAAGGTAACGCTGTAGAGCCTCCCCCCAATACATCATTGTTTAATTCCAGCAGCAGCAGCCCAAGGAATTTGCTATTTGTTTAAGAGATGAAAGCCACAAACTTCCACACATTCTTCTCCAGTTTCACTCCCCTCGAACTGTATGGCCCAGTCAGAGCGGAGCACATTGGGTGGAGTGGACTCATGGGACCCAACAAAATAATGGGTGCTTGAGAATGGTCCTCATCACCCACGAGAGAGAAAGAGAGAGCTGGGATTTCTCTTGACGGGGCACCAGGGGCGATAACTGTCCTCACTGAGGGTCTGAGATGGGCATGGTGGGAAAGGAAAGCCTCTCAGCTATGTTCCCTCCCAGCCTCAGATCTGGAAATCACACTTCCCTCGGGGCCTCGATTTCACAGACTGTGACTCTAGGAAGGGTACCTGAAATCCCACGAGCAGCACACCTAACCTGTGTGAAAACACATAGGATGTGGTTCAGGGCGCAGAGGTGTTTCAGGAGCACATACAGCCCCATTTAACGAGCTTTATCAGGAAACCACTGTGGCTTGAGGGCCTGTGAGGTAGGTACTGGGGACACAGTGTGCATAGCCCTGGATCTGCAGCTTCTTACCAGCAGGAGCATTGATCCGACTCTGCTCTGCTGCCACTGACGGAATGATTTCTCTCTCGGTCCTTGCTTTTCTTTGTCATTCCGCTTCTCTCACGGACAACCACTTGGCTCCCCCTCTGTGTCGCATCCAAACTCCCTAAACTGATGAATTTGATTGGTTCAAGTATCACTAACTCTAAGCCTAAGCTGTCTCATAAGACACCTGGCTGACCAATAGAGAGGCAGCCCCTGGTCAGGTGCTCACCCTTGGGTCCAATCAGCTGTGGCCCACCTACCATAGCTCATGTGGTGCAGCATGGCATCTTTAAAGGGAGCTGCAGTTATAGGAGGTCTTCGGAGGCCTGTTTATCCGCCCAGTGTGAGCTACACGATAAAGTGATGCTTTCAGAAGAGTTCTGGGGAGAAAGCAAGATATCTAATGAGGAGGCTTGATCGAATTTTGTGGTGTGTTGTGGTGTATGATATAATCTCTCTGTCATCCCACTGAGACTTTGGTGAAATGTACATTGCTCACCAATGCTTCTGGTGTTAGACATGCGTTGTTTTTTTTTTTAATTAATTCTTATTGGAGTGTAGTTGCTTTACAATGTTGTGTTAGTTTCAACCGTACAGCAAAATGAGTCAGCTATACGTATATATATATATCCCCTCTTTTTTGGATTTCCTTCCCATTTAGGTCACCACAGTGCGGTAACTAGAGTTCCCTGTGCTCTACAGTATGTTCTCATTTAGTTATCTATTTTATACATAGTATCAATAGTGCATGTGTGTGAGTCCCAAGCTCCCAATTCCTCCCCCTCACCCACTAGACATGTGTTTTTGAAGGTTGGCTGTGCTCACTCTGACCTCCAGGAAGACAGATTTAGAACAGAAGCTGCCCCCCAGGGGCCCAGCCACAATCTGTTACCTATAGAAAAACGTGAGTTCAGCAGCCAATGGAAGGAGAAAATAGGATCAATCTACTGAAGTATCAGGATCATCCGTACACACGGACAGACACAGTGAGACAGAGATAGAGATCTCCAAAAGACACATACCCAGAAAGATACATACAGAGAGACACAACACATATAGCGGCACACTCACACCCACCGAAACAAGGAGAGCTCTGAAGACAGCTTACGGCTCAAGTGTGGTGGAAGTGAACACTGCATACAGGAGGGCGGGGCTGTCTAGCACAAAAAGAAGAAAAGAACCATCTTTCTGGATGCTCAGGAGGTCATGGTAAAGTAGTCGCTGTACTCATCTTCAGGAGAGGACAGGGTGAGTGCTATGGCTGGGTGATTCAATATAATCCCTTTGCATAGGAAGATATGTCCCTCAAAGTTGAAAAGCAAAAAAAAACAAAACCCCCAAAAGCAGGCGTAGACAGGCTTTTGGAGAAGTTGCCAGAATCCAGATGAGTTCCAAGTGTCTGTTTAGTCTGTGGCCCCAGCACTCAGAAAGGGACCCCCTTGGGGAACACTGTGATACCGTCAGGGTCTGGAGAAACTGTCAGTTTGGTTAGGGAGCCCACGTTGCACAGAAGGATGGCTGTCCTCCGCCCGTGCTTCTCACTGTGCAGCCGCCCACACAGGGACTGAGATCATGAAGGAACTGGATACTGGGTTCCAGCCGCAGCCAGTCCTCGAGGGAGGCCCAGCCCCTGAACAGCGCAAGGGGAAGAGGATGAGTTACCCCTGTGGTAAGATGTGGAGCTCACACTTGGGCTGTCATGTCTGGAAGGGACCTCAGAGGTCTTCTTGTCCAACCCTTTGTTTTTTAGAGGAGAAAATGCAAGCTCAGAGATTAAGTGATTTGCCTGGGGTCATGCAATGAGTTGGTGGTGACCTGACAAACTCATTTACCAACAGCTGCTGCCCTTAACTTAGGTTTTGTTTTTGTTTTTTCCCTCTTAGAGGAAGATCAGGTCTGTGGGGGAGGGCTGGTGAGGACAAAACCTGACAACAGGTCCAAGGGTCTCTGAGAGGGGTTGGTTGAGAAAATGCTGTCAAAGAAATTTCTGCTTCATTTTTTTTTTTTTAAAGGACATGTTTTTAAATTTTTTTAAAAAATTCTTTATTTTATTTATTTATTTTTGGCTGTGTTGGGTCTTCCTTTTTGTGCGAGGGCTTTCTCTAGTTGCGGCAAGTGGGGGCCACTCTTCATCGCGGTGCCCGGGCCTCTCACTATTGCGGCCTCTCTTGTTGCGGAGCACAGGCTCCAGACGCGCAGGCTCAGTAGTTGTGGCTCACGGGCCCAGTTGCTCCGCGGCATGTGGGATCCTCCCAGACCAGGGCTCGAACCCGTGTCTCCTGCATTGGCAGGCAGATTCTCAACCACTGCGCCACCAGGGAAGCCCCTCTGCTTCATTTTATCTGCAGAATCTCCCCTCCTTCTGGGCCAGCTGTCCCTTGATGCAGACTTCATTTTGGTCACAAAAGGGGTACGGTAACTCAAGTGCTTCAGAGTATAGGCGATCTGGAGTCCTGGAATCAGGAAAGAAGTGAGCGGAGAAAGGCAACTGATGGTATTCAGGGGCAGGCTGGGATTAGTCACAGCATGGAGCCCCCCAATTTCCTCTCCTCCCCAGCTGCTTGTGAATCAGTTGATTTGGATGCAAAATGGCATCTGGTGGGAGAGGGGCGCCAGTTCAGTGGAGGAATGAAAGGACACAGATCTGAAATTGGTAACGGAGGGATCTTGTTCACAACTGCCAAAGCCGTGCTGGACCTCCGTACGTGGAGTCTGAAATCACCGGCCAAAGGGGGCTTCCGGCTAAGCTCTTGGTGGAGCCTAGCCATCGTGTCCCTGTCCCCTGCGAATGCTGTTCTTGCACTGAACATGGTCTGACTGTCCCCTTTGGTGCCCTCACCACTCCGGGGATGGGAAGTGGGAGGACAAGGCCAAACTCGTCTCTGTGTTGGGAGGTGGCAGAAACGTGACCTCAGGTCCACAGTGGTTGGCTTGCGGTCTTACAGAGCCGTCAGGACCCGCGCATCCTGTCTCCCAGTCGTGTCTGCCAGCACACAGGTGCCTTTGATGCTCCCTGAGAACCCAGAGAGTACTGGAGGACAGCTCTTCTCAGAAAGCAGCACCATACTGACATCACTGACGACCTGGGCTTGGGGCCGGGGCCAGAGGTGAGAGAGGAAAATGAGGTGAAGAAGGAGCAAAAGAAAACCGGTCTCCCCCGCTGTACCCCCTACCCCCAAATGACTCAGTTGGTCTTTGAGATGAGAAAACAGCCACCGAATTCTTTCTGCTCTCGGCTAGGATCTTCCTTTTGAATGCAAAGGAGAGACTGGGAGCTCTTTCAGAGTCAAACATGGATCTTCATCTCAATGCCCAGAGACAAAGACCAAAAAAATGCGAGGAATTTCCAAAGCGCCTCCTTCAAACAGCATCTCCCCCACCCTCTGGCTCAGCTCCACGGGCACTGCTGATGGGGATGGCGGCTTTCTTCTCCTGGCCTGCGGCCCACTCGCTGAAAGCTCGTATCTGAGGAGAAAGGAAATTAGGAATCTCCCCGCTCAGCGTTCTGCTCTCATGCTCCTGTAAGAAGACACCTCTGTGAACCCAGATGGTAGGATGGGCCTGAGGAGTGGCTTCCACTGGGCAGACCAGTCTCTGCCTGGCCGCCCCCCTCGTCCATAGCCGCCATAATGGCGGGTCGAAGAGACGGACGCACCCCACCCACTCCAGGGCAATGGGAACATTTTCACTTTCTGACCGAGGCCTTTAAGAGGAACCCTCATTTGGCTCAGGGTTCTTTTCTCCTTCCTCTCTGGAGGCTGAATGAATGGGAATAAGCTTCCAGAACATTACAGGGAGTAAAGAAAACTGGGAAAGAGCCCAGGGAGTTCTCACTTTAAAACATCTTTGAGACAGAGAGTGATAGTCAATGCTCTGGGGCCCCTGGCAGTTTGGGCGACCGCCTGCCAGCCCTCACTACCTGTTTATTTAACACCAACCTCGCCTCCCTCCCCGGTAGGATGCTGGGTTCTTTGGGGGTCACTGCGATCCCTCAGAAAGTGAGAAAAAAAACAGAAAAAATAACAACCTACAGATAACTGTTGGAGGAGGGGTTGGTAGTGATAACACTTTGGATTACACAACCCACGTAGGACCACACCAATTATCACATGACACGATAAGCGAAATTACCTCGCTCATTGCTTGCCTTGACCTTCCAACTTGGTAGACTTGCCCAGGCTCTCCTTGCTCCCTGCTGGCTGCCAGAATAACTTTCCTCAAGCACTGGCTTGGTCATGCCAATGGCAACTTTAAAACACACAGCAGCACTCTCTGGCCACAGTATCTGGCCCAGGGGTCTTGGCGTGGCACTCAAGGGTCCCCTCTTCCTAGCCTCTACAACGCACCCCGCCCATTGTCCTTCAACATGGCCGCCCTCGCCCACCCTTTATCCCACCTGGCGCCCTAAACAGTGTTCTCACCCCTTGACTCTTATCCCATCCAACATGGAGGACACCTCCCTTCCTCTCCTCCCCCCAACTCCCATTTCAATATGGGACTTCACAGACTCCCTGCTCCTTCTTCCCCGCTATCACATTCACCTTCTCGCTTGAGTCCCTTTTCCCTAGGAAGCTTCTTTGAGCAGCCCCACCTCCCCATTGGTGTCAGACAGACCCCGCCTCAGAGCCCTGCATTGTATTCATGATAGTTTTGGCTTTGGATTGTCTTTGGGAACTCAGGTGTGTATTGGCCTCAAATGATGGGTAACTTCCTTGAGGTCAGGGGAAACCCTCTCCCAATAGTTCTCAAAGTGAGGTCCCTGACCATAGCATCAGCGTTGCCTGGGAACTTGTTAGGAATGCAGATGCCCAGGCCCCACCCCCATCCTAACGCACCAGTGACCGGAGGCCGGCCTGGCAGTCTGTGTTGTAACATGCCCTCTAGATAATTCTGACGCACGCTCCAGTTTGAGAACCATTGCATGAATGCTCTGCAGAGGAGTGTTGTGGAACCCAGGTTCGTGTGCCTGACACACAGTGAGTGAGGCCCACCAAAAAGTCGCAGTTTGGAGCAGAGAAAGGTTTATTTCAAGGACCAAGCAAGGAGAACGGGCAGCTCAAGCCCCGAAGACCCAAACTCCCTCATGGGTTTCAGGGAAGAGTTTTCAAAGACAAATGTGGAATGAGGGCTGCAGGTTGTGTGACTTTCTGCAGATTGGTTGGTGGGTAGGTAACAGGGTGATGTTCCAGGAATCTCATCATCAGCCTTCTGGTTCCGACTAGTCTGGGGTCCACGTGCTTGCGCTCAGCCTAAAGTTACCCTCCTCCACCTGGTTGGGGGCCTTAGTTCCTGTAGAAGAACTCAGAGATATTTGTATCAGATCATCCTGTCTATCTCTTGAGGAGGAACCAGGACCCTGCCCCAAGCTGCATGATTGTTTCTTGACAACTTTTCCTTTGTTTCTGCCTTCCTTCCCTCCCCTAATTAGTAACTGTTTGAATCTGCCTTTTGCAATTCAGGGAAAGTCTAGGAAGCTGAAGCTTTTTTCCTACAAACAAGAAACAGGGGACACGGAAAGGCTTTTGTACCCTAGAGGGCCTCACAGCCTCTGTTTGGTTTCAGTAGTAGGGGATTCACCACGCTGCATGAGCTTCAAAAACCCATCAGCTGGCTCCCTAACTGATATGGCCCCGGCCAGCAACCCCATTCCTCAGATCTGACTGACTCCATTCAGTCTGTAAGGGTAGGTACCTTGCAGACAACAGTTTTTCTTCCCTTTGCTCATTGGAAGAGGAAAAAAAGGAAGTTGCTTCTGTATGCTCTGCTGTGCCCATCCTTTCCTTGACATGTCATGGCCGCCCGGAGTTTGGACGGCTGCTGACAGAGAGGGCCACTGGCTGGCGTGTGCGCCTGGGCCCTGCTGCCCTGAGGATTTCCCAGGTGGTGGACGGCAGGCGGCACCAGAGGGAGGGAGGGAACCTGGGCAGTGTGCGCTGGGCCTTTGTGGAAACGGGGGGTGGGGGGGGGGAAGATGCACCCTGTACCCCTACCCCGGGCAGCTTTCCTCAGGGAGCAGGGGCTGCCTGTGTGGCCAAGGAGGGCCAGCCTGACATGAATGGAGACCTTGTATCAGGGACCTCGCTGGAGCCGGGAGCCACAACACAGGGGCTTTTCACGAGCAACCTCGCAACAGAGGCGGCATTGAGCGTGACTGGTGGCTCGCGGGCAGACGTGGGGTCTGGCGGACGCGTGGCATCAGTGGAACAACGTTGCCGCTCCTCCTGCCCCTGCCTTGGCTGGGGTGGGGTGTGGGCTGTTAGAGGTCTCCTCTCAGAGGGGAAGACGCAGAGTCACGTTGTCCGTAGTGTAAGCCGCCCTGCACCCCTCTCAGCGTTCAAGGCTGCAATGAGGGGCGGGGCAGGAGGTGAGCAAAGGGGGCGCTGCGTGCAGAGAGTGGGCTGGCGTGCTGAACGGGAACGGGTTAAAGACAGCTGCTTGGAGACAACTCCACAGGGACCTGTGCTACAAGAACGGGGAGGAGATGCCAGAGGCACTCTATCAGTCCAAGGGGCGTGGAATCCCAGCGTGCCCTCCAAGGGGTCAGTGGGAGGTAAGGAAGAAGTGCAGCCTTGCTGGGGGGCTGTTTGGAGGCTACAAGTCAGTGACAGATGACAACTGCCCAGGAGGAATCAGGACGGGGGTGACAGTGGGGCTGGGGGCATGGTGGGTTTAATGCTTCCAAAGGAGAAGAGTCTCCCTCCCCATATATAAACACACCCTCTCTCTGTCCACCTACAGCTGACCTTCACCTCAACAAGGAGCTTAGTACATCAGTTCGCCCTGGCTTTCTCTCCTCTCTTCTCCTGTCTCCTTTTCTAGCGTGACCAACTGTCCTGGTTTACTCAGGACCAAAGGGTTTCCGGGGATGTGGGACTTTCAGGGCTAAAACTGGGACAGTTGGTCACCCTACTTCCATCTTTGATACCTTCTACTACATTTGAAACTTCTGGGACCTCCTTTGTGGCCCAGTGGTTAAGAATCTGCTTGCCAATGCAGGGGACACGGGTTCGAGCCCTGGTCTGGGAGGATCCCACATGCTGCGGAGCAACTAGGCCCGTGAGCCACAACAACTGAGCCTGAGCTCTAGAGCTCGTGAGCCACAACTACTGAGCCCGCGTGCCTAGAGCCCATGCTCCACAGCAAGAGAAGCCACTGCAACAAGAGAAGCGACCACAGTAGAAGCTCGTGCACTGCAACGAAGAGTAGCCTCTGTATGCCACAACTAGAGAAAGCCCGTATGCAGCAACGAAGACCCAACACAGCCAAAAAAAAAAAAAAAGCTTCTTATACTTATCTCCCCCACTAAATTTGATAATAAGATGGAGACTGAAAACAAGGGGCTAGGCCTCTATTTTGCCACTTGCAATCATGGTTAATGGTGTATTGGATGTGGGTATGGTGGATATGTTGAAGCCCTTGGTTAAGATAAAATGGGGAAGCAAGTTATGGCTGATGGTTTATTTAGGACACATTAGATTGAGGAGGTGGCCATGCTTTCTCCATTTTCGCTCTTGTGGACACGCTCGTCCCTGTCTCTTTGTTCCTTTGTAAGGATTCTTGCCCTCTGCCTGGCAGGTCCCATCGTTCCTCAAAACAGCCCAGGCTGCATGACGTGGCCTCCCGTGTGCTCCCAACATCATATGTGAGATGTATAGACATACATACGTATGTGCATATAACGCTCTTCAAGCTCTTTTCCTTACCTGCTCCACTAGAATGTGATCCTCTTAAAGAAAGGATTGTTTTAGTTTTCTGTATCCATTGCTACATGGAAGGTTCAATAAATGTTTGCTGATAAATGAACAAAAGAGCAAATTATTCCCATCCAGGTGAGAGAATCTGGGAAGACTTCAAAGACAAAGGAGCCTAAAGGTTGACTTAGGTACTGTGAGGTGGAGATGCAGCAGCAGGTGGCCTTCTGGGACCCCAGCTAGAGCCACGGCCCATTCCTTCTGGCCTCCGTCCCTCCTCCCCACCCCACCCGCCCATCTCCAGAGCAGCCCTGCGTCAGTCCTCCTCCATGTCTGCTCTCTCAGGGCTGGTGTCATGCAGTGGTGACTCACCGACCCCTGGAGTTCAGGTCTCTCCCTGAGCTCATTGACAGGCAGGCCCGGGAGAGTCGGGGAGAAGCCCTGGGGGCCTCTCATGCTGAGTCCTCTCAAAATGACCGGGGGGTAGAGGCGGGGGCTTGATTTCCAGGGAAAATGCTGTTGCGTTTTCACTCTTTCATCAGAAGCAAACCAATAATCCCAACCAGGTCATCTTGGGACACTGGTGGGTTCAGGCTCAGCTGTCCCCCTTGGGGCGTCCATCTCTCTCCTTCAGAGGCCTCCCCAGGCCTCTGAGGCAGCCGGCAGCCTCTCACAAGGTCACAGGCTCAGGGCAGGAGGCCCCCTGGATAAAAGCCAGGAGGCAGAGGGGATGACCCCCAGGTGAGCCCCAGGGAAGCAGCAGCTCCTGGCCTGGGACAGGGCTCGGCTAACCAGAGCAGTCTGACGCTGCCCGTGCTGGGACCCCACGGCCTCCCCCCGCCCCACTCTGCGAACCACTTTCTCTCTGCCTTTTCCCCTTCCTTCTCTCTCCTCCCCAGTTGGCCGTCCCTCCCTGAATCTTAGCCCAGGAGAGGATGACGAGCTGGCGGACAAGTCTCCCTTAACTACCGCAGCTGCTTTGTTTTTCTTTGTGGTAGTTATTCCCACCTGAAATTGATCACCTGGTTTGTGCTTGTTTCCCAGACTTGAATGGAATGAGGGCACAGACTATTATGTTCACGGCTAATTATGCCCCAGCACTTAGAAGGGTGCCCAGTGCATCATAGTTAATGAGTGAATGAATGAGGTCACATATTCGGTCCCATGCCCCAGGCTCTGGTGACTTAGCGCTGGGCAGTGCCCAAGCTCTGTGTTTGGAAGGTTCCTGGACAGACAGCCAGGAACCTGGGGCTGGGGAAAGCCCACTGCAGTTCTGCAACCACTTCTTTTAAGCCTGGGGGAGCCGCAGAAGGAGGTTTGGGGGTACAAAACACTGGGGTCAGGCCCTAATGCTTGCCTTACCTTCTAAGGAGAGACGTGCAGACCCTCTTGCCGCAGTCTTGGCATTGTCTCTTGAGTCCTCCACCAATGCCCACCCTCCTCTGGTCCGGAGCACTGAGTTCATTTCTCCTTCTGTCCCTCAGTGCTGCCTGTTTGGTGGGCAGGACTCCTCTGCTGACATGGTAGCTGGTCCTGGGAGGGACCAGATGGTGCCCTGCTCATGCCCTTATTTATGGCAGGACAGGCTGAGGCCCAGACAGAACAAATGAAGTCATTTGTTCAAGATCACACTGTCCGTCCTTGACAGGGCTGAGAGTTCATTTATTCATTCATTGGACACGTATTTATTGAGTCCCTACTACGTGCCAGCACTTTTCCAAGGCATTGGCGGTACATCACTGTAAAAAACAACAGGACAATTAAATCAATATAACAGAATTAACAACTAAAATAACTACCATATGTTAGTCTTTCACATTGCAACAAGTATTGTACTAATTGCTTTATTTATACTATTTAATTTAACCCTTACAACAAACCTATGAAGTGAGTCTTCATTTTTCAGGTGAAGTCTACTCAGCTAATAAGACGCTGATTCCACGCCCTGTGTTTCTGGCCACTGCGATACATCTCGGCTCCCTAAATTAGAAGACCTCTGTGTTGCCTCCCAGTCCAGGACTAGTTCTGCTCTACTCTTCTGCCTCTCAGACTTCCCCGTAGCTCCGTTCTCTGTCTGAAGAGCATCTGCTGTTTAAAGGTCAAAGTTTGTACCCACATGTAAAGTCTAAAGTCAGTAGATGACCCAATCCTTTCTTGGGTCTAGGAAACATATTACAACATTAGAGAGGAGACCGGGAAAGAGAGATGATATCATGTGCTAGTCACCCTGGAGCATGCAGTAACAGGGGATGGTCTTTTCCTGTGGGTCCAGAATTGAAGAGTCAGTTAAAATGTGATTAGTGCTTTCTAGGAGAGGGATAGAGATATACTAAACAACCCATATCTGTAAGGAGCAAATAGCCTAGTACCTCAGTGGGAACACTTATATATTGGCGAGGTAGAGACAATACAGTGTGTTCACAGTCTTGCTAAGGCTTCTCTTCCTAGGCTTATAGCCAGACTACGTTTCCCAGACACCCTTGCTGCTAGGTTTGGGCCATAGGAGTGATCAATGGGATGTGGGCAGAATTGATGTGGCATTGTCCACGCTCCATCCTCTTAGATCATATTTAAGGTGACAGCCTCACAAGTTGGAAGTAGCCTAGAAGTGCCAAGTAGAACCCCCTGACGCTCATTAGGCTGTGCGAGGTATTTATGATTTGGCATAGCCTACCTACCTGGACCGCTAGCAAAACTTAGCAGCCAGCCGCCATCCTTAGGGGTTTTCCAAAAGTCATCTCATTACCATAACAAAAGATACCTTTAGCACTCTCTTCACGTAGGAAATTCCAAGCTCTGTGCCCGGATTGGGAATGAAAAACAAATATATATTTATTATAAAGTACAAGATCACAAAAGATATTTAAGAATGTAAAGACATCAGAGGTTCCCTGGTGGTACAGTGGTTAGGAATCTGCCTGCCAATACAGGGGACACGGGTTCAAGCCCTGGGCCGGGAAGATCCCACATGCCGCGGAGCAACTAAGCCCGTGCACCACAGCTACTGAGCCTGCACTCTAGAGCCCGCGAGCCACAACTACTGAGCCCACGTGCCACAACTACCGAAGCCTGCGCGCCTAGAGCCCGTGCTCTGCAACAAGAGAAGCCACCATGATGAGAAGCCCATGCACTGCAATGAAGAGTAGCCCCCGCTCGCCGCAACTAGAGAAAGCCCGCGCGCAGCAACGAAGACCCAACGCAGCCAAAAATAAACAAACAAACAAATAAATAAATAAATTTATTAAAAAAAAAAAAAGAATGTAAAGAGATCCTAAAACCAAAAAGTTTGAGAAACACTGCAATAGAAGGAACAGAACGCAGGTAGCCAGTCACAAGGTTGCTGGAATTGCAGAAAGGCCAAGCAGTCGGTGGTGAGGAAGCCGGAGGGTGGTTTCACTGGGAGCTGCTCCTGCCCTGGAGACTGCAAGAACAGGCACGGGGGTGGTGTTCCAGCGGCCATGAGCCAGAGCTTCCTTTTGGGACCCCACATCATGAAGGAGGACCATCTGGCAGAATTAGAGCACAGAGTCAGGGACACCTAGTGGGAACTGGAATCATGTCAGGGGCCGCAAGCAGTTATGCAAGGGGGTCCCTGGAGAAAAGGAGCCAGGCATGGGCTTTCTTGACATAAGAGAAGCCATTTTGGGCCTAAGCCATTTTGTGATCTGAGTCTGGCCACAATGCTTGCTCTTGAATAGTCTCAGTAATTAATGATCTTAAGGGAACAAAAGAGTGCAGGAACAAACGACTGTTATCAGGCAAGAGAAGTAACAATAGCAAAGATAATGTATCAGTTTTCAGACTCCCCGTTCTGTTTCAATGGTAAAGATTAGCCTGAAGAGCTTAACCACCAGATTTACTGGAACCTAAGGGATGATGATGTTGACCTTTTCTGACCCTCGTGACTTCAACCGACTAAAGCTTGGACTCTGTGGATCTTTGTCCTGATTCTATGCTGAATTCTCCTCTGCTCAAGCCCCTTCATGGATATGCCTGTACTCTTAACTTAAAACTTCCCTAATTTTGCTGCTTAGGGGGACACTGCTTTGGGAAAGATCCCGGTGTTCTCCTTACTTGCTGCAAGTAATAAACCCATCCTTCTGATCTTTGACTTGGTTGTGTCTTTAGACACCCATCAAGAGGCAAACCCGGCTTTTTTGGGTAACAGGACTGCCTGATGGGAGCTGAAAATAATAATAAGGCACAGCCCCTGCTGGACACCCCACCCAGAGGAGAGAGAAGGCGCGAGAAATGCCCTTGTTTCTTTCTTTCTTCTGTCTTGTTCTCCAATTTCACTGGACAACGAGGTCCGGAAGTTCTTAACAGACCTTGGAAAACATAGTTTGCAGGACTCAGTCCTACTGCAACACAGAGCAGAGGAGAGCAGGGAAGGCTACACGTGGATCTGAGAGCAACAGGCACGTGCCTGGCTCAGAAAAGGAAGGAGAGAACCTGGATGCTGGCTCAAGGGAGCCACAAGGATGAGAAAAGTCGGCTTACGTCGGGAGGTTCTTATACTGATGTGAGGGTAAAGCAGAGGATGACAGAGGCAAACCCAGTCTGGGTGGAGATAAGGGCAGCAGGGGGAGACGGTGGACTCCAGGCAGAATGTTGGCCTTGGAGATAGGGGCCACTGGATCTAGAATTTCCCTATGGAAAGGGCTTAGTAGGGCCAGCTGATCGGAACTAGAAATGAGATAGGCTGGGACCTGGGACCCTTTGCTGCAGTGCTTGTACCTGGACAAAGGTCTCCTCAAGCAACAGAATACAAAGAAACTTAAAAAGAAAAAAAAAAAAGATACAAATGAACTTATTTATAAAACAGAACAGACTCACAGATTTAGAGAAGGAACTAATGGTTACCAGGGGGAGGGATAGATTGGGAGTTTGGGATTGACATGCACACACTGCTATATTTAAAATAGATAACCAACAAGGACCTACTGTTTAGCACAGGGAATGCTGCTCAGCATTCTGTAATAACCTAAATGGGAAAAGAATTTGAAAAAGAATAGATACATGTATACGTATAGCTGAATCACTTTGCTGTACACCTGAAACTAACACAACAATGTTAATCAACTATACGCCAATATAAAATAAAAAATTAAAAAAAAAGAAACTATAAGGTACTGAAAATAACTGCATGCATACACAGGACAAATTATGAACAAGATACAAAAAGGCTAAAACCCAACTGCCACTTCTCAGGTGCCAGGAGCAAAAGCAGGGACCTGCGCATGATCCCTGCACACAGCACCACCAAGGGGGTGGGCAGACCACCACCCAAGCCACCCCTCCGGCCTGACCCATGAACCCATCCCTACCCTCACCCTACTTAAAGGACCAGCTTGCCGTCCCCTCAGGAAGTGAGCAAGGGAAACCGTTACTTGTTTTCACTCCCTCGTGCTGCAGCAGGAGTCCAAATAAAGCCTTTCCTCAATTTCTTGTCTGGCCTCTTATCAATTTCTATTGATTAAGGAGTCCAAGAACCCAGGTCAGTAACAGAAACAGGGAACTTATTAAAAAACTGTTTGCATGCTACTCTTACTTAGGGTCCGTTTCTTCGGGGAGATTGTTGGATTTGGGGCATGGAAAGGCTAATGTCATCTATCACTAGGCTAATAATTTTCAAGTCTCTATATGCAGTCTAGACCCCTCTCCCATCCAACTGTCTGCGAAAGATCTCCACCTGGATGATGAATACTGTGTACTTTGTACTCTTCCTCATGGGCTGGTAACTCTCTTTTTTTTTTTTTTTAATATTTATTGAATATCTTTTTTTAAAAATTTATTTATCTATTTATTTATTTATTTACGGCTGTGTTGGGTCTTCGTTTCTGTGCGAGGGCTTTCTCCAGTTGCGGCAAGTGGGGGCCATTCTTCATCGCGGTGCGCGGGCCTCTCACTATCGCGGCCTCTCTTGTTGTGGAGCACAGGCTCCAGACGCGCAGGCTCAGTAATTGTGGCTCACGGGCCTAGTTGCTCCGCAGCATGTGGGATCTTCCCAGACCAGGGCTCGAACCCGTGTCTCCTGCATTGGCCGGCAGATTCTCAACCACTGCGCCACCAGGGAAGCCCTGGGCTGGTAACTCTTATTCATCCTTCAGGTGTCTCTTGAAATGGACTTCTTCCCAGAATCCTTCCCGGGCTCCTAGACCAGACTCCCATAGCAAAGGGTTTATTGGCATTAGCTATTTGACGTCTGTCTCTTCCATCAGTCTAAATAAAGAGGTAAACTGAGGCAAGCTCAAATGACTAGAAAGTGAGTTTGTGCTATTCGGGAATAGCAGACAACTTGCAACCTGCAAAACGCCGCCTGCAGCAGACTACCATCAATCAGTGAACGGTGCGGAGGACTTTATTTATAGGCAAGGAGCACAAAAAGGGGGAGGTCCAGCCAGAGTCCCAGCAGCGAGTTCATTGGCTTGAGGACGGGGAGAGATTCGTGGCGGATGCTCATTGGTCAGGAGATAAGCCTCGTGTTTTGGTAAATCAGGCATTTACGATTTCCCAGTTCTCAAGTACTGTTTTTCCGAGTGCGCACGCGTGAGATTCGCCATTTTCTATCCTCCGGTTTCATTTTAGGTGGAAATCTTTTCACACGTCCCTCTCGAAAGTAGCAGCGTCTCCGGCGCCAGCTCCTGGCACAGTACTTGGTACCAGGTAGGTGCTTAGTAAGTGTTCGATGAGTGAACGAACGGCTTACAGTTGTCGGGAGGTGTGGGTGTGGGGTGCCTCCGCATCCTCGAGGGTCCGTGGAGTAGCTGGGCCCTCCCTCCTGCCCCAAGAGGCCCGGGGGGCCAGAGAAGAGACCTGTGTCCGGCAACCTCACTTCCCTAGCGCATGCCGTTCACAGACAGGAGCTGGGAGCTGGCAGGTTAATTTGGCTGTCACTTGGTGGCCCTGTGAGCTCGGGGAAACCACGAAACTTTTCTCCGTCTCCCATCTTC
The DNA here is from genome assembly GCF_965194805.1 of Balaenoptera borealis. Lineage (NCBI taxonomy): Eukaryota > Metazoa > Chordata > Mammalia > Artiodactyla > Balaenopteridae > Balaenoptera > Balaenoptera borealis. The sequence goes on from NC_138864.1 coordinate 108,873,876, forward strand.
TCGTGGACGAAATAGAGACAGTCGTACCTGCCCTTTCCACCTCTCCAGGTTGTAGTGGGGGGGAGCATTGATGTTACTGATAGAGAAGCACCAAAGCACAAACCGGAATTCAGAGGCGCCCTGAGCAGCCCTAGCTCTGAGCCCTGGCTGGCCACACTGATGTCGCCAGCCCAGTCCGTCTCCTAAGGGAGAGGAAATGTTAACTGGGATCCGCTTCAAGGGAGGCAGCCCTTTGACTGTGGAGCTGGCCTGTCTCCTCGGCTTCGGAAAGCAGCGCCTCCAGCAGGTGTGGGGTGTGTTGGGCAGCCGAGGGGCCAGCCCATCTCCCACCACTATCCCCACTGTGGGGTTGGCCCAGGGGGCAGGTGATGCAGAGGGCGGGACGGGTTAGACCCAGGAATTCCGATTCCCAGATCAGCTCTGGTCCCAGGACGGGTTCTCCTTCGGCCAACAACAAATGAAAGAGATAGGTCCTGAGCAGAAAGCAGCCTGGCAATGCTCATGTCCCTTCCCTGCAGAGACCTTTGCCCAAGCTGCGGATATAAGGACTAAAGGCACAGCTTTTAGTTGAACTTAGGGTTGAACCAGAGATAGAATGGATGCCCTTATTCTGGGCGAGGACCCTGCCTCGCTAGGGAGCAGTGATAGCTGAGGTTTGTTGGGGACACAGGGAGTGGGTGGCAGGCCTGTCCCAGGGCTGCTGCCTGGTTCTTTTTCTCCTGGAGCTGCTGCGGCAGGTCTGCCAGGCACTGAGGAGGGTGCTTCCTGGCTGCAGGCACTGGGGTTGACTCACAGCTGTACCAGGTGGATGCCCCGGGAAAGGGCTTCTCTCAGAGGAAGGCCTGAGGTTCCAGGGGAGAAACAATCTCACTTCCTCACTTCTCTAGCTGAAATGCTATGCGACCTGCTTTGGGGGCCATCAGAGCGCATAGAAGCCCAAGAGGCCCCCCACAGGCAGGGGATTGGAGGGGAGGTGGTCCACAGGAATGCAGGGGTCCCCCATGCCCTAATCCCCGGGGCCTGGCTGGAGGGCGGGGCTGGTACAGGCTAGGACTGTGGTTTCACCACCAAAGCCCCTCCGAAGCCAAGAGGCCAGAGTGTATGAATTATAGGTGAGGGGCTGAGCAGGGGGCCCTGGGCCTCACGTCCCTCCAGGGAAGATAAGGACTGATCAAAGGCACTGCTTGTAGGCCCATCCCTCATTCAGCACAATTTCCAGGATCCACCACCCAGCGAGTGGCTGGAGTGACAAGACAGATAATATATGTACATAGAGGGGATTTTTTGTTTCCTTTTGAAGTCCTTTGCATAAACATCTTGTGCGTGAACCAGCCCGAGTACCTCGGCTGCCTAGCCCCCTTACCCCACTGGTGTTGGGTCTTACACCCCGCAGGCCATCCTGCCAGGCTGGTTCTGCTTCCTCTGCTGGTTTATCCCTTGGAGCCCAGATTGGCTTGAAATGAACACCAAGAGCAGCTTCCGTGAGCCTCAGTAAGAGCCCTGGGGGACCTGTGGCCGCCCATGCCAGGCTTGGGGTCAGCTGGCACTTCGTCACAGCCTCTGATCCAGCCCCTGAGCCCTGGGGGAAGTGTGGATTCTCCTGGAGGTTCTCTAGAGGTCACGCACCAATCACCCAGCAAAACAGCGTCAGGCTTCCCTGCCCAGTAGATATCCTGGCCCTCTCTGCATCCCTGTTCCCTGTTCCCGGGCCCCGGGCTGCCAGTGCCCGCTTCCCTTGCTGCTCCTTGTTCAGACTCTAAAAACCCCTCTGCTCTCCAGGGCGGTGGGGCCTTTCCCAGATCCTCCCCGCAGGCCTCCTGCGGATTCTCCTGCAGTGTGCAGACAGCAGCTTTCACCCAGCAAGCAAGGGGTTCTGTGACTGCCTGTAGTTTCTTAAACCTGCCTGGGTGCATCCTGCCTGCTTCATCCCGCCACTGCTGAAGAAGAAAAGAGCTTGAGGAAGAGAGACCGGTTGTAGGTTGCCCAAGTTCTTGTGCGCCCTGGCTTTGCTCCTGGGGTGTTTCCAAAGCTCAGGGCTGGGGTCTTTTTTTTTAAAATTTATTATTTAATTTATTTTATTCTTGGCTGCGTTGGGTCTTCGTTGCTGCGCGGGCTTACTCTAGTTGCGACGAGCGGGGGCTACTCTTTTCGTTGCGGTGCGCGGGCGTCTCATTGCGGTGGCTTCTCGTTGCGGAGCACGGGCTCTAGGTGTGCGGGCTTCAGTAGTAGTTGTGGCTCGCGGGCTCTAGAGCGCAGGCTCAGTAGCTGTGACGCATGGGCTTAGTTGCTCCGCGGCACATGGGATCTTCCCGGACCAGGGCTCGAACCCTTGTCCCTTGCATTGGCAGGCAGATTCTTAACCACTGCACCACCAGGGAAGCTCAGGGCTGGGGTCTTTGTCCACTCTCAGGATCTGGGAATCCATCCCCGCCCCCGCAAACCCTCAGTAGTCTTTCTTCCCTCCAAACAAAGAGCCCTTTTGATCTTTATCACTGTCTTGGAACCTACATACCAAACTTCTTGGGTAATAAAAATAAGACTCTAAGCAAACATTTAGAGAGCACTTACTATGTTCTAGGTACTGTTCTCAAGGGCGTGGACTGGGGTGTCATGTCTTTGTATCCCCCAGATTCCTTGCCCTCCGGGAATATTTGCTGATTGACTCAGTCTGCCCTTGGGCGGTCCCATCCCACCCCGGTTACTCACTTTTCCCTTTCTCTTCAAAGGTCGCTGAGATTTCCTGCCCTTTCCTACTTCCTCAGGAGGAATGAGTGATGGGGAGTGACCTGGAGAGGCTTCGGGGGCCATCGGGACTTTCTTCCTCTGACTGCAGGTAGGACGCTTGGCCTGTCAGTGGAAGCGCCAGCCAGAGCCGAGCAGAGGGAGACATAGGTGGGCTTTCTGAGCACAAGGGGAGAGAGGCACCCTGTGTGTTCATGGTGATTGTCTCCAGATAGTGGACTATGGACAATTTTGGTTTTCTTGTTATGCTTTCCTGCTTCCATGGTTTCCTACCATGAGCAAACATTACTTTTACATTCTCAAAAAAGAAGAAAAAATCAAATGTTTACTGACTATTTTGTTGAGCAGTGACTGTGGAGAAGAGTTTGAAAGGATGAGTACACAAGGCTCAGAGCTGGGCTGGCTTTCAGCAGGCGTCCATCCTGGTGGTCAGTGACCTGTTTTGACTGATCAGTTCTAATGCCACATGTATTGATAAATAGTTTAATCTCCCCGCCCAGAAGTCATAATCTCTTCCTTGCAAGGGAGGAAGATTCTAATGTGGGACCAATACCCTTCCCCAAGCCAGCAGCGCCAGTCTGATGATCTACTCTATCAATCTCTTTGCTCCTCCAAAGATGCTACGTGAGGAGGTTCTATCACTTCCCTCCTGGATTCTCTGTTTCAACCTCCCAGCCCGTAGAGTTAGCAATCTCTCCCTCCAAGTTGGTGTCCACACTCTAGAGGGGAGATCCTCAGCCCTGGCTGCACACTTAAAAAATGCCAGGGTCTGAGTTGCATCCTGCCCCAGTTGCATCAGAACCTCTGGGGGGAGCCCATAGCAGGGGTAGTTTCTGTGGCTCCCCAGATGCTCTGATGTGTAGCCAGGGTCAAGGACCACTGGGGCAGCTGGGCAGAGGCAGAGAGGCCCCAGCGTTGACAAAGGGGCCAGCGTGGATTTGTACTAGACGCTACGGAGGAGGACACACGGCTGACCACACACATAGGTGCCTGCCCTCCGGGGGCTTGTAGTTGATGAGAAAGCCAGAACCTGTGCCCAGAGGGACAGGGACACTGAGAGTGAAGCCCACCGTGTCCAACCTGTGCCAATTCAGACCTGGGTGTTGAAATGCTGAGGAGGGACGTGATCTGGGTGGCATGAGGATAATCAGGCCGGTCGTTCTGGAGGCAGTTTTGGGGGGAGAGTCCCTCCCACTGGTGAAGTGACTCTTGTGGTCATTTTCTAAGGGTTTTCTCCGAGGCCCTTATCTGATGACCCAGCCTCTTTGTAACTCTGGCCCCGGCGGGTGTGGCTGGCCGCTCTTCAGTCAGTGCCCTGGCTCTCCAGGACACCCCGGCAGGACTAGGCTGGGACAGATAAGAGCTGTGCTTGTTAGCACAGCTGTTCCCTGCAACACCCAGCGTTGTTTTCAAACCTGCGGAAACTTGGGTGCGGAAGTGTGGCTACATCCACCCAACTTCAGAGTTGGGCTTGGTTCCAAATAAAAGGAAATTTAGTCAGTTTTCCCAGACACAGGGACAAAAATAGAGTTGACAGGAACCTCAAAGGGTCTGCTGGGGTACCAGGGTCGCACCTACAAAAATCAACTGGATCTTTGGTCTGGATGCACCAACACTTGAACTTTCAGCCTCAGCAATGACCCCTGGAATCTGTCCGCACAGGTTCTTGACAGACAGGGTTCTGAAGGTGATGTTGTCTTACAGGAAGGTGATTTTGTCCCTTCTGCTGGAAGCAGTCCTAGAGGTTTCTCTGTGTTTTCTGAGCCTCTTTGGCCGATAAGCTAGATTCTGGGGCATATGAAGTTCAAATAAAGTGTCTGCTTGGTCAAGGAGAGTGTACCACAGGGAGCAAGGAATTGATGGCATAACTTATGTTTGGGTAGGTTGGACCCCAGGATGACTTGTTCTGGCCGGATTCAACCTGGGGCCTTTCAGGGAACTTGTTCTGCCTCAGCGTCCCCAGTAGGATGATGGTGAGCCAGTGTTGACATCACACGTGTCCTCCCTCACCCTCTGGAGAGTGTTCTTCTTTCTACTGCCCTTCCAGCAACTCAGCACTGGGCACCTTACACACAGTGGCCCTGGTGGGGGGGGGCGGGGTCTCTAGCTCACCGTGGGCCTTTTCAGGACCCCTAAGTGAGCAGGTTTCCCAACATCCGACACATAGAGATCGCACCACTGGGAGCAGCAGAACTGAGCCTGAAATTCAAATCTCCAGATCCCCAGCCCATCCATCCCCGCGGAGTGAGATGTGGGTGGTGAGATGGCCGTGCCCAAAGACTCCAGAATCTCCAGAAATGGGAGATTGTGTAAAGCACGAAGTGTATAACTAGGGTTGGAAAGGACAACATCTCCATATGTTTGTGCGGGTGCTGTGCTGCACGTGGCCGAGCGGGCCTTGTAGACAACACAGATATCCTCATTCTCCTGGGGAAGGTTCTGGAGAGCTCGGGGCCCCTGGTTGTGTTGATGGGAAGGGGAAAGGATGTGAGATGGCAGAACTGAACTCATGCTCCTTAAAATTAGAAATGCAAAAAAAAAAAAAAGAAAAAAAGAAGTGCAGCATAGAAGTGATGGGGGGGGTGAGTTGTCTGACCTCTCTGAGCCTTAGTTTCCTCATCTGTAAAATGGGAACAAGAGCAGTACCTACTTCACAGAGCGTGGTGAAAGTCTTGCTGAGATGATATTTAAGAAGTGCCCCGAGAGAGCGCTGGGCATGGGAAACTCATTAAGGCTGAGAAACCACCTTTCCTGGCTCCTTCCCTTTGAGACAGAGGTGCCCCCTGGGGGAAGTGACTTGTCCCTGAGACCTGCAGGGAGTCCACAGCTCAGCCCTCGAAGGCCAGGCCGTCTCCCTGCCGGTGCACCGAGTGTCTGCCTTCCTCTGGCCGGCCGGGGCCCTGCTTCCCCCCCATCCCGCAGCCGCCCTGGCCGGAAACCCCGCCCCATTGTCCTAGGCGGCGGGCTCTGGGGAGCCCAGCTGTGCTGGGCTGACGTTGGGCTGACAGTTTCCTCCTCTGACTTAGATAAGTTCAGGAGATGCCTATCGGCTTCAGGGAAAGGGTGGAGGGTCTGAGCCGAGGCCCCCTGCCCCGGGATATCTGGCAGACAATTCTTAGACAAGAGATCATTTAACCTCCACTTGTTGGGAGTTTGGGTATGAAGCTGGACAAGCCTCATTAACCCCTTCAGCGCCCTGGGTGCTGTGGGGAGGGAAGGTGGAAAAGTGCTCTTCCTTGGGCCTGGGCAGGCTGATACTCATGGATGCAGGGCTAGAGGGAGGGAGCAGTTTCAGTAGGGGTGGTTCAGTTGCTCTCGTTTTGTCCCAGGAAAAAGCTTCTTTGTGGCTGGGCTTTGGAGTCCAGCAGATCTGAGTTTAAGTCCAGGCTGTTTCATGGAGTTAACCCAGTGAGCTTGGGCAACTTCAGGTTCCTTCTCTGAGCCCTGGGTTTCTCACCTGTTAAATGGAGCTAAAAATGCTGAATGCCTGAGGTTATCGTGAGGAATAAAAGATCTCATACACATAGAGAAGCTAGCAGAGGGCCTGGCACAAGGAAACTAGCATGATGTTTCTTCCAGTGCTGCCGTCTGGTAGGTGGCCTTGTGACAACAGTGGGTAGGAACTCTCTTCACTGGAAACAGCAGCTCAAACTCTGATGGTAAGTCAGCTGGGGCATCTTGGCATGGAAGGAATACCAGTGCACTCAGTAAATACCTGTTTGTTGAAAGCTTGCTGTGTACCAGATACTGTTCAAGCAGCTTGGCAGACAGCAGTGAGCAAGGGAGTCCCTGTCCTTAGGGTGTTCAGATGCGCGGGGCTGGGGGGTGAAGGTGGGGGTGGGGATGAGTTGGGGGGCTGGGTGGGAACAGATAACAAGCCAGCCAAACAGGAGAATATAACTTCACATAGAGACGGGCGCTTTGAAGAAAATGAGAATAGAATGAAGAGATGGTGACAGGCCGCACGGGTGCTATTTTAGATTGGGCCTGTAGGGGAGGCCTTTCTAAGGGATGATCTTTGAGCAGCGTTTGAATGGAGTCAAGGAGTGACCGGTGAGAACACGCGACAGGAGAGCTTTCCAGCCACTGAGAACAGCAGGCGTGGAGGCTCCGAGGTAGAGACCCAGTCTGGCAGGTTCTAGAAAGAGCATGAAAACCAATACTGATGGGGTGAAGGGGGAGAGGGTGCATAGGAGCTGTGGCCACACTTGGGGCTGAGGAGCCTCCCCTGGCCCCAGGCTATGACCTCTGTCCCTATACAGGTGGCCTGTGTGTGCGCACGTGTGTGTGTGTGTGTGTGTGTGTGTGTGTGTGTGTGTGTGTCCCTGTGAGTGTAGGGACATTTGGGAGCAGCAGAAAGCTGACCAGGGTGGGCTGCGTATTGTTTTTAATTAGAGTGATGGCAGGCAGCTGTTGCTGCTTGCTTGCTTTATTTAGTCCCTGGTTTCTGATTTTCTGATGAAACCTTCTGGTGTTATTTGCTGACGCTGGAGGCCATCCTGAGTTCTGAAAACACAGCGGGGCCCAGCTGCTCCCCTTGGGCCTCCCCCCGTGGAGAGTCAGCTCTCCAGTGGGCAGGAAACAGCCGGCAGCCAGGACAGTGCCCTCCACCTGGGTGCCAGCCCAGAGCCCTCGTTAGGACCATAATCCGGGGAGAAGAAAGTCACTTGAGTCCCCAAGTCAATCCCGTGACTTGACGAAACTGCCCTTTTCTTTCATGAACCTGATGCTCACACGCGTCCTTTCCTGGGACCGGGTGCTGATCAGGATACACACTCAGCTGGTGGTCCTGGGTGTGGTGTGCTGGCTGATAGCTGTTCTGACGGGGGTTTTTACATATTTCAAGTTATCACACTGCTAGAAACAAGGATGAACAAAAGATGTTCTCTGCCCTCAAGGAGCACGCCTGGGTGAGGGTGAAGTTTTGGCCACTGGATAAACCAAGCGCCAAGACATAAAGTGCATGAAAACAACTTCCGCTAATGTTTATCTCCCCAAGCTGAACCCACATGTTGCTTAGTCCCTCTGCCCCATTTCCAAAGTCTGGACTGTTTTTCTTTCATTTCTTCTGGGTCTCCCCAGGGTTTTCACCTCGGAGTAACTGGTGCTTGGGCTGGCTTGCCCACCTTTGCTCTGCAAGGAGCCCTTCTCGCAAATCTCAGGGCCTTGTGGGGTTTTCATTCCTCAGACCCACCATTCATGCTGTTCCCCTCCACCTCCCTAGGAAACTTTGTGTTACAACCTTTGGCTTCCTGAATGTCTCTGCGGAACTTCCGGCCTGCTCCACCCTCCTATGAATGTCCCTCCAACTCGAATTCTGCTCCATGGTCTCTTTGTAGAGCCCCTTAGTTCTCTGGGGACTGTCACGGCTGCCAGCGGCCACTATTTTCCAGGCCCAACCCCATGCTTCCCAGGCCCCGGCCTTCCGTGGGCTTCCAGTGACCTCAGGTGTCCCCTACTTTTCAGCCTCTTGGCTCCTCCTTTCCAGCTCTGATGAAGGAAGGTGGCTTTGCCACCCTCTCAGCTGGCGGGGGCAAGCAAAGCGCGGAGGGGGGCCGTGGAACACGCCACGGCGTTCTGGAAGGTCTCGCTGCTCTGGGGGGCAGGGGTGGAGTGCCCGCCTGGGGAGCAGACCCAGCATTTCTGGAATGGGCCTGCGACGGGAAGGGGGTGGGCAGTGACCAAAAATAGACCTGGATCCGTCCTGGGGCACCCACGGAAAGTGCTGGTGTGGAGCAGGATGGGACGCCATTTCCCTGATCTCATCCAGCGTCTGTTTTCCTTTGCCTTCCCTGGTTCAGGGCCGCCCCAGCCGCGCTTTTTGTCATTGAGCGTTTATCAGGGCTCACTTCCTGCTGCGGGCTGCTCCTTTCTCTGCCTGTGTTGTCAACCTGAGCCCCAGGGTGCAGGCAGGGCAGGCTGGACCTTCCCCTGAGAGCAGGGGCTCGTCAGAAAGCCCATTCTGCTGGAGGGTGTGTACCAGGGGGTGGCCTCCAACTTCCCTTTCAGACCTTCTCCTTGAACTGGGTAGTGATTCACCCAGAACAATGACGTGATCACAGGGGCATGCCTGGGGCTGACGGCCAGGCCTCTGGGTCATGGGGTGGGGGGGTGCCCTGGAGCACTCAGGAAAGGCCTCAGCGTGTTGACCCCGATGACTGGCTGAGACCCACCCTGTGAGGCCGAGCTGAGGTTTGGGCTGCTGAGCCTAGAGGGGGGCGGCGGATACAAAAGAAACACATTAGAGACACAGTGGCCGGGAGAGGATGGCCAGTCCCCAACCACAGGGCATCTCTGGAAAGTGCTGGCAAAGCACCTGGGGGAAGGCGACTTGGTGAGGTGCAGCCAGCTCCCCCTGAGTGCTGGAGGGATGCAGAGGAGAGGGCAGAGAGAATCAGAGACTCCGAGTCACGGAGGAGCCGGCATCCACTCCGTCCACCCCTCGCTGCCCAGACGAGGAAACCGAGCCCACCCGGCGAGGAGAGGGGCTCGGGTCTTATGTCCCAGCCGCAGCGGGGGCCAGCGGCCCTGCAGCTAAGCTCCTGGTCATGGCTCTTTCCACCCACCTTGAGACAGTGCCTGGGGGGTGAAGCACTTGAGCTGGGAGCCGGGAGGTGGGGTTTCCTGGTGTTGGGACACTGAGATCACCGCAGGGGACAGCAATTAGGGACTCGTGGCAGATGGATGGACTGGCCTACCCTTGGAATGTTCTTATTTCTCTCTCGTCATCTGTGTTCACCCAACTTGTCTTGTGTTGTCTTCTCCTCGCTGGTTGGGTCTCTCTCCTCCCTCCTCGTCCTGTTGGGCATGGATGCTGGCAAGAAGCCTGCATTTTTCCTCCTGATCCATTCTGGTTCCCAACCAGTTTTGTCTCGTAGTCGCCAAGCACGGTTTGAGGGAGCAGAGTGAAGGGCAAATGAACCAGGGGACGAGGCTTCAAGGCTTCTCCCCTTGAAGGGTGTGGTACCCACAGATACCCATGGAAGAGCCAGCATGTGCTGGGGCCGGGCTGAGCGCTGAGTTACAGCCAGGAGGAGATGTGGTCCCTGTGCTCAGCTCACTGTTTCCTGGGGGAGACTGACGACTGTACAAGTAACTCGGGTATTAAAGAGAATGGGGTGAGGGCTCCAACCGTGACGGTGACCTAAGCCGCGTATGGTGGGAGGGACTTGGCTCAGCTCTGCTTCTTTCCTTCGGTTTTTTGGTTGGTTGGTTGGTTGGTTGGTTGGCACGTTCACTGGTTCGTTCCTTCCTCCGTCCCTCTCTCCCTTCCTCCTTTCTTCCCTCTCTCCTTACCTCCCTCCCTTCCTTCGCTCTTTCCACGGTCTTGGATTTGCCCTTTGGGCACTGAGCCTTAATTTCCAGCTTCTTGCCAGATACTTCCAACTGGCTGTCCCCGCCCAACATGTCCCCCACACCTCAGTCTTTTCTTCCCCATACCTGCTTCTCTTAATTTCCCATCTCAGATGAAAGCATCGCTCCGTGGCCCCAGCCAGAAACCTTTGGTGTTGTTTTAACTTCCTCCGTCTTCCTCATATACACACGTCCAGTAAAGGATGTGTGAGGACCACCTCCAAAACTCTTCCAGTCCGCCCGTCACTTCTCTCTACCCACATGGCCATGATGAACACGGGCTCCCACCATCTCTCTCCCAGACCACTGCAGGGGTCTCCTGCCCTGTGCTCCTGGTGTCCTCCTTTAAAGTACGGACCTGCCAGGAACGTTTCTAAAACACAAATCAGATTATTTACTGGACAGCATGTATATTGGAATCATTATGGACCAGGCACCATTCTAAGTGCTTTATAAATATTAACTAATTTTATCCTCCAAACAGTCTTACGAGGTATGTATGGTTATAACCATATCTCACAGACTTGAAGATGCCATTAATTGTAAGATGCATCTTCTTTTTGTAGCACCAAAAAAGAAAAATTATGATGCAGTGTATTCTTATCACTTAGAGTTTTTCTTTTGTGTTTAATGAAGGAGCTTCTGTGCATACTTAAGTTTATAAGGGAAATAAATTAGATATTCTTAAAAATTCCACATCTTCAGAGTTCCACCCTCTGAATTGCTTTTAAACTCAGTCATCAGTATCTATGTTTTTTTCTCACATAATTTCTCCGTGCCATTAAGAGTGAGGCAGGATTTCTTAAAAGTGTGGATTTTCTTTCAAATGACTGACATAGATTCTGCAATATTTGATATGCACACATAGCTGAAGACAACTGTGCCATTATTGCCAACTAGCCAATGATTCTAAGATGATTTTAGATGTTTTAAAATGTGAAAAAAAAGGTGCATTTGTAATTGATGAAGTATGTTATCCCATCTGACAGATGAGAAAACCGAGGCACAGAGAGGTTAAACATCTTTCCCAAGGTCACATACCTAGTAAGGGGCAGAGCTGGGACTTGAGCCCAGGCAGTCAGCCTCTGGGGTCTGTGCTTTCCTAGAAAGCCTTTGCTGAAAACCCATTTCCTAGAGCAAATGAAATTCAAACTCTCACCACAACATTCAAGTCTTCTGTGACCCGGCCCTGCTTTTTTCTTCTAGCCTCATCAGCCCTCGAGTAGTTTGTGGTCCAGCTGCTCTGGCCCGCTCCCAGCCAGGCCAGTCATACCCTGGGCTTGCACTCCTGTGCCTGCCGCAGTAGAAGAGAACTTAGATGCCGCTCAGAGTTTAAGGCTGCACTCCAGTGCCACCTCCTTTGGGATACCTCCCCCAGCCCCTTGTTGGTGCTCTCACAGGATTTAGTTTGTTAGGGCCCCGCCGGCAGCCTGCTGAGTGTGCAGTGGCCCCTCTGAAAGTATGGGGGCCCCTTGGGGTTGGGCCCAGCTTCCTCCTTGGTGCCGCCCTCCCAGCACAGTGTCCCATCTGTGGGCTCAACCATACCAACCTCCCTTCCCTGCACCTGGACTGACAGGAAACCTGATGGTTTGAGAAGCATTCGGGAGATCTGGAATGTTCTGTGCTATAGTTGCCACTTGAACGTTGACCAGCTGGGGACTCTCTGTTCGCATAAGTAATATCCTGTTCGTGGGGATGTGTTCCTAGCGTCATCCTGAGCTGTAGGAAAAAACGCCTGATTTGGCGTGTTCCAACCTAGAATGAATGCCTCCCTCAAAACCCCTCAGCAACTCGTGGGACACAATGACTCAGGCATCGCTAGCTGGAGGACTCATGGGTGTACTTGTGTATGTATGTATGCACATGTGTGTGCAAGCATGTGTGTGTACGTGTGTGTATGTGTGTGCTTGCCTGCACAGGGCAGGACAGAAGTGTTGGCGGACAGACCTTGTTTTCTGCTAAAACCTCACTTCCTGTGGCTGATGGATTCCGTGGAGGCTCCAGGACCCCCTCTTCCCAGTTCTCGACCGGGGGCCGTGAGCCAGCTGCCCTGGCAGGAGATACTCCGGCAGTCCTCCTCCACAGAGGGGGTGGCGAAAACCCATGTGGGAGAAGGGGAGGAGGATTGTTCCAGGCCTCCTCAGTTATTAAAGATGTCTCAAGATAATGAGGCATAGGGAAGAACAAAGAGACGGAAAAGCAACGGGATGAAAAAATACCACGCTCCGTGCTTTGACTGTCAGGCCCAGGCAGAGGCATTTGGTGGATATTCAGCTGTTTGGAAGAGGGGATTTCTGGCTGCATCAGGCTGGAGGGTCTCTAGGTGTCCTTGAGGACGTAGGAAAGACCACCCTGGCTTGGGTCTGTGGTCCGCTGAGCTGAGGGGCTGTGTGTCCGATGAGGAGCGCCCTGGGTTTGTGGGTGATCGTTCTCCCCGATGTCACCCTTAAGATCAGGGACTTAGCCTCCACGGGCCATTTTGCTCTTAATATCCCACTATGGATAGATTATCTATGATTTTAGCCTAAACTTTTGGTACCAATTTATATAACTACCTGGAACTGTCTCTTCAGAGTAGTGGTGACTCAAGTGGTGTTTTCTTTCCTGTTCTTACCTCTTTCTAAGCTTCCTCCTGGTGCTCTGGAATTTGGAGAACCAGCTAGCTGGGTTGTTGATCATAGCCTCCTTATCTGGACAGATTAAATAAGGAAGGAAGGAAGGAAGGGAAGAAGGAAGGAGGGAAGGAAGAAAGATCTAAATAAATTTATATATTTGATTAAGAGGCATCGCATCTGTGTTTTAAATGTAGATATTTTACACCTGGGGTCAAGTCGCTTCCCTTCGTCCTGGGGAGAGGGTTCTAGCTGAGGTGGCATTGGAGAAGTAATTTTGTTTAAATGTTAAGTCCTTTAGAAGAGCTAAATTACGCTCAGTTATGAATCACTGGTAAACACAAAATCACAACCGTTTTGTGTCGCTGGCACACCTGCGCACGATGGTTTCTGTGGGAGGGAACACCTGCAAACACGGCTCCCAGACGTCAGCCTTGCTCAGCGTTCCTCCCCTGAATGACAGTCACCTCCACCCACTACCTCAACATGTGGCAAAGGGACAGGACGCCAACCCAGGACACGGCAAGACCACGGAAGTCATGAAGAAAAAAGAACCCGCTGGCCTCCCCTTTGCCAAAGTGATTCTAGATGAAAGAGTGCCAGGGGGATGGGGCCAGATGTGCTTGAGAAAGGCTGGCTTTTAGGGTTTTCCTGGGATGTCCTGGGGTTTGAAGTTGATGGTAGCTGCCTCTGGACGGGGGGTGATTGGAGGACCTTGATGGTCTGCCCAAGGGCTGTCCTTGAGCCTTTTCACGTAGAGAGCTTAGGGTGGCTTTGGGTCGGCATCGTTCTCTCCTGTGAGTCAGGAGCTTTTATGGGAGTGGAACAGGGATCCAAAGTGGTCAGAGCTGTTGACCAGCATGAGGAAACAAACGTCATATTTCAAGGTCCTGACTGATGTGACCTTGAACTACCAGAAGGGGGGGATGGTGATGGTCGAGGAGCACATGGGAAGTGGGGCTCTCCCACCCAGAGGAGGCAATGTTCTTACAGCCCCAGGGCTTGGGGTTTGGAGGTGCTAGAGGTAAAGCCCACGGGAGTGCCGGGAGGGGCTGCAAGGAGGCCTCAGGCTCAGGAGTGGCTGCCGGAGAGAAGACGAGAGCGCAGAGTTGAGGGGCAGAGCCGCCGTGGCTCTGGGGTAACGCTCAGGGGTCGGCTCGCCACACGTGTTAGAGGGGGCTCCTGGGAAGGTCAGGTCCAACCTCAGGGCAAAAGACAGACCCCGGTGGCAAAAGACTTTGGTCCTGTCTGAACTCAGAAGGCTGGAAGACCTCATTTGGGATGAGGGCCAAATCAGCGTGGTCCAGAAGGAGGAATGGAGCCCAAGGCTGGGGAGAAGCCTGGAAGCAGCTGATGGATACTTTAAACCTGAGCTGCTCAGGAGAGCAGCCTTCAGCCTGTCGCGGGGCCTGCCAGGGCTGGGCTTCCTGCTAGTCCTGGGGCATCAGGCCCACACACGGCCGAGTATTTCTGAGCTGGGAGGAAGCTTGGGGACCACTCATTCTCCTCCTCATTTTAGAGTTGAGAAAACTGAGACTCGGAGAGAAGTGACCTTCTCAAGCTCACATAGCTGAGGATCCACAGTTGCTGATCCTCGGGCCACTGCTCTTTCCGCAGAATCATTTGGTCTCGACAGGGCCAGCCTATGGCAGCATTTCCTCCTTAGCAGGCCACACCCCCTCTCTGCCTGGACTCAGGTACTCCAGGCAAGGACAAGGCCATTGTCTCTGGAAAACTGCCATTGGAATGAACGTGTGGCCACCTGGCAGGAAGGGGTGGCAGGGTCACTCCTCTCTCCCAGAACAGAGACTCCTGTAGATTCGGTGTTTAAGTTAAAGGAATGAATGTCTAAGGGTGGAGTTTCAGGTGTTGGCCCATATGTGAGAGTGTTCTTTCTCCAGTGCCTTCAAGCAACTGCCTAGTCCTGGGCTTCTGTACTGATGTTGGCACAGGTGCTGATGCTGGTGTAGTGTAGCCCATCCATTCAAACCTCATGCCTGGCATGGCCATATCTGCACAGGCTGGGAACCAGATGGGGCTTGGTCGTATCTTAGAGGACAGAGAACAGGACCCAGAGTAGACAGGGGGCGACGTGCCACAGAGGCCTGGGAATCCTGCTGGGGCAGGGGGCTTGACCTGTAAGGGGCAGCCTGGGGCTTGTGGGGAATAGCAGAGGGCTTGGGGAGAGCCTCAGATGAACCTGCTGACTACAGTTTCCTTGTCGTGGGCTCCGCGGGCTGCTTAGCATAACCATTCACAGGAGGCCAGACAGATGCTCACTCCCCCAGAGCCGCCCTTATCACCCAGAGCAACACCAGAGCTGCTGAGAGCAGGTACCTGGAACCGTGGCCCCAGGTCACATTCTTTTCATAAGTGGAATAACACAATGACCCTTTAAACTTCCTTATTAATTGGCTGTGCTGCCGAAAAAGCAGTCCATCACCCCCTCCACCTCCACTCCCGCTCCCTGTTTATGGTTCTGCTGAGGCTGGGCTCTCAGCAGGCTGACATGATGATGAAGGGCAAAGCCCCAGGCCCCTTGCAAGATCCCATGTGAGGGCTGCGGCCAGAGCTGCCTTGCATCCAGAACTCTGCTGTTTAGAGAAGCTTCAAGTGGACTTACGGGCTTCCCCGTTCCTGGTACAACCTGGGGAGTGATGTCAAATGGTGTTGGTAAGGAGCCCTGGAATTCCGGCGGCCCCTTTCCCCCAGCCTCCCTCTCTGGACATATACAAGTCAGGTGATGTACTCTCGTGGAAAGAGAAGCACGGGCACCCCCAGAAAGGGGGAACATGGCCCCTGTATTCCACAGCCAGGCATTGGGGCAGTGCTGGGGGGAGACCCCAGAGCGTCTACGTGAGTTAGGGGATGAAGACGATGAATTCAAACACATCTGCGTGGCCAGCACTGGGTCTTGGCACTGGGCGGCCGGGCCCCTCTCGATGAGCATCAGGGTCTGGGTCAGCACTGGCGTTCGCAGGAAGTAGCTCCAGCCCCAGGTCACCTCTCTGGCTCGGAAGGTGCAGGACATTGGACACAGATAGATGCCCTGGGGGTGGAAGATGAGGGGAAGACGGTGGCAATAGAGCCTGGGTGCTGGCTAGGAAAGCCAGCTCTGCCTGTGTGGGACCCTATTTGACCTTCTTCTTCCAGGGTGCAGTGATGGTCTTTCCCCTCCCCACTTCAGGTAGGGGTGTGACAGGTGTCCTTTGGTGGCCCTGGGGTTGAGCCTTATCTCTTCTGGCTCCTCTCGAACCTGCCCACACCCTTGTAAATAGAACCTTTATTTAAAAAACTCTCCCACAGTTATCCTAGTGAGAGCATGCTTTTGTTTCCTGCCGGGATGCTGACTGATACAAATAGCAGCACCAATAGATAGAAAATAACCAGTGGAGCAGAGTTGTACCTGAGGCAGAAGAGTGTGTGTGCCTAGGAGTCTGGGGGAGTGAGAGTTCATGTGGCCTGGGGCCAGCAGGGAGGAATTCTCAAAGGTCACGGGATCTGGGACCTGGGTGGTGGGAACTGAGGCAACTTTGTGAGGCTCCCAGCACAGTGCCCAGCGAATTCAACAGAACTGAACTGGAAAGCTTGATGATGCCTGGTATTCAGCACTGGCCGCCAGCCGCCCCTGCCTGGGTCCCAGTGGGCCACTTGGATCGTTAGGGTGAAGGCTGCACCTGTGCTGGGACGTTTCCCTCTAGGGAGCCCCTGTGCTCTTTGCAGCCTTCCCACGGCCCTTCTCACGTGTTGTCCGGAAGCACAGGTACGAGCGTACACATCCTAGCTGCCAGGTATATTCCGGGTCAAGCGTCCTTGCACGCCTCCCTCCTCCCAGGGCTTAAAACTATGCTTTGCCCAGAGCTAAGTCTAAATAAACATTTATTGACTGAATAAGTGAGTGTATGAATGAATCAATGGAATTCTGTCATTGTTTGAACATCCGATGCGCTCAACACCGTGAGAGGGGCTGGGGGTGCAGAGGCGGGACCTGCCTTGTTAAGGAGCTCCCAGGCTGGTGGAGCAGGCCACCACAAAGGGACCAGGACCGAGTCTGCTGAAAGGCAGGGACAAGGTGAAGAGAGTCCAGAGGAAAGAGGGACCACTCAGAATGGAGCTGGAAGGGGCAGAGAAAGCACCTCAGCGGAGAAGGCATTTGAATGGAGTGTAGACTGTGCCTAGTGGAAAAAGGATGGAGGAGGATTCTAGGCAGAGTAACAGCATGAAAAACATGCCTGAAAAGTGCATGGCGTGTTTAGGGAAAGACTAGTGTGGACTTGCTGAAGAGTAGGGTGCTTTTGGAGAGTGGTGAGAGGGGATGCTGAATGGTGGTTGAGGTTGGATTAGGAAGGGCCTGAAGGCTATGGGAAAGCAGGAATGATTTTGGAGTAAGGGAGTAACATGACCAGACCTGTGTTTTGGAAGAATACCTCTGGTGGTAGGTGTTCGGGGGGGCTTGGGAGTTTAGGGGCCATTTGGGATATACTGTAGTAATCCAGGTGACAGATGATGAAAACCTGAGAGAGGGTCATGGTGGTGGGGATGGTGAGGAAAGGATAGAGGTGAGAGACATATTGGAAGTGAAACTGATAACGTCTCACGGGAAGTGAGCAGGGGTGAAGTCCAAGATGTTGGATGTCTGGCTGCCACCTGATGTGGTTTTTCAGGGAGATAGGGAACCCACGAGGAGGAGTCAGTTTGGGGAAGGAAATAATTACTTTCTTTTTTTGTTGGCTGCACCTCACGGCTTGTGGGACCCTTGTTCCCCGACCAGGGTAGAACCCGTGCCCCCTGCAGTGGAAGGGCAGAGTCCTAACCACTGGACGGTCAGGGAATGCCCGGGAAATGATTACTTTCATGTCAGTCAAGCTTGAGGTGTCTGTAGGACTTTCCCTGACCAGGAGGAACTAGATGAGGGCTGGAGGTGTGTTCTGGGCTCCGTCAGCAGAGGGGTGAGGGTTACACCCGAGGGGAGTGTAGGGCGAGGGGACCGGTGGGCTGAAGAGGCGGCCTTCCATACGCCAGCTTTTAAGGGCAGCCATTGTAGGAACCAGAGAATGGGGTTGGCAGGAGGGCTGGGGGGTCAGAGAGAGGAGAGCCCAGACGGGGTCCCTGAGGCTCAGAGAAGAGTGAAGGATTGGCCCAGTCCGAGCACACAGGGAGCTTGATCAACGCCCCCTGACTGGAAGCATTGCTTCTCCCCATGGAGTTCTGACTTTTTGGGCAGATGGAGAGAGGTGTTATGTCAGGCCTAGGAGCTGGTAAAGAGTTCAGAAAGTCCTAGATGGGCCTCAGAAGTCAGCAGGTGTGATAATCACGAGTCTTCGGATCCTGGGAGTCCAGGCTCCTGCCCACGGACGAGGTGGGCACAGGGGACGCCGGGCTGACACCCTTGGGGTCTCTCTGTGATCCTGTCAGTGGTCAGGGTCTTCAGAAACTTCATCTCTGCGCACCTGCTGGCTCTTGTGTAAACAGCTCCCGACTCTCCTGAGCTTCTTAGGAAACTCAAGCTGACGATGCTAAAAACTCTGCATTTCAGTGAAAGAGCACCTTGTAGCTCAGGGAAATCAATGCCCGTGTCCCTTCTTAAATCATAGTTGGTCAGAGATGAGCAATCCGGAGAATTCATTCACGCTGACTCCATACTATAGACAGAGGAAGCCAAGGCTGGGAGCAGACAGAATGAGGACCCCGCAGTGCTGGCTCAGAGCCGTTCTCAGCTGCTCTGGGGTGGTGGTGCCGTGTCCAAGCCCCTCTTCTTTCCAAGAGAAAATGGAAAGAAGTGTCACTTTGCCCTCAGGGGGCAGATGTGCAGAGGAGCCGGGCAGTGTGAGCACGTCACTCTGAGAGGTCCTGGTCTGAGCCCTGAGCTCTGCTGGTTGATGGAGCAGAGGCTAGATGACCCCAAGGAAAAGTTAGCTTCCGTAGAAGAGACCCGTGAGTTATTTCTAAAGCAAAAAATCAACCCCCTTCACCCTGCTGCTTGCAACCCTCCAGTTGCTTCCTCTGGCCCTTAGATAACCCAAGCTGTGCAGCAAGCCCTACGGGGGCCCTGGTGACCCAGCCCTGCCCTCTCCACCCCTGTCTCTGACTCCTTTGTCCTCTTTCCCTCTGTGCCAGCCACTCTGGCCATCCGTTTCTCAACTTTGCAGCTTGTTCCCGGCTCAAGGTCTTTGTATAAACTGTGTCCTCTGGTTGGAATATCCCCCCGCCCCAGGTCAATCTGTAGGACCCAGCTAAGATGTCCCCTCCCCTGGGAGTCCTTTCCTGACAAGTCTAACTCAGGCCACCCATTCCTTCCTCCTATCCCTAATTATTTTCCTTCATATTCATGGTTATTTCCTTAACAGTTCTTACCACTGTCTGTAATTTTCTCAGACATTTATCTGTTTATGTACCTACCGTCTGGCTCCCCTCCCTAGGATGTAAGCGATAGACGGGGACTGTCTTATTCACCGTTATGCCCTTGTGCCCGGTACAGAGCCTGGAGCACAGGCGCTCAGCAAAGACATGCTCATTACTGGCGCATATGCCCGACACTGACTGTGTCATGAGCGGGGGTATCACCTAGGACAAGAGTGCTTGTGGTCAGCAAGGGCCCAAGCAAGAGAGTGTGGCTGACTCTATAGAAGCCTTTGGCTTTAGGAGGTTGGGTGGTTAAAAGCACAAGTTTTGGTCCCTGGTAGATGTGAGCTCAAAATCTCAGTTTGCCTCTTGGGAGAGTTTCCTAATTCTGGATACTTCATTTTCCTCATTTTTAAACTTAATTTTTTTTTTTTTTTTTTTTCCCCACACTGTGTGGCTTGCGGGATCTTAGTTCTCTGACCAGGGATCGACCCCGAACCCTCGGCAGTGAAAGCATGGAGTCCTAACCACTGGACCGCCAGGGAATTCCTAATATGTATGTATGTGTGTATATATACCACACCTTCTGTGTCCGTTCGTCTGTTGATGAACATGTAGGTTGCTTCCATGTCTTGGCTATTGTAAAATAGTGCTGCTGTGAACATTGGGTTGCATGTATCTTTTCAAATTAGTGTTTTTGTTTTTTTCTGGATTTATACCCAGGAGTGGAATTGCTGAATCATACAGTAGTTCTATTTTTAGTTGCTTGAGGAGCCTCCATACTGTTTTCCATAGTGGCTGTGTTAATTTACATTCTCATCAACAGTGCACAAGTGTTCCCTTTTCTCCACACCCTCTCCAGCATTTATTCTTTGTACATTTTTTGATGATGGCCATTCTGATAGATGTGAGGTGATATCTCACTGTTGTTTTGACTTGCGTTTCTCTAATAATTAGTGATGTTGAGAATCTTTTCATGTGCCTGTTGGCCATCTGTATGTCTTCTTTGGAAAAATTTCTATTCAGGTCTTCTGCCCATTTTTCATTTGGGTTGTTTGGCTTTTTGATATTGAGTTGTATGAGCTGTTCATAGATTTTTGGAGATTAATGCCTTGCTGGTCATATCGCCTGCAAATATTTTCTCCCGTTCTGTAGGTTGTCTTTTCGTTTTGTCAGTGGTTTCTTTTGCTGTGCAAAAGGTTTTAAGTTTAATTAGGTCCTATTTGTTTATTTTTGCTTTTATTTCTTTTACCTTAGGGGACAGATCAAAAAAAATATTGCTACAATTTATGTCAAAGAGTGTTTTGCCTATGTTCTCTCTCAGGAGTTTTATGGTTTTTATGTCTTACATTTAGGTCTTTAATCCATTTTGAGCTTATTTTTGTATATAGTGTGAGGAAATGTTCTAATCTCATAGTTTTACATGTAGCTGTTCAGTTTTCTTAGCACCACTTGTTGAAGAGATTGTCTTTTCCCCTTGTATATTTTTGCCTCTTTTGTTGTAGATTAATTGACCAACAATATTTATCTTTTTGTGACTGTTGTAGGAGATGTCAGAATTTCCTCCCTTCTAATGGCTGAATAATATTCTATTGTATGTGTATACCATGATTTATCCATTCATCTGTTGATGGACACTTGGATTGCTTCTACTTTTTGGCTGTTGTTAATGCTGCTATGAACATGGCTGTACAAATATCTCTTCAGGACCCTGCTTTCAGTTCTTTTGGGTATATGCCCAGAAGTGGGATTGCTGGATCATATGGTAATTCTATTTTTAGCTGTTTGAGGAACCACGGTACTGTTTTCTTTCAGTGGCGGTACCATTTCACATTCCCACCAATAGTGCCGAAGGGTCCCAATTTCTCTGCATTCTTTCCAACACTTATTTTCTGTTTTGTTTTGATAGTAGCCATCCTAAGGGTGTGAAATGGTATGTCGTTGTGGTTTTGATTAGTATTTCCCTAATGATTAGTGATGTTGAGACATTTTCCTCATTTTTAGATGGGTGTAACTCCGACCTCACAGGGTGGCTAGGAGGATTAAAGGAGAAAAGTGTATGGAAAATCCTTGGTGTAAGTGCTCAGTAAAGGCCATCAATTATTATTCTTTCTAATTTATCCTAGAGAATGGGCCCAAAGTGCAGGTCCTGAGGAGGCATGTGTGAAGGACCACGTGTGCTGCTCGTATCCCTGTTGGATGCTTGGTACCCCCGGTAACACTCTCTATCAACACTGTCCCTCTGGCCAGGGAGGCGAGAGCCTGCAAAGGAGGCAGGGACCTTGGGGGTGGGAAGAGCAGGGCGATAGGCCCAGGTGTCCCAGGGGTCTCCTCATTGCTCCGTGAGCACTGGGCACCACCTGTCCTCTGCCTCAGTTTCTCCCTTTGTCACATAAGGGGCTACCCTGGGAAGAGGACAGATTACCTGTCATGACTGGAAATAGCTCTGAAATCTGTCCCGAAGGCCTCATTTCTGTGCGTGGGACCTGCATTGGCTGGTGTGTCGGGGCCTCAGGCTCTGTTCCTTCTCACAGATTTTCTGCCCACTCAGGGGACAGGCTCTGATTGCCAGAACCCACAACTAGCACTAAAAGCCCCTTTGAAGTGAGGCACCACTTTTAAGTGCAATCAGCTCAGAGATAACCCCTCGACTCCCTGCCCCCAACCCAGGAATGTCTCCTTCCCTCACCCAAGCCCACCCCTGGGAGAATTCCAGCCCAGGAATCCTCTGTCTCTGTTTGTGGTAGTTGTGCTGCTTTGTTTTGTGTTTTTCTTCTGTGAAAACGAGAGATGGAGAAGGATAAATATGTCCCTGGTAGGAAAATTGAGCAGGATTACAAAATAGTCCTACAGTTTGGTAAGGAGAGGCTGGCGAAGGGAAGAAACGAGGGAGGATTGAGAAAACAGGGCTGGAGCAGAAGAGACAGGCCAACCGGTCAGGACACAATGTGTGGGGTCATTTTTCCCCTAAGACCAGGGGTTAGGGGGGGTTAGGGGGGCGGGGGATCTGAGGTTAGAAAGGCAGGAAGAAAAGGTTTGGAAACCAGCTGGCCTTTGGGAAAGGTAGGGAGTTAGGGAGCAGGTGTTAGAGAGCCTGGTCGCCAGCCTCTCACCTTAACACTTTCTTCTGCTCAGTGGTTGGAGGATGCTTTTCCTGAGCCGAGCCTTACCTGGTCGGAGAAGCCAAGTTGGTGAAGTCACTGTGTTGAGGCTCTGGATCACCATGGCGGCTGGTTGCCCAAGTTCGAGGTGGGGAGTGGGAGACCATGGTGCTGAGACTTCAGAGGCAGACTTGATTTCCAGTCCCTCCTCCGTGCCCCCTTGACCGTATGACTCTCAGTGTCTTGGAGCCTTTGTCTCCATTTCTGTGAGATGGAGTATTGGTACCCACCTGTTAGGGTGTTATGAGGTCTAACTAAGATCAGCTGAGTCAAGTGTCTGCCATACGTCATGAGCTCGGGAAGCATTTCCTTCTTAAGTGGTAGAACCGGGACTGCTGGTGATGGTGCTTGGCTTCCATCTCCAGACCCTGACTACCGTGATGGGCTCGCCTCTCCAAGCTTATGCATGGGCTCTTTGCCCAAGGGGTCAGAAATGTCTTTACCACTTGTCCCGCCGATAGGTCCACTCTGCTCCCACCTGGCCGGGGTACTTGCTCTCCCAAAGCCAGGTCACGGTGCTCACGTTTGAGGGCAGTAGCTTCTTGCAGGCAGAAACCGTGCAGTCACCAGGGGGCGCCATCTGGCTGCCAACAGTCTGGGGCTCCCTGGGTAGCTGCTGCGGGGGGAGCTCTGGCCCTGGAAGTGTGTTGGGGAGCCCTGGCTGTGCACCCCAGGCTTGCACAGGCCAAGGAACCAGGGATCCAGACAATCATTAGATGAAGGTCTGCCCAGCACTGAGCTGATGTCTGCAGTTTGGAGGCTGGGAAGGAGGGACTTGCTCAGCTGATATTTAAACTGGCCTTCAACCCACATAACAGACCGTTAACTCATCAATTCTCTCAAGCATCCCGTGAGCGAACTCCCTTCCACCTCCTCCACAGTGCGCTCGCTCTGTGACTTCCTTTTCCCTTTGAAGCTGGCGTGGTAGTTTCTAGAAATTTGGTTTCTGCTGGGTGAGACTGTGGGGTGGGCATGGGGGTATGCTCCTGGCTGCACTGTCTTAGATTTCTAACCCAGCACTCTCTTGGCCCCTGTTTGACTTGGATTCTTTTATTTTTATTTGTTTATTTTTAATTGTGGTTAAAAAACCACATAAAATTGACCGTTTTAGCCGTACACTTCGGTAGTAAGCATCTCCACATTGCTGTGCAACAGGGTCTCTAGAACTTTGTCGTCTTGCAGAACTGAGACTCTGTACCCATTAAACATCAACTTCCCACTGCCCCCTCCTCCCAGCCCCTGGCAGCCACCATTCTGCTCTCTGTCTCCGTGAACTTGACTACTCCAGGGACCTCTTACCAGTGGACTCAGGCAGTATTTGTCTTCTTCTGACTGGCTTATTTCACTTAGTATGATGTCCTCAGGTTTCACCCACATTGCTGTGTATGACTGGTTGTCCATTTTAAGAGGCTGAATAATACTCTGTCGTATGGATATACCACATTTTGTTTATCCATTCCTCTGTCACTGGCGTGTTCAGCTCAGATTCTGATTCTGATCTAACTGGCCGTTACTGAGTGCCCACCCTATGCTGAGGGCTCTTTTAGCATCTGGGATGCCCATCATTAAGAAGTTCTCACTCACTTTGGGGAACGTCCCCTGAAGAGGGACACAAGTAGGGTCTTTGTTCTTTCTCACTTTCCTGACCCTTAAGAACCCTATTGTGTCACCAGAGCAGCCTCTCAAAGGATTCAGCCATGAACCTGTAGGGCTTTGATAAATGTTCCAAAAGATAAAAATAATAAAAAACAAACAATGAATTTTATAGCCAAAAAAGGCTTGGAAACTTCAGCTTTGTCTCATTTGGTCATCGTACCAACTGTGTGAAATTTGTGCCTCCTATTTTTCAGACGGAAATAGAAGTAGTAAGATCCAGAGCAGGAGGATGAAGGTCGGGAAGGCGGGAGGGTGGCCGTGTGGCTGGGGCTCGTCTGGGACTAGGGTGACATTAGAGAGGTGCCCGAAGTGAGCACCCACCCAGAGGGAGCCCCCCTATGTTTGTGCCCTGGATGCCTTGCTCATCCCACTCTAGCCCCGGCCCTGGGATGAAGGCCTAGCCTGAGAGAGGCCTCCCCAAGGCCAGGAGCAGCCGTCTACACCCTAAGGTCTGAGAGCCACCCTGAAGGGGCTCACCCTGCGAGGGGCTTGGGTTGGAAGTGGGGAAGCCCCTGGAGGCCGGGCGCCTGGAAAGCCGGGCTTCCTGAGAGAGGCAGAGCCCTGGGACCTGCAGTGTCACCTGTCGTCCCCATTCTCTGCCTGTCCGCGTATCAGGTGTTCAGTGTGGATTCCTGCTTCTCAGCCTCCCTGCGAGGTGCCACCTGAAGGTCTACAGATGCAGATGAAGAAACCCGTGTCCAGGCAGGGCTTATGCAGATGCCTCGTGCTTCCAAAAGGAGGCTTGGGCCCCTCCGTTGCATTGACAGCAGCTTGAAGCCAGGAATTGTGGGTGGAGGTCTCGGCCTCTCTGCTGTGTGGCCAGGGTGCGCCGGGACCTCTGGTGCCTGGGACCTCTGTGCTGAGGCATAAACACACGGGACACGTTTCAACAGCAACACCCATATTTGAAGTTTCAGGTGACCTCGGTCTTCTCTGCTTCCGTCCATGATGGGCCCCAGAGAGTTAAGCTCGGTCCCTTCGGAGGGTGCAGGCTCTGGAGAAGCAGGCCTGACCTCTCTTGGCCTCTCTCAGTGGAGCCTCCTGTCCCGCGAATGAGCGGCGTCCTGCGGGGCAGAGACCCTCCATCTCCGCATGGAGGGCAGGCTTTCTGGGTGTCAGGAGGTGGGTGGGGGGGTAGGTGAGAATATGGGGTGTCAGCTGTGGGAGTTGCAGAGGCCATGGGACACCCGGGGAGTTTGAGCAGTTGGCCCTCGAGGCTCTCTTTCCTGGTTCTGAAACGGCAATAATAATATTTACCTCGTAGGAGTGTTGAGACAGAGGAGAAAGCAGGTGAGAAAGCATTTGACAAAGCAGAAAATGTTCTGCTGGTGGGAGGTTTGATTTTACCTCTGAGGAATGGGTGGTGGAGAGAAAGAAAATGTTGCTATTTGGGGAGCGGATGGGGGAGAGAAAGGCACAAGACAGGAGTGTTTGGGAAAAGATAATGACGAGAAGTTTGGAATTTGTAGACACTGAGGAGAAAGGGGGAGGAGAAGAGGGTAGAAAAGCTGGAAAAAGTAGACGCTAGCACCTACCAAAATGGCGTGAGCAATGGTGTGTGCGTGTGCGCACAGTGTGTCGTCAGTGTGTGTATTGTGTAGGTGGTATGTGGTATAGTGTGTGGCAAGGGGTGTATGCATGTGTGGTGTGTGTAGTGTGTGTGTTGTATAGGTGTTGTGTGGTGTGTGTGTGTGGTATGTGTATGTGTGTGTGTGCTAAGTGGTGTGTGCATGTGTGGTATGTATGCAGTGTGTGTAGTGTGTGTGTGTTGTATAGGTGTGTGTGTGTAGGTGTACACAGAGTGTGGTGCATGTGTGCTGTGTGTGGTGTGTGTTGTATAGGTGTGGTGTGTGTATGTGTACACAGAGTGTGGTGTATGTGTGCTGTGTGTGGTGTGTGTGTGTGTAGGTGTGGGGTGTGTTTGTGTGTATGTGTACACAGAGTGTGGTGTGTGTGTGTAGGTGTGTGTATGTGTACACAGTGGTGTGTGTGTGTGTAGGTGTGTGTGTATGTGTACACAGTGTGGTGTATGTGTGCTGTGTGTGTGGTGTGTGTCTGTGTAGGTGTACACAGAGCGTGGTGTATGTGTGCTGTGTGTGTGGTGTGTGTCTGTGTAGGTGTACACAGAGTGTGGTGTGTGTGTGTAGGTGTGGGGGGTGTGTGTGTATGTGTACACAGAGTGTGGTGTATGTGTGCTGTGTGTGTGGTGTGTGTCTGTGTAGGTGTACACAGTGTGGTGTGTGTGTGTGTGTAGGTGTGGGGGGTGTGTGTGTACACAGTGTGGTGTATGTGTGCTGTGTGTGGTATGTGCGTGTTGTGTAGGTGTGGGGGGTGTGTGTATATGTACACAGTGTGGTGTATGTGGTGTGTGTGTGTGTGTAGGTGTGGGGTGTGTTTGTGTGTATGTGTACACAGAGTGTGGTGTGTGTGTGTGTAGTGTGTGTGTTGATGTGTACATAGTGGTGTGTGTGTGTGGTGTGTGTGTGTACACAGAGTGTGGTGTATGTGTGCTGTGTGTGGTGTGTGTGTGTAGGTGTGGGGGGTGTGTGTGTGTACACAGTGTGGTGTATGTGTGCTGTGTGTGGTGTGTGTGTGTGTAGGTGTGGGTGTGTGTGTGTGTACACAGTGTGGTGTATGTGTGCTATGTGTGGTATGTGTGTGTTGTGTAGGTGTGGGGTGTGTGTGTGTGTGTATGTGTACACAGAGTGTGGTGTGTGTGTGTGTGATGTGTGTGGTGTGTCCTTTGACCTCTTCCCCACCCCTTTCCCTCTGCCTCTGCTCAGGCTGCCCTCTGGGTGGGCGGCCGCCCGGCATGGTGTCAGCTCAGTCGGCCTGGGCCTGCCCCCTGGTGGCTGAGCGTGGCAGGGTGACGGGCTGTGGTTCGGGCACGCTGCCCCCCCCACCCCGTTCTTGCCTTGCTCTGCCGGCCTCTGTTCTCTACCTCCTCTCCTTCCTCTTCCCCCGCCTCTGTACCCAAGGCGTCTGGGTTTCTCCCCAGGTTTCCCAAACTTCTCAAGCGTAAGTGAGGGTGATAACTCCAAAGCTGCCTGCTTCCCAGTGCCTTGTGAGGATGAGACGGATGAT
The DNA here is from genome assembly GCF_965194805.1 of Balaenoptera borealis. Taxonomy (NCBI): domain Eukaryota; kingdom Metazoa; phylum Chordata; class Mammalia; order Artiodactyla; family Balaenopteridae; genus Balaenoptera; species Balaenoptera borealis. Next base: position 108,900,826 of record NC_138864.1, read on the forward strand.
GGGGGGTGGGTGTCGTGAAAGGACTTTGTGGACGGAGGGGCCCCGGGTGAATCAGTGCGACACCAGCGTGCGACCTGGCGTTCCCAGTGGCCGTTTGTGGAACAGTCCCTCCAGGACCCCAGCGGAATTTCCATCACTTCGGGCATTGCCTGGGTGACAGGGGTCACGGGGTGCAGACATTTCCATGCCCAGCTGCTTTATTTTTCCTGATAAGGATTTTAAAAACAACGGAATTATTCGAGACTAACAAAATTACCTAGTGCAGATTTACTAGACAATTAAACACCGTGACTAACGGCAGGTGTGCTATACAGGTGTTGTTCTGGTTTTAACTACTGCTCCCTGCTCACTACAGAGCTGTCCTGGTCCTTTGGACACAGCCGGCTGAATGGCTTGGTGTCTGCCCTGCTCAGGTGGTGATTCTTTCACTCATGTGTGCATCTGGTTACTGATGCAACAAGTATTTAAGTAAGTGCTCAGAACACACTTGGCACCATGCTAGACACAGGGAACAACAAGATAAATAAACACACACCTGCCCCCGAGGGTCTTGACCAGCAAGCCGAGCGGCCACTTGAGGAGAAGTGCTCCGACCAGGCTGTAGCCCTGCTGTGATCCCCGTAGGGTTCTGGCATGGGCGGTGGCATTCCAGATTTGGTAGCTCAGTGATGCAGAGCTGGACCTGCCTCTGGGAGGCTCAGTGTGCCCACGCCATGTGCCAGGCACTGTGACACCAGGACGCAGCCACCACCACACAGATGGTGGGGCCCCCGCCCATGGCAGCTCTGTCCTCTGGCACAAAGTAAGTGGGCTGCATGTTTGTGTCAAATAAACGAGGATTTGATGACCTCATCATAATGTCTTTCTCTTGCCTGCTCCTGCTTGGAATCCAGCACAGAGGTCTGGGTCTGCGCTGTGTGTTCTCGGAACTGACGGTCAGAGCTCTGTGGACCGGCTGTCCTGGCTTGACTGAATCACAGAAAAAGCTGTTTGTTGACCTTCTGGGCCAAACATCACCAGAAAGAGTCACTTCAGGAAAGAAGGCAACTCTGCATCTATGGCAGCATTTCCAAAAGTATGTTCTAGAAATATGAATTCAAAATAATTTATAAGGGAATTCCCTGGAGGTCCAGTGGTTAGGACTCTGCGCTTTCACTGCTGAGGGCCCGGGTTCAATCCCTAGTTGGGCATATAAGATCCCACAAGCTGCGCAGCACGGCCAAAGGAAAAAAAAAAATTGAAGCAGACACAAAAAAATTTATAAATATTAATGTGTAAAGATGAATTTCAAATGCAGAGAGAGAGAGGAGACGTTTGTGATCAACTTTAAGTTAATGTGTATTGGTGTAAAAATAATTAAACTGGTGTTTTTTTAAGTAGCTACTCAGAGATTGTGATAAGATGACTTTCCAGGAGGCGGGGTGATGCTGCATTCAGCCTTTTCCAGACGTGTTTGGCATCGAGCTCTTTGTGAACCAGCTCTTCTCTTCACACTAGAGTTCTGGGGAACATTAGTTTGGGAGAACCCTCTTTACCGGTTTACCCTTCTTCTTCTCCACCTACATCCAATACTAAGGGAACGAATCAGTCAGACCTGAGACCCTGCTGGTATTCTTTTTTTTTTTTTTAAGTCTTTATTGAATTTATTACAATATTGCTTCTGTTTTATGTTTTGTTTTTTTTGACCCCAGGCATGTGGGATCTTAGATCCCCTACCAGAGATTGAGCCCACACCCCATGCAGTGGAAGCAAGTCTTAACCACTGGACCGCCAGGGAAGTCCCCCTGCTGGTGTTCTTACAGGAGTGATATCACCCCCGAGGGGATGAAATGGTTCTTGAAGAGGAAAACAAATCTTCCTCTGTGTATTATGCACAGATAGCCACATAGTACATAAATAGATATCCAGTATATCTGCGGTATTAAAATTTCATGGGAGTGATTAGGGAAAAAAAAATGACTAAAAAGTCTCCTTAGAAGGGCAGTAATGAAAAAAAGTTTGGGAAATGCTGGCATGCAGACTGTCAGTCAGTCAAACTGGAGTCAGGTGACAGTTCTGCCACTGTGTGACCTGGGGTAAGTTGTCTACCTCTCTGAACCTCAGGTTCCTGACCCAGAAATAGAGATTCTTACCATCTCATGAGATTGCTGTGAACTCTAAGAAGATGAGTACAGTGCCTAACACACAGGAAGTGTTTGACAAACGGAGACTAAAGACAGCCCTTCAGGCCTGAAACTTTGCTCTCCAGCCTGGGTGACTGCAGCAGGGTCAGCCCGTATACCCTCCTGTAAGGTTTCTCTGCCTTTAGGCTGTAGACTGATGCCTAAAGATACGTGAAGCTTGCAACAGCCAGTCCTAAGGAAAGGGAAATGGGAAAATGCTATTTTAAAGCTTGTAAGACCAACAAAAAAAAGCAGTTTAGCCTGGGGGCACCCCACCAAGTCAGAGCCGGCCATGGGGGTGGCTGCAGTACCACCTGCTGGGCACTCCACTGCCCCCCTGGACAGCAGGGCCCCAGAGCCCCAGGATCAGAGCCTTCATCTTGCAGGCCCCCCCCGCCCCCCCCACAGCCCCCGCTGGACACCAGGGGCTGGGATAGACACCGAGGTGGGTGGGGCGGGCCCAGGCAGGAACTGTCTGCCGCGCCTAAAAATAGTGTGGGAGAGAACAGGAAACAGAAAGTGCAGGCCAACAGGGAAATGCTTTCTGAGTTATCAGGAAACCAGGACTAGCGTCGGGGGCAGCCACACCCTGCAGCAGTACTACAGCTCCCGTGGGGCCTCTCCGTGGAAGGAACTGGCTGGGGAAGCTGGAGTTTGGGTGGGGTGGGGAGGGGGCGCCTAACTGGGAAACACTAGCCTCGCTGCTTTGCTTTAGGCTTAATACAGCGTCTCTGTGCCCCGTTGATCTCCAGTTGCACGCACATGCAAGTCTTTATTAGGGTGACCAGCAGTCCCAGTGTTTCGGGAACTGAAGGGGGCATGGAACTTTTGGTTTTCAAAGTGGGCAAGTCCTATGCAAACTCACTAGCTGGTCACCCTCTTCTTTTTTTTTTTTTTAAAGGAATTCCTTTATTTTTATTCATTTTTATTCATTTTTATTTTTATTTTTTTTGCCGTGTTGGGTCTTCGTTTCTGTGCGAGGGCTTTCTCTAGTTGCAGCAAGCGGGGGCCACTCTTCATCGCGGTGCGCGGGCCTCTCACTATCGGGTCACCCTCTCCTTAACACAAGATGCTTAAGTCTCTTACAGCTTTAGAACCATGGGTGCAAGCCTCCCCGCACAGGGCATCACCTGGGGGAGTTCTTAAAAATCCCCAGGCCTAAGCTGCCCTCAGACCCAGTAACTTAGACTCTCAGGGCGGGGCCGAGAGGCATCTTGGATTTTAAAGCCCTTCTGGCCTCACCCCCAGAAATCCTCAGTGCTCCGTCTGCAGTGGAGGCTGCAAATGCATCACTTAAAGCTAAGTCAGCAGAGGCCTCGGCTTGCGGGATCTTAGACCCTAGACCAGGGATCGAACCTGTGCCCCCTGCAGTGGAAGCGTGGAGTCCTAACCACTGGACCGCCAGGGAGTTCCCAGAAAAGTGTGTTCTGATCAGTCCAATCAAAATATTTATTCAACACCTTCACACTGGAGGACAGAAGGGGTTACCAAGATGACTCAATCAAGGTCCCTCTTCTAAACGCAGTTAACTGCTAATGAGCAAGACAGCCACAGTGTAGGGCAGCTGGTGACAAAAGTCATCCCTGGGGAAGAAATCTAGGATTGAACTGACGAAAAGTGCACTGGATTGAACATCAGAATTCCTGGGCTGTTGTCACAACACTTCTAGTAACGAGCAGTGTGTGAGACCCAAAATTACTCTTCTTTCCTCATCCTCACCTGTAAATTCTAAGGCTTATGACCTGACTCCTAAGGCCCCTGGTTCGTCTGAAACTTTCTTTTTTTTTTTTTTTTAATAAATTTACTTATTTTAATTTATTTATTTTTGGCTGCATTGGGTTTTCGTTGCTAGACGCGGGCTTTCTCTAGTTGCGGCGAGCGGGGGCTACTCTTCGTTGAGGTGTGCAGGCTTCTCATTGCGGTGGCTTCTCGTTGCGGATCACAGGCTCTAGGCGCGTGGGCTTCAGTAGTTGCAGCACATGGGCTCAGTAGTTGTGACTCATGGGCTGTAGAGTGCAGGCTCAGTAGTTGTGGTGCACGGGCTTAGTGTCTCCGTGGCATGTGGGATCCTCCTGGGCCAGGGCTCAAACCCGTGTCCCCTGCATTGGCAGGCGGATTCTTAACCACTGCGCCACCAGGGAAGCCCCCTGAAACTTTGATTCTTGTTGGAGGGCAGAGCATGCAGGGCTCCGGGCAAGCACTCCCCCATGTTATGGACGAACTCCTTCTATCCTGTGGCTAAAAAGAGAACACATTTGCTTAGGGATAAGAGAATGAAAGTCTTAAGGTCCCATATGGACGGGGAAGATCTCGGGGCACCTGAGTTGACTACAGCGTTTGTTGCAGGTGGGAGAGGGAGGGAGTAAAGCCTTTCAGAGGTGTACTGGGTTGCGAAGGCTGCCATCACAAAGCATCACGGACTGGGTGACTTAAACAACAGAAATTTATTTGGAGGCTAGACGCCTGAGGTCAAGGTGTATGGGACCATGCTCCCTCTGAAGGCACTAGAGAAGGAACTGTTCCAGGCCTTTCTCCAAGCTTCTGATAATTCCTTGGTTGTGGCAGTCTAGCTCCAGTCTTTACATGGAGTTCTCCCTGTGTTCAAATGTCCCTTTTTATAAAGATGACAGTCATGGGCTTCCCTGGTGGCGCAGTGGTTAAGAATCCGCCTGCCAATGCGGGGGACATGGGTTCGAGCCCTGGTCCGGGAAGATCCCACATGCCGCAGAACAGCTAAGCCCGTGCGCCACAACTACTGAGCCTGTGCTCTAGAGCCCGCGAGCCACAACCACTGAGCCTGTGTGCCACAACTACTGAAGCCCATGAGTCTAGAGCCCGTGCTCTGCAACAAGAGAAGCCACCGCAGTGAGAGAAGCCCGTGTACCGCAACGAAGAGTAACCCCCGCTCGCCGCAACTAGAGAAAGCCCACGCACAGCAACAGAGACCCAACGCAGCCATAAATAAATAAATAAATAAATAAATAAATAAATAAATAAATAAATAAATAAATTTATTTATTTAAAAAAAGAAAAGATGACAGTCATATCAGGTTAGGGGCCGTGCCTACTCTAGTAATGCCTCATCTTAACTAATTACATCTGCAAGGACCTTATTTCCAAATAAGGTCACATGTACTGGGGGTTAGGACTTCAACATGTGAATTTTGAGGAGGCCCAATTCAGTCCATAACAGTGAGGAGGCACTAACAGTAGCAGCTAAACAGGTTCAATGACTAAAGAAGGCTCAGAGGCCCAAAGTGATGGTGCTTGCAAACCCATAACTTATTAGAGCAATAACATCAAAGTGGAGATACCATCACAGCCAAAGGCTGCTCATGGCAGGGGTCTGGAGAAACCAAATCCTGGTCCCTACTGCCTCCCTCTGTTAGTGGCTGTGCAAGATGTGCTCTTTCTCAAATCAGGAACCACTGACGTGTGCACAGGACACTTCTGAGCCCCAAGATGGAGCCTCTTTCTGGGTTTCTTACACCTGCTGGCATGCAGGCAAATCCTTACTCCACAACCTCCCCCAGTGGCCTCCAGGATCTCCCCGAGACCAGGTGCAAACCATCGATCTCATTGCTACCAAAGCACAAAGTCGACCAGCTGGTACACACCACCCCAACTCCTCCGGGGCATTGTTACAAAGCAACACCATTAATCAGTGTGCTTCATGCCTCGACCAGGGTCAGTCCTGAGGACATTGCTGATTTCACAGGCACAGATCAGGTGAATCCCAGACATGCTGGAATTAGCCCTCACGGTCCAGGGCTGGAGGAGATCATCCAGGTGACCCCCTTCGCTAGGTGCTGAGTTCCCCCTTCCATGTGTCAGGATGTATGAAATTCACGTGGACATAAGGACAAAAATCTGAGGCCATTTGAGAGTCCAGGCAGTTCTGTTCTCTTAGCCGTGGGCTTGGGTTGGGGGCTGGTGGTTTAAATCTAATTTTTACGTGCATCCTTTGTAGGTCTCCTGTAGCTCCAGCCACTGGAGTCCCTCCTTCCCTTCTTGCTGCTTTCCTGAGTCACTGCCCAGGCATTTTGGGTCTGAGATGCCCTCAGAGTATGACGTCTGGGGCTCCGTGCCTGACCCCTCAGCCTGTGCTGGCAGCCCCGGGGTCACAGGGAGGTGAGGATGGAAGGAGCCCATGGGGGTGAGCGCAGTGGCCTGAGGGGGTGCCGATGGCTTATCGCCCGTAGGCAGTTAGCTTCAGGGGGGCCATCCGGAGCTGGGGCTGCAGAGAGCCTGGGCAGCTCCCGGACCAGGAACATGGATGAGTTGGTGTCCCGGTCCTGTGGCTGATGGTCTCTGCAGGAGGTGGCAGGCTGAGGGCCACTACAGGCTCCCCCAGGCAGTGAGAGCCACTGGCCCCAGGTCTGGGAGCACCAGAGCCCAGCTGGTTTCCCCAGCCATTCCTTCCACACGGAGATAGAGCAGGAACCAGAACTGGGCGTGGAGCCTGCAGAGGGAAGTGGTAGGGGAACAAGGCAGGGCAAGACTGATTGACGCTGAGCCTCCAGAGGGTCTCGTTTATTTCCGGCCCACCAGGGACAGGGGTGCTCCAGAGCTTGGCACCTGGCTGAATCTGCAGACGTGGCAAGGGGCCAAGGGAGAGGTGATGGGAGGAAGCCAGGCAGGTCCTGTAGTCAGCAAAGCAGCCCTGCTGAGGCAGGGCAGAGCAGACCGAGGCCTCAGGGATGTTTCCTGAAGGGGCTGGAAGCAGTGCTAGAGGTGGAAGGCAGGAGCCCTCCAGCCCCAGCGGGGAGGGGTCCGCCTGGCCTTCCCCTCTTCCCAGCTCCACCGGCCACATCCTCTCTGCCTCTACTTGATGGTGCCTTTAGCCCAGCCCTTATCTAACCAGGTTGGCCCCTGCTGGCTCCACCCCCAACCTGGACAGACACATGCCACACTGTTTGCGAATTTTAATTGTGTTTTCAGGAAGATCAAAGTAACACAAAGGGCACTAAGAAGGGACTGGAAAAAATAGATTCAGGTGGCCCCTGTGCAATCTTGCATTTCGTTACATTTGTTCAGTTACGTGAATGATCGCTCAGGAGGTGTTTCCGTGAATGGCGATGCGTGGGAGTCTCGGGTTAGCAGCTTGGCATGGGTAGTGATGATTATTTACGTGTTACATGTCTGCTTTAAAGTTTGGGGGTCTCTTGGGTAATCCATATGCTCATTTGCCTGTTTTTTTAAAAAATTTATTTATTTAATTTTTGGCTGCATTGGGTCTTTGCTGCTGCACGCGGGCTTTCTCTAGTTGCTGAGAGCGGGGGCTACTCTTTGTTGCAGTACACGGGCTTCTCATTGCGGTGGCTTCTCTTGTTGTGGAGCACGGGCTCTAGGCGCGCGGGCTTCAGTAGTTGTGGCTCGCGGGCTCTAGAGCGCAGGCTCAGGAGTTGTGGCGCACGGGCTTATTTGCTCCATGGCATGTGGGATCTTCCCGGACCAGGGCTCGAACCTGTGTCCCCTGCTTTGGCAGGTGGATTCTTAACCACTGCACCTCCAGGGAAGCCCCCATTTGCCTGTTTTATGTGACTTCAGAGCAACATTTTATAATTTTAAACAATTGTGGAGGCTAGAGTTCTGGAATCTTTGCATTTGGAGGACTTTTTGTTGTGTGTATGATTCGGTTGAGCCTGAGACCTTACTTGGTTAAGGAGATGCTGGAGAGGGTACTGAATTAGGATCAAGTCCCAGCTCTGTCCCTAATAGTCTGTGACCCTGAGCAAAACACTTCTCTGAGTCTCATTTATCCATCTGTGCGATGAAGAGAACACAGAGCCTGCCTTCCATGACTGAATGCAGCGGGGTATGTGATGTAGGAAAGCCTTTCCAGCTGCAAAGTTCTACACGAGTGCAGAGTATTATCCCTACAGTTACTATTCAGTGTAACATTGTTTCCATGGGAAAGTCCAGTTTGCTTTTTGACAATTGGATTTACAACGTAGTTTCCAGGAATGCATTTGTCTCCAAGCGGTCTTTGGCCAAAAGCAACATAACTTGACCCCGAGATAAAATGCACTGTGGCAAAAGGCAGGAACTGCCCCGGCAGGTTTTCAGAGAAAAAGAGAAAACTCCCCCCAACTACGATGCTCATCTCGCCCATCTCCAGAGAAGTCCTGGTATTGGGGTTCTCCAGAGAAACAGAAAAAACAGGATGTGTATGTATGTATTTATTTATTTATTTATATTAAGGAATTGGCTCATGCAATTGTGGAGGTTTGGCAAGTCCAAAATGTGCAGGGTGGGCCAGCGGGCTGGAGACCCACGGCAGAGCCGATGTTGTAGTTCAAGTCCAAAGGCAGTTGGCTAGCAGAATTCCCTCTTCATAGTGGGAGGGCACTGTTTTTCTATTAAGGTCTTCAACTGATTGGACAAGACCCACCCACCCTATGGAGGGCAATCTGCTTTCCTCAGAGTCTCTTGATTTACATGTTAATCTCATCTAGTCATTCCCCTACTCCAAGGGGAGGGGTGGGAGGTGCCTGCATCTCACCTCAAGCTTTGATGAGTGTCCTCTGCACTTTGGGGTGCTTGGTAGACTGGTGACAGCCTCTCACTTGAGAAATCTAAAGGGTGTGAGGGAGGTAGTGATGACCAGTTGCTTTGAAGTTGGAGCAAAGGAGAGGTGGCTTCACTGGGGGCTACCTGCACTCCCGTAGTTTGTTGGTGTGAAGAACATGAGACCAGTTGGAGCTGCAAGTGCAGGAGAGGTGCATGGGCTCCTCCAAACCTGCCAAGAGGAGAGCCTGGGGGAGAAGCGGGGGAAGAGTCTTCTGCAGATAGAAGCTGGGACATCTCCAGATGCCCAGAGGCCGAAGAAGGAGCAAGTGACAGCCAGATGAGACATGTGTTGGCTGTCACCAGGAGCCCTAGAACTCTAGATCCCTGAACTCTGGGGAGTGTTCGTGAAGGTCACCTTGGAATGTTTCTTGGCTCAGAGACTGTGATGCCCGTATAAATTGAGAACTCTCCTGCCCCTTTCTCCTCCTGTTTCCCTTTTCTTGGACCTGGAGGGGTCAGGAACCAGGGTTGGCAAAGTGGGGGAGGAGGGGCAAAAGTACCAGGGGGGATGGGGGGAAGAAGCCAGCCTTGTTCCCCACTGGATGGCTCGGCTGTGGCACTGGGGAGAGTGGCTCTGATTCTGTAAACATCCCTCTGCCACCTGCCACCTGCCCACAGTGGTGGAGTGTATTTCCCCACTGGGCTGGTATTGGGCTCAGCCACGTGACTTGCCAGTGGGATGTTAGCAGATGTCACGTGAATAAAGGCTTGCAGTATGCTTGCACTGAGGACTTTCCTCTTGCATTTCTGTCCTCATCAGGAGAACATGGCCCAGGTAGAGTGCACTTCCTAAAGAATGAAAGACGTGGAACAGTCCCAAACAGTGCTCACAGCCTGGAGCAAGTCTGACTGGGATCAGCAAACCACCCCCTACTTACGAGCTAGAAACACATGCCTATTTCTGTGTGTCACAGAGCTTTGGGGTGGTTTATTATGTGGCATTATTATGACAACAGTTGACATAAGAAGTTACCAAATAAAGTTGAGAACTGTGATGATTACACTAAGGTAGACATTACTTGTTGACTGGAGGACCTTCTTTATTGACTAGAACTGCCTAGAGTTCACTCTGGGGTGGGAGAAGACCATGCCTAACCAACTAAACTTAAAGGAACATTAATAGACAACAATAAAGTTGCTCTCTGGTCATACCCATGTGCCCTGCTCGTCCAACTCAGCAGTTACGTATACTTCCATCAACAGTATATAATAATGCGGTATATGTTTAAAAATTTACACAAATAGCATCGTGTATTCTGCAAATTGCCCTTTTCACTTGCAGTTATGCTTTTGAGGTTTCTCCAGGCTTTAGTGAAAGGGGCTGAGATCGGTCCTGTCTAGCTGCTATTCCTTCTTTGACCCATCTGGTCCAATCCTCATTTGGGGCTGCAGTGTTTCTCCTCTGCAGATAACTTTTCTCTGCAGTCACCATTTTTTTATTCTTTAAATCTTCACTGGTACCTGGCCCCTGGGGGAGAAGGAAAGGGAAGGGAAGTAACATTTATGAAGTACCTACTGCATGCAGGCACTCTGGGTGCTTTATAGGCACTATCTCATTTAATCTTCTTAGTACCCCTTTGGGATGGCTGTTAGTATTCCTGTTTTATGGATGATAGAAACCTGGGGCTTAGAGAGATGATTCATTTACCTGAGACCACATGAGCAGAAAGTCTGTCTGTCTGTCGAGCCCTTGCTGCTAACCACGGCACTGCATCTGTTCTCGGCACTGCATCTGTTCTCGTTAGTGGAACGGGTGTCCTTCAGTCTCACGTCATTGCCCTTCAAGTCCCCTTTGCAATCCCTAGATCATTTGCATAGGGCGGGACCTACCGCTGGTCCAGTTTCTGGTTCACCTGCTCCCTCAGGTGGGACCACAGTCCTCGTGGAACAAGCCTTACCCTCTTTTTTCCCAGTACTGCATGGCATGTTTAAACGAATGATTAGCGACCCACATGGAAGTGTCACCAAGGGAAGAGGAGCAGCTCCCTTACTCGGGAGCCAGCAGGTCCCGTGGTGCAGACAGAATCTTTTGCAGACCCTGGGGGAGTGAATGATAGGCAAGGCAGGGGAGGAGGAGGGAGCAGAGCAGGATAACAGCTGCTCCTGGTGGCTCCAAGTCATGTTCAGAGCCTAAATTAGCCTTGTTCTTTTCCAGATCCTCTGTGGGCTTGCTGCAGGCTGCCTGGCTCATCTCCTAGGTGTTGTTTTGTCCCTTTCTCCCCTTTCCGGTCCTCCCTCGTAGGTTCTTTCGCTAGAGCTAGCTTGCTGAGAGGCTAGATGGAGTGGCCTAAATGTGGGCTGAAAGATGGTGGTGGTGGGTGCTCAGATTTCTCTTTCGTCTCTTCTTGTCCCTAGGAAGTTTTACCATTAGAGGTTAATTCTTTTACTGGAATGCAACTTGAAGTAAAGTCTTATCAGTACAGTTTTTCACATTTCCCCCTGAAGACAGCATATTTGAAAAACGCACACAAAATTCTCATACGATTCTACTACGATGTAGGGTAATTCTTCCCTCCTGCCCATGTCACCCGCTCCTCTCCCCTTAGATGGCTGCACTGATGGAGGAAGAGAGCATCAGGGCTCTGAGTTGAGAGAGGTCAAGGAGGGGCTTCACCAGAGGGAGCCAGCAGAAAGGGCAAGTTGGCCATTGGCACAAGACTGCTCTCGGCCAGCTCTGCTGTGGCCTCGGAGATGGAAAGCCCAAGTCTGAGCTTCAGCTCTTTCACAGACTGGGTGCAGAGCCTGGAGAAAGTTACTTCTTTCTGGGCCTGTTTCCTTTCATGGAAAACAAAGGTTGAAGAAGATCTATAAGATCCCTTGTCGCGTGGTGAGTCTGTACGTTTTCTCTGCAGATTCTGCACTGCAGAACAGTTTTCTCAGTCTCGGTGTTTTGCTGGCTCAGCACTGCGGCTCTCTATTCTGAAAACTAATCTGCGTCCCACAATTGATCTTAAAAACAAGGCAAAACAACAAGCCATGGCTTTTCTTATTAACTCTGCAAACAACAGAGGTAACCTAGGAAGGGACTGCTGACGGGTCGTTAGATGGAACCAGGCTTTGCTCCAAAGTGCAGGGTGAGGGGTGCACTCCGGGGGGCAGCCTTGGTGCACCCTGGCATCTACACGGCACAAGCAGGCTTGCAACAATTTGGCTTTTCCCTTGCCTGGCTGGACATTCTCTAGACCCTCTGCAGGTCTTATCCGACTGGGGGCCCTAACAGTTGCCAGGCAGTGTACAGGCACTTCCCATCACTCTGGCATGAGTTTTCTTTGGAATCTTTTCCAAAATAGCTCATTCTCGTTTTTCTTTTGTGGTGTGTGTTGCCTTTATACTTTTAACTATTTTGTTTATGTCTCATTATTTTAAATATTCTGATTTTATTGTCAGTTTTTCCTTTATCTTAAATTTTTTTTTTTTCTAGTATTCTTGTTTGTTTTGTCTGCTGGTTCTTGCTGGAGGTGACTGTTTCCTTATAATTTGGAACTGTAATTTTGGATTGTGAGCTCTCATCTTCGGGGGGCTTGATCTGTGGGTTAAGTACCCGTTCCTTCCGGGAAGTTTTGCATTTGCTTCGTCCGGGCTTCCTGGGTTATCTCTTGTCATGGATCCATTTCATGTTAATTTCTCTTCTTGGAGGGTCCCAGATCCATAGTGTAATTTCAGATCCCAAACCCTTGTGAGTCATAGCCGTGGTGCCTAGAATTCTCAGCAGAGACTTCTTTATTCTAATAAAGTAGGAAGGAGCAGATAAGTTTCCTTGCAGTCTCCCTGTACTAGTGAATGAATTTTTCTCATCCACCCCTTTATTGAGGTTGCATCTCTTTGAGAGTTCTGGCTTTATGTAGGGATCTTAGTTCCAAATCCCCGCCTTGTACCAGATAAGTCTCATTTCCTATGCTTGGATAGATGATGGTCCTGGTTACTGGTCTTGCTGGAATCTGAATCTCCTAGGCCCTCCTGTCTACCGAATAGGAGTTATGCTTCTTGAATAAGAGAGGAGAAGGGAAGAGAGGACCAGATTGGTTGTTTTAATGTGTTAGTAGCCTTTTTGGAACAGGTGAATATCATCTACTCCAGTGGTCTTTACCCTCTTTTACTTAAAAAAGAATTTTGAAAACCAATGTGCCTTGTAGCACATTTTTAAGTTCCCTTACGAGTAATTTCAAATTAAGTTGAAATAATTGCAAAAGATATAACCTCCAGTGTATCTGAAATATTTTCATTTAAAAAAACAGTTATATCACTTTTTAAAATGTTAGTGACTTGATTACCTACCATCATTTATTCAAAATGCACAAAGAAGTTTTTTTTTTTTTGGCTGCACCACGTGGCTTGTGGGATTTTATAGTTCCCTGAGCAGGGATTGAACCCGGGCCCTTGGCAGGCAGTGAGAGCTCGGAGTCCTAACCACTGGACTGCCAGGGAATTCCCCTACAGCTTTTTTTTAAATGTTTGAAACTTTACATCATTTTCTCTTTGAACTCATTTTAAATAATTTTATGATGTAATGTTTTGCCTTTAAAAGTATTTTAAATTGTCTTCTTATACTTCTCAGCAACACAAAGCAACATAAAGTTAAATTTTATTTTTTTTGATCGTAAGTCCTTAAGCGTTGAACACATTTCTCTGGATTGAGTTATTTTTGCAATTATTATGAATATGCTATGGCTCAAAATAACATAAATACATTACAAAATTTGATAAATACTTAAATACTTAAAAAATAGAAATATTTCATGAGGTGGATGGGATGATTAAGTCTCTCTGGGCAAATACTACTATTGCTTAAATGAGACAGGAGTCAGTATATTTCACTCTTATTTTAATTTAAAAAAAATTTATTTATTTTATTTTTAATTTATTCTTGGCTGCATTGGGTCTTTGTTGCTGCACGCGGGCTTTCTCTAGTTGCGGCGAGCGGGGGCTACTCTTCGTTGCGGTGCATGGGCTTCTCATTGCGGTGGCTTCTCTTGTTGCGGAGCAAGGTCTCTAGGCATGTGGGCTTCAGTAGTTGTGGCACACGGGCTCGGTAGTTGTGGCTCACAGGCTCTAGAGCGCAGGCTCAGTAGTTGTGGTGCATGGGCTTAGTTGCTCCGTGGCATGTGGGATCTTCCCGGACCAGGGCTTGAACCCATGTCCCCTGAATTGGCAGGCGGATTCTTAACCACTGAGCCACCAGGGAAGCCCCACTCTTATTTTGATTTTTATCGATATGAGCACTGAACAGCTTTGCTCACATAAATAAGAGGATTTGGAAAAGAAGGAGTTTTGTTCTACCTGTTATTCAGTTCTTTAATTTTCTTTTAATTTTTTAAGCCCCAAATCACATGGTCACATGGTGATCTAGCATCAAAAATTTTTTTTCGCAACCTATCAGTCAACAGTTTGATTAGGCTCCCTTCGGATTTTCTAGCAAGCAAAGAACTGAAAAACCATGACTTGCAAAAAGTGAATGGAGTCACTTATTTTCTCACCACGTAAACCAATGTTGGAAACTTGCTCTTTGGTCTGGCGCCCCAGAGATTTTCACACCTGGAATCAAGTGGCACATTGAGATTCTGGGTGGGTGGGAGGTGTGCCTTTCTTTCGTAAAGTCGGAGGACAGAAATTGAGTGGGAGGCTTCTGCTGCAGGTGTTTTCAGGTAGATCAGCTTTAGTGGGGAGGGCTTTTGGAAGTTGAGGATCTGGAATGGAAAACGGTTCCCCTTGAGACTGCCAGGCCTGAGCACCCCCTGGAGAGTTTTCCACACCCTCAGTCATTTGTTTGAGGGAGGTCTTCCTGGAAGAAGAGGGCTTTGCAGCTGGATTGTAAGTTCTGTGACGAGGGACCACAGCTGTGTCTGGGTGGTGCTCGGCAAGTTCAAGGTGGACGATAAATAAGCTAACATTTACTGTGTGTTTACCGTCACATTGGCACCTGCCTTAGCTCAGTCAATCCACGCGTGAGTCCGTGAGGAGTTTGTTCTCGCTGATTCCATCTCACACGTGAGGTGCTGAAGACCAGATGGGCAGAGAACATTCTAAAGGTGCCTGAGTGGTACATAGTAGAACTAGGGCCTCAATCCTAAAGAGTCTGTTTAATATCAGAGCAGCAAAGTGAGGCCTCAGGGTGGCCCCCTGACTCCCCTTCCCTTCTCTCCAGTCAGGGAGAGAAGAGAAGAGATTGCTTCTTGGATAATTAAAAATAATAGAATGGTAGTGTTGGAAATGGCTTTTTAAATGAGCAACCTGCTATGGGGTGAGTTAGCTCTTCTCAGTCCTAGTACCTCATGTGTAAAACAGGCATGTGATGTTGATGATGATGGTGATGGGGATGATGATGGTGATGGGGATGGTGATGGGGATGATGATGATGAGGATGGGGATGATGAGAGTGGCAGCGATTCCTACTGCATAAGGGAGCAGTTATCTCATAGTCAGTACCTGCCACTGCTGGACACTTAGCTCTTTCTTAGTTTAGGCAAACATCTGTCTTCCATCCCCTCATCTACAAAACACTTTTCTCATAACAAGCTTTCAGCTATTTGCTGTTTAAATACCTATTCCCTTCGTTGTCTCTTCTCCAGGATAAATCTCATGAGTCCTTTGTCTAAATGGAAGTTATAATTTTAAGACTCCTTATTTTCCTGGTCACTCTCCTCTGGATATATTCTCATTTGTCAAAATGACTTTAAAAATATGGTACCCAGATTTTATCGCCATATTCCAGATGTGGTTTGACTGGGGCAGAATGCTGTGAAATTGCTCTTTCCCTGGATCTTTAGATGTCATCTAAACACTTAATGGTTTTTCCTAAGCGTCCTCACTGTTGACTCGGTAAACTTCTGTTAAGTCACCATCCACAGATTAGGATGCAAGTCGGCTGCAAACCCCATCTCCCGTCCCATCTTACAATGTTGCAGGGGACAGTTTGTAACCTTGAACAGGGGACTTTACATTTACCTCTGTGAAATTTCATTTTGTTGCCCACAGTCCATATTCTAGCTTGTCCAAGTGGTTTTGAATCCTGATTCTGTTCATTGAGGAGGAGAGCACAACGCATGATGGTGCAAGGTGAACAGAGTGGCTTAGGAGAAAGAGCCGTGCATGAATGGTGTTGCAGACGTCCAAGCCAATTGGGTCATCACTATTTTAGGTTCTTTCTCTTTGATAGCAATCCCTTCTATTATTGAGAGATAGGTGAAGGATATGTTTCCCCGCCCCCCTACTAAATGCACTCTTGTAAGTTCCATGATGTCCCAGCTAACTGTCCCTTGGGCATTCTTCTCTGCACTTTGCATACTCGGGGTAGATGAAGTAATGCTTGAGCAGAGGATTCAGCTAACTAACTGGAACCAGGTGACAAACCTCCACAAACACTCGTAGAATCCTAAGGCCTGGGAGCTACTCCGAAAGGCATGGGCTACCGGGCTCGGTGGATTTTTCCACTCCGTTCACACATGGGTGAGAATGCCTGTGAAATCTTTTAGCCAATCCATGAATCTTGAACAGCATTCAGTTCAGCAACAAAAATATTTTCTAACATCCATTCTGCTAATTAACAGAAGTGGTTAGTGTGGATCAGAGATTAAAGTTGGCTGGAATGCTTGTCAGTAGCTGCCTGTTGGGTGTGGGATTTTCATGAGAGTATTCCAAATGCTAACTAACTGCCTGTGCCTGGGCTGTGTATCCCCATTAAGGAACTTCAAATGTTAAATAACCTCCTCTGGGCTATCCATGGATAACAATGCTATATGTTACTGTGGGGGTTAATTTTATGTGCCAGCTGGACTGGGCCACAGGGTGCCCAGATATTTGGTTGAACGTTATGTCTGGGTGTGTCCATGAGGGTGTTTCTGGATGAGGTTAATATTTAATTAGTAGACTGAGTGAAGCAGATTGCCCTCCATAAGGTGGGTGGGCCTCATGCAATCTGTTGTGGATCTGAGTAGAACAAAAAGGCTGACTAAGAGGGAACTTCTGCCTATTTGAACTGAGACATTGATTTTTTTCCTGCCTTCAGACTGGAACTGAAAAATGGGCTCTTCTTGGGTCTTGAGGCTGCTGGCTTTTGACTGGAACTTACACCATAGGATCTGCTGGGTCTCCAGTTTGCCTGCAGATCTTGGGATTTCTTAGCCCCCATAATCGTGTGGGCCTATTCCTTGTAATAAATATCTGTCTCTCTCTATCTCTTTCTATGTATGTATATATCTCCTACTGGTTCTGGTTGTCTGGAGAGCCCCAATACAGGTATGTATGTACTACCATCTGTGCAGAAGTATTGTGAAGTAAGTTATAACAAGGTAGCAGATTGGGAGATGGGTGCTAGGTTTTCTTCCCAACTATTGCTGCCAACTGCTTCTGCATGCCACAAAGTGGTCCTGTGAGTACCACCGTGGTCACACAGAGAGGTCCCATCTAGGCACCCACCTGTTATGCAACAGGACTGGTACACATCCCACAGTGTCACGTGGCGTAGGTTAAGAACCAGACTTCCCTGTGGGTGGTGGGGGGAAAGGGAGCCTACCAGAGCAGAGTTGGCATTACCCTCCCGTCATCCCTCCAGAGAGCCATGCCAGGGCAGGGCTTTGCTGGATGCGCAGTGTGGGTTTGCATTCCAGTGGCAGGGGTCTGCCTCATTTTGGGGGCAAGTGTGAGAGTGACTTGATACCAGGGAAGGGAGCCCTCACTGCCTGGCACAGGGCGTCTGGGTTCCAGCTCCAGCTGTTGCTGAGAGTTTTCTGGGAGCACCAGCTGCTCAGCCCCTGGAGATCTGGGGCCCCTCGGGAGTGGCAACTCCTCTGCAGAGGGTGAGGGTAGAGAGGGAGGATACCCACCATTCCAATGAGAAGTGGGCTTGAGTGCAGCACTTTGCACTGGGAGAAGTTAGGGAGGGGGTTTTCCAGCTGGCTTGGTGCCCAGGAAACCCAGAGTGGGGTCTTGGGGTCACTGTATGACAGTCCTGCCCCTTGCATCCCATTTTGTGACTGTGATGCCGTGCCCCTTCCTGGGCCTCAGTCGTCTCATCTTTTGGAGTGAGGTGACGTTGCTTTTTGGTCTCTCTCAGGCTCTGCATTCTCAATGGGGACAGACCTACCTCCCTCTAGTCTCCCACACAGACTCTTGATATACACATGGTATATGTCAAATATATAAACTCCCGTGGTTCAAAATATTGAATAATTTTCCTTCAAATTTTCTTGCACAAATGAGTAACAGTTGAATTTTAATATTTTGCTAATAATGACGCTAGGTGATTGGAATGTGGAAAGAGATTTTAAGAAATGCTCAGAAAAGACAGATAAAGGCTTCATATAGCTGAGTGACTCAGTGAGCATTTGTAGGACAATGATGTTTCTGTCATTTTCTCATGCTCATTAAAAAAGGCATGTGGAGATTCTGGGTCCACAGAGTTCTGTCTTTTCTCCCTAAAAGCGTCGCATTTGTTTTAATTCTCAGCGTGACTGATTTTGGAGACAGGCAGCCCTTTTCAAGAGTGCAGATCATCTTGACTTCAAAACAGTGATAGATTCAGTCTTCACATTTTCATGACCAAATGGAGAACAGGATCGCGGAAACCATTTTGCCCACTGGCTCGCGTTGGCAGTGCCGGAGCAAGGCTGCAGGAGGTAAATGGATGCAGCGTATCGACCTGGTTACCGTGCAACTGAATAATTATGATGGCATCATTTTTCTGCATTCGGTCAAAACTGCTCACAGAGCAGTCTGACGGTGCCCATTGGTCTAGACCATTTTTCTTCATAAAAGCCACTGCGTTTGTCTCCTTTTACGTGCAACTCATCTCAGAGGCAGATAACTTACTTCTGAGGTACAGATGTGCCCCTTTTCAAAATCCTCCAGAAGTCTCTCCTCAGCTTTTCCTTTCCTGCACCTAGCAAAGTGTCCTGAGTATAACAGGCAGTCAATAAATATCTGTTGTGGCTGATGAGGACGGGGAGTGAAATTGAGGAAGCCTTTCATGGGTTTATAATGGCAATGCTGTGCAGTAGATTGGTGCGAGGGGTTGCCAGAAACATCCGATGATTACCGCTGCAGCCCCATCTCCCTTGGTAAGCCTTTGATTGAACGGCGATACAGGTATCATTTTGCTGCATTAGGAGGAAAAGGGATATGGAGATTTGACGTGTGTGGTGTTTCATAACTTTCTCTCCATCAAACAGCGACATTTGTCTTCTTTCATCTAAGGCTGAATCATTTGTGAAATGGAGACCTAAATTTTAAGGCGCAGAACATTTCAACTTAACCATCCTTGAGAAAGCTTGCTTCATGTTGTTTTCTGCCCAAATGGGGAGTGAGAATATAGAAACCGGTTACCTCTTGATAATGGCACTTCTGAGTCAGAGCATGGGGAGGGGCGGCTGCAGGAAGCTGCCTGACATTGCTGGCTTGTTTTGCTTTTGATTCATTTAACGGCTGCAACCCAGACAGTGGAACCTGCGTGGGGCGATGGTAGGGGGGAGCCAGAGGGTGGTTTTGGGGAGCAAGGATAAAGGAAAATCCTGCACAGTGACATTTCCTGGAGACCCATCCTATGCCAGACACTATACCAGGCAGTGGGAATCCAAAGATGAATATGGTCTCTGTCCCCAAGGAACTCCTGGTTAAATGAGGGAAATGGACCAGGAAGCAAATGCTTCCAGCACAGAGAGGTCCATGGTGACACAGAAGGGAGTGCTGGACATAGTGAAAGTACAGAGGGCAGGGACCTTATCCAGTTCAGGGGAGTCAGGGAAGCTTCCTGGGGAGGCGTGTTGGCATTGAGTCTATAAAAGATGCTATGATTTAGTCAGGCAAAGGTGATGCGGGCTGGAGGTGTTGTTCCAGCAAAGAGAGAAGCATGTGTGAGGGATAGAGGTAGGAGGGGTCATGGCAAAGTGATTTTGGATCCAGGGAAAGGAGAGGTCCTGAAGACCAGGAGATGTCTGAGGAGGAAGTTAGATGCAGAAGTGAAATGACAGAAACAGAAAAGGACAGCCTATCTCAAATTCCTCCGTTCTGCTGTCAACTCAATGCCAGGCTGGTCCTCCATCCTCACACCCCCACGTTCAATCAGATACCAAGTCCTGTTGGAGTTGCCTCCATGATGCCCCTAGAACCCACCCTCACCCCTCCTCTTCATGTTCACTGCCATGGCCTCGGACTTCATCCTCTCTGGCTGAGACCCCCCTCATAGAGGGACCACAAATAACAACAGCTTGAACACCAGAGAAGTTCATTTCTCTTTCACAAGTAACTGCTGGGACAGCACAGCAGCTCCGTGGTGCCTGGGACACAAGTGTCTTCTGGGTCCTTGCTTTGATGTTCCTGTGCTCTTGCCCTTGTTTGCAGGATCCCACGTACTGCAGCAGCTCAGCTGCAGTCCAGTCAGTGGAAGAAGCAAAAGAGGAAGGGAAGGCATGCTCCTTCCTTTAAAAGCATCACCTAGAAGTTGTTTACATAGGTTATGCTCACATTTCCCTAGCCATATGGTCCCATCTATCAGCAAGGAGAGCCAAGAAATGTAGTTTTTATTTAGGGTGACCAAAAACTAAGCAATAAACCAAGGGTTCAAGTGCCATAGAGAAAGGAGAGAAGGGTTATTGAGGGACATCTGGTTACCCACCCCTAGTCTTGCCCTCTTTGCCAGCTGTTTGCAAAGCTCTGAAGGTGTAGGTCATAGCACCCCATCTACTACAAAACCACACTCACTCAGCTCTGTCTCCACCTGTCTGGGAACATGCTCACTCCTGAGTGAGTCTCCAGGCTCCACAAGTTTGCTCGGGCTCTGCCTTCTGCTGGAGAAGCAACAGAATATGGTGCAAGGCACGTGAGACCAGAGTCAAATAACTCTGTGCCTCTGGAATCAGGTGTAAGCTATTCTAGCTCTGAGGCTCTATTGTCTGTACAATTTGGATAATAATTTAACTTGAGGGCGAGGGTAGAAGATAATGTAGTTAAAGACAGTGCCTAGTAGATGTCAGTCATTACAGCCAACCTCCTCGCCCCGCTCCCCTCAGGTGAAACTGCTCCCCCATCAGCTTGTGACTCTGATCCTTTCCCCACAGAGCCTCCCTCTAGGGGTTCCCATGCCACTGTCCTCGTAAGGTCTTGGTTCAGCACCCCGTGCCCTCTACTGCGATGATTTTTACCCACATCCACCTTCCCTGGCAGACTGAACTCTGTGGTCCCCACTGCTCGCGGCACGCTGCCTGCTAAAGCAGAGGTCAGTGTCGGTTAACCTGAAGTGGGTTGAACCGGGGCCAAGAAGCAAGTCACACAGACCCAGAGGAGCAGAGGCTCAGAAACAGGCATCCCAGAGCCTTGGAGCTGGTGCTCACAGCTGGGCATCTGGGGCCAAGTCAACTCTTACCTGAGGTCAGAGCCTTTGGTGGGTGAGGAGACCAGACTGGCAGGCAGATGGAAGAGATGAGATCCAGGCAGGGAGACCGGGGGAGAAGGGGTCACGGTGCGGGGGAAGCCCACCCGTATCAGAGCCCCGTGGAAGGCGCTGGACGCTAGCCCGGCAATCCCTGAGTGCTGGGGTCAGAAAGGAGGGATCCTCATTTGCAGGAGGAGGAAAGCGGAATAGGAATGAGGGAACAGAGAGAAAGGCTCCCTCCTCCCATCAGTCTGGCCCTGGTGTAGGGCCAGACACAGCATCCTGTGGGAAAAGAGCAAAGACTGGAGAGGTGACTGGAGGAAAGGTGATTTTTGCCTTTGGGTTGCACAGGGATGTGGTCACACTGCTGCAGCTTGTCCAGCAGAGGGCAGGAGAGGCCCGCGCATGAGGCTCGGACAGCATTGGCTGCAGGGGCTGGGAGGTCAGGAAGATCGGGAGAAAGGATGGGGAGGAAAAGCTAGGCCCAAGTCTTCTTTCCAAGAAAGACTCTCTAGGCGGACATTTCCCAGCCCCTGGGTTCTACAGAGCTGGGCGGAAGTTGTGACACGGGGTGGCCCGTGCAGAGGGTTCATTTAGAAGGTGACCCCAGGCAGCACCCGCCAGGACCTGGCTCTGAACTTCTGGTTCGGGCCTCCTCGCCTGTCCGCTCTGCTCCTAGCCCACGGTTCAGAAGCGGGGATGACCTGTCGCCTCTCCTTGGCCTGTGTTGCTCCTGCGTCAGGACATCTGGTTTGTGAGAGAGGCTCGTGTGGGTGGACGTCCCCGCATCCTCAGTTCCACACCTCAGGACCTCAGGGGGGGTCGTGTCTCTGTCATGGCATCAATCAAACCCTTCCCCATCCCTGGAAACCGCGGAAGGACCCCGTCCTGCCGTCCAGTTGTGGGCAGTCAAGTGGGAGAGCTTTGAGCCGAAGTCTTGGGGTCAGGCTCTGGCTGGGACCTCCCCTCATCTCTCTGAGACTCAGTTTTCGCTTCCGAGAAGCAGAGATTTGAAAACCAGCTCTTACCCAGCGCTGTTAGGAATCTGAAATGAGATAATTGCATAAACCCTCTTCTGAACAGTTAAGAGATACAGAAATGTGATTTTTTGTCATTGATCACTTGTTTCAGGCATGAAGGTTCTGTGAGGACGAGGAGAGGGTCTTATCCATCCCTCTGCCTCTGTGGGGCTGAGCACTGTTTTTGTGGATGGAAGCCGGTCCCTGAGGAAGGGGTGGGCGGTGAGTGCCGTCCTGGTCAGCACCGGCTCCTTATAGGACAGGGCGCGATGGGGCAGTGGATGAGGCCAAGAGGCTGCTGCCCAGGCCCGACCTGTTCTGAGACTGTGGATGCTCTGAGGACAGGGGATAAAGATTCCAGAGTCCCCATGGAGGTGGCGCCTCCCACAGGAAGCTTTCCTAGAGCAGATTGGGCGCATTTGCAAGCTGATGTAACGCCACGTGGCCCAGGGTGGCAGGGAGGGGTCAGGGATGGCAGAAGTAGGCCAGGCAGGCAAGGTCGAGGGCTGGAAACGAGCCCCAGTGCCGCTGGCGCTGGGAGCTGGGATGCCTTTTCTTCTCTCGCCGCTCCCCTTTCTAGCTGGCGAGAGCTTTTGATCGCAGCCCCTTGGGTGCACAGGAGAGACCGCTCCAAGGGTCCTGGATTCCTTAACTTGTCTTCCTTCTTTCTGGAGAGCAGACGTGTGTGGGGCATTCACAGGCTCCGACAAGTCCCATTTCCTTACTAATAAATAGTCCTCCTCTCCTCTCTGAGCACTAAAAGAAAAAATCCAGAGGAAGAACAAGTCACCCAAATGTCACCGGCTCCTCCATCCAGACCAGGGGACACATTTTTTGCTGTTGCTTGTGGCCAACTCGGGGAAACAAGGATGAGGGGTGTGCTTGTTTCTTTCCAGTTGGTTTAATCCTGCTTGGAAGGGCCAGCCCTGCCCTTGACCCTGGCCTGGTCGCAGCTGGGAGAGATGCAGGAGGAGGCGGAGGGCCGTGCGGGGCAGCGGCTCAGGCAGGGGCCATAGGAGACCAGACAAAAGCAGGGAGGAGGGGGGAGAGGGGGTAGAAGGCTGGGGACACTGACCAGGGGATGCTCTGCCCCCCAGGGGAGGAGAGGAAGAAGGTTCCCAAACCAAAGAGGATATGGGCCTGCGGAGAGCCCAGAGCTCTGGCTACCTTTACCTAAGGAGCTCGGCTTCTCCTTGGTGATGGCCATGCTGGTCACTTGTTACAGGAGCATCATGTCCAGCAAGCAAACCGTTGGAGCTCCGGCCTTGCAGCCACTAGCCCGGCGTGTCTGCATTCTACGGGCCGTCTGCCTGCTACGCTGGGGGGTGTCTCCAGGCTCTAAGATGCTTCTGTTTTCTCTGGTATTTGCTCATCCCTGTTTAATGTACTTTTCAGCCTCTTACAGAGAACACAGACCGTGGCCAGACCATGCCTGGCTGTCGCCAGATCACAAGCCAGGTCTTGGTGGTGCTGGGCATGTGTTTTTGTCACAGTGAGCTCTCGTGATAGCAGATGTTCTGGGACCTGTCACAGGGGCCCAGAAACAGTTGTTTAATATTATCTGTCAAGAGTCCTGGGCAAGGAAGGCAGACCCCGTGTTGGGGGTCTCATTTCCTACCTGGCTGTGTGACATGGGTGAGGGTCACAGCTCCCTGGACCTCGTCCTTTCTCATCTGCAAAGTGGCAGGAAACCCATCGCCTGCCCTGTCACGCCCTTCAGGTTGTTTGGATTCGAGGTGACGTTTAGTGTATGTGAGTCTTTCTGTGTCCCGTGAAGGAGGGTGTCAGTGGAGTTGTTATGGTTATTCTTTGGGGGAGGTTGGCGAGCTCTCTCTCTCTGCTCTCCTTCCCCCTCTCATTTCTGTGCTGCCTGTTCCCGCCCTGCGAGCTGCCTGCCCCCCCCACCCCCCGGACGCGGCCAGTCCCACGGCCCCCGTGGGAGCCACCCACCCAGCGGGTTCCGTGGTGTGGTGCCCAGTGGAGGAAGGGAGGACGCCCTTCCGGCCTGTGCTGTCTTCTTTGACATCAGCCTGGAATGTTCTGGAAGCTGCCAGCAGAGGGCAGTAGCACCCCACACCTTGACCCCTCACCTGTGCTTCCCCACTGGGGCCAGAAGGCCACCTCAGCCAGCGGTGTGTGGGGCAGGCAGGTCAGAAGTGAGTCACTGACCTGGGCTGCGTGCGATGGGTGTGGCAGGGCCACCGAGAGCCAGACGTGGCACCAAGCGCTGACTTTCTTGCAGGACCAGGAGCTTCGGGGGTGATGTCCTGGGTGATGCTGACCAGCGGTGAGGCCCCCAGCGCCGTCCTCAGTGGCTGTTTGTGTCCACCGAGCGCCCTGTCCCGAGGGAGGGGCCGCGGGGTTTGCTCCGATGAGCACAGAGGATGGGCTGGGAGCAGGCACGTGGGTCACTTGGTGGCGCCCTCCGGGGCACCCTGCTGAGCCTAAGTGGTGACGGCAGCAAGGGCGCACCCACCCCAGCAGGCCTTGAGGCAGGTCCCCTGGCCTGGACCCCTGCCCCCTGCCTGGACCTCTGCCCTCAGCCGCCGCTCCTGACATGAGCCCCGGCGCCTCCTGGCCCAGCTCCTGGGGCCCGGTTCCTGCACTCAGCCTCCTCCTCTCCTCTGCATCCCTGGCACCGCTGCATTGACGTGGAAGGTGGGTACCAGGTTCCTTTCCCAGCAGTTACCCCCCCTCGCCCAACATCTGGATGACGTCGCAGGATGATGCTTACTGAGCACAGGGGACTTGTTCCGGGGTTTCTAGGGACTCCTGGCCTCTGAGGGAAGAAGAATAACACGGATCTTGTGTATCTATTGTGTTTTGCCCATAGGGAGTTTTTGAGAGCTTGGGGGGGTGGACTTTAAGGCAGGTAGAGTGTCAGTGTTTCCCATCGTTATTGTTCCCGCCTCCATCTGAAACAAGAGCCAGTCACGTCCTGACCCTTATCAATCATTTGGCTTCCCATGGGTGATGGGGGAATCTCTCTCGCAGGACCCATCTCTCCAGAAAGCAGGAATCACACACTGTCTACTTGCACCTGAGAAATACTCGGTGCTGTGGAGTATTCTGATATGAGGGTGTCATGGTGTCTTGTTTTTTCCACTCTGATGTTTTCCAGTGTTGCTGTTACTAAATTACTCATTCGGTAACATTCATTCACTGACTCACTGGTTTATTGGTATTTATTGAGCACCTACTATGCACCAAGTGCTTTTTTTTAAAGTTAGGGAGGGGGATTGAGATCCCATTTCAGGCCCCGCGAATAGTCTCACCCCGCCCTCTTCTAATGAAACGCAGCTATGGCTCCAGATGTGGGGATAGAGGGGTGAGCAGGACGGAGCTGGGGGAAAGAGCTGGGCACGTATGTAGTGAAGCAGAACTGGGAGGGAGAAGAGATGTGACAGATGTTGGGGGAGAAGAGGACAGATCAGGGTAGGAGGCAGGACAGACTGGGGAAGGAGACAAGATGGATGGGTTGGCCGATCTGGGGACAGGGAGAGGGAAAGAGACAGGAGCGGGGAGGAGGGGGCAAGGGGCACGGCTTGGGGAGAGGCAGTGAGGAACACTGGGCAGAGGGGCCCGGGGTGGGTGGGGTGAGAGGATGGTGTGGTCTCAGGAGAGAGTCTGCAGTTCAGGTTTGGGACTGGAATCCCTGAGCAGGAAGTGATGGGGCACAGTTCAGACCCAGGTTCCGGGGGCCTAGAGGTCACAGCTGCAGCCGCAGAGCTGGCCACCAGTGGCTGGCAGTCCGCGTCGGGGGGTGGGGGGCGTACATCCCTGACAGCCAGCTCGTCCGTGTGCTGTGCAGGGGTGGGTGACCAGGTGCTCTGGGAATAGTGGCGTCAACAGGCAAAGCCCCTGCCTTCAGGGAGCTCCCGCTGCGTGGCCAAGCCAGCTAAAAGCAGAATGAGTGTGGGGTTGATGACGAGATGCGGTTTGTCCTCTGGCCCCTCCGTGCTCCCAGCAGAGCTCTCCACAGTGCTGCCAGCCCGTCCCCTGGTGGTCCTCAGCTAGGCTGTGTCTGCCTGTCTGTCATCTACGTTTCAAAACATACTAGCTCTGTGTCCCTTTCCTGAGTGTTCTTCTGGTTGTCAGGAGCAACTTTAATAAGTTATGGGGTTAAAGACTCTTACTGACTCAACGGATGATGCCTTCCAGGTAGCGTTTATTCTTTGGAGCCATAAATAGCTTAAGGCAACATAGTAAAACAGGACCACAGGCAGCCAGGCAGAGCCAGTGGGAGGATAATGGGGGAAATCTGGACTCAAGGGGCATCAAACCCCACCCTGTAGATGGCCAGGCTATCTGCTTAGAGGACCAGCTCCTCCTTATCCATGCATCAGTACCCCCATTTTTATGACGTCCAAGGAAATCTCTGGGGAAGTGGGTTCCACTCTTCTCTCATTGGTTCTAAGGTTCCTAATAACCGCACAGATGCCCTGATGCCTAAAGGCCCTCCCCCTCCGCCGCTCCTCCGCCCCAGCTGAGGTCTGAGCGGCATCCCCTTCCAGCCCCGGTGAAGGTGGACAGCAGCTGAGCTTTTTTCTTTATTTTGTGAAGGTTCTTTCTGATTCTCTCTTTCAGCTCTTTTCTCCTCAAGTTCAAAGAAAATCCGGTTCCTTTAACCTTTCCTCAAGCTTCTTGCTCTTTAATCCCTAATCATTTCTGCAGTTTCTGTCCTCTAAATCTTTTCCAGTTCTTGCTTCTCAAGTGAAACCTTAAATTGGACACATTAGGAGTTTGGGGAGTTTTAATGGGGTGATGGCTCCTTGCTTCTTATCTAATATTCCAACATAATAAAGAAGTGAATGTTTTCATTTTTCCTCCTGTGTCAGGCTCTGTTTGCAGGGCTTCTTGTATGTATCTTAATTTAATCTTCGTAACAGCTGGCCTGTGAGGAAGGCATTATGATTCCATTTTACAGATGAGAAAAACTAGGCTCAGATAAGTTGAAGTCATTCGTCCAAAGTCACACCCTAGTTAATGTAAGAGCCAGGTAGGGGTTGGGGGAGGGTGCTACAGAGCTCGAAGCTGACTTTTGTAAATGTGGAAATTTGTTCTAAGTCTAATTTAAAAAATCTTCATAATTCATGCAAATATTTTGCATTTTGCTTTATACAAAACCCACATTTGTTTTAATGTAAGAGTAACACTTTTTATTTCGATGAACCTCAGGATAGAAGTGATGCTCTGGGGAGACATGCCATGTCTACGTTGTGGCCTCAGGTCCCCAGGGCACACCCCCGTGCACCTTTGGGCTTCAAACACCCCAGAGGGAAATTTCTGTTCTCTGAGTCCTGAGACCTGTCCTCTAGCATCACCACATAGCTGGACAGCTTTATAGGTATCTTTTCTCCTGGAGCACCAGTTCCTCAACTTCTAAGAGAGGAATGATTTGTTTCTTATAGAGTCGTTTTTGAAGAGAATGTAAAATAATAGATACGAGAGGGTCTGCGAAGTGCAAAAGCATGACATGCTTGGTGAGTGTTTACATTTTGACATCAGGAGGCCATTTGAGCTGCACTGAGCCTCTCTGATTTACTCTGGCCCTAGATTCATTTTACTACGCTTCCACAGATTTATTTTACGAAGAGTTTCTATTTAGCCCCATCTCCTCTTCCCCGGGTCCAAATGAAGTCTGTGTTTCCCCGACTTGATTTCTCTGCCTGATTAATAGAATTTCCCTCCAAGTGAGGGAGGGGGGCACGGGTGGCTGCAGGGCAGGGGGGTGTCCCCGCCCATGAGGGCCGACACAGCCGCCCCTGAAGTTGGCGTTTTCACAGAACACTCACCCTGCCTGAGCATCAGCATCTTTCGGGTGTCCAGGTGCAGCATGCCACGCAGGGATGCTGCTTATGGAAACGAGACGATACCAAGTTGATGCAGCAGTCAGCGGATAGGTACGCAGTGCCTGCTCTGAGCCAGACGCTGCTCTAGGGCTTGGGAGATACCAACGAGCCCAGCAGACACAGATTCCTGCCCTTGGGAGCTTGGATTCCAGTGTGTACATGCATGAGGTGTAAACATAAGTAAAGGTATGAATAAGCAAAATACAGAGTCTGTTAGAAAGAGAGAAAGGAGAGAGTAAGCAGAGAGAGGGGCATCAGGAGTGCGGGATGGTGGGGGCTACTTGTAAATGGGGGTCAGGATGAGCCTTGCCAGGAAAGTGAGATTTGCACAGCTTCCTTCAGGTCTCCATCTGAGGTCGGTCAGATTGATGTCTGTGGGCAGGGTGGAAGGACCAGATGGAACAAAGGAATTAAGGCGGGATTAAGCCTGGCGTGTCTGAGGAGTATCAGAGTAGCCGGTGTGGCTGAAGTGGACACGAGGAGAAGAACAGCAGGAGAAAAGGTCAGAGAGGACGAGGGGAGGGCACGCTCTATCTAGAGCCTTCTCGGCTTGTCCTCTAAGTGAAACGGGAGCCTTCTCAGGGTTTGAGGCAGAGAAATGACATCACGTGACATCTTTTCAGCTTAGCTACCCCCAAATTCCTCACCAGTTCCCTGGCTGAAGTTGGCAGGTCCTGGGAGTCAGAGGTGGGAGGTAGTTCTGCTGGAGCCGCCTGGTCTGAGAGTGGGGAGAGGTGGCTGCTGAGAGGAGAGTCAGAGGGGCCTGTGACTGTGCCACGAGGAGGGAGAGTGGATCCTCAGAAGACAGACACGGACTGTCCGCCACCCTCAGTTAGCTGGTGCTGCAAATAGGACCTGGGCGTAAATAACACTCCAGTAGAAGGCGCTGGGACTTCAGAGAAGGATGAGATTAATACAGATTCTGAGGATTCAAGGTTTAATTATGGGGGATGCCATTTAATCTGGGACTTAGATAGTAGGGTTTGGATAGTTGGATATGAACGAAGGGGCATCCTGCTGGAAATAGCTGAAATGTGCACTGGGGTAGAAAAACAAAGAAACAGCAATGGTAACTGGTTCTACTTCATTGGATTGTAGGACGTATGAGGGGAAGGGTGGAAAGTTAGGTTGATTTGCGAGGTCCTCAAATACTATTTTGGATGCTCTGAGGAAATAAGTATAGCACTGTTATTCTATGTTTAAAGGATCAGGACATAAACTTGCTAGAATTCTAGAACCACTGGTAAGGAGAGAGAGAGGTTAAGAACCAAATTCAGAGAAATGGGTAGAGTTGAGGGCCTTGTTTGGAAGATAATTGTGTGCAGTTGTGGGGCTTCAAGTAATTGAGTCATCTCAAGAAACAAGACCACATGACCAAAAACATGGAGAAAAAAAGAGATAATAGAAATAAACCCATAGAAGATATAGATCTTAGAATGAGTAGAAATGGACATTAAAAGGAAGTTACATGAGAAGATGGAGAACTTCAAGAGAGAACTGGAATCTATGAACAGAAAAGAGAAAAATTCTGGAAGTGAAAAACGCACCATAGGATGGGTTTAACAGTAGGTTTGGCACACCTGAAGAGAATGGCTATCTGGAAGTAGAAGAAAATATCCAGACTAAAGAAAAAAATGTAAAATTCAGAAAAGAGTATAAGAGAAAGAATATGGTGAAAAGGTTTTAACATTATATGCATTGGGAATCCCAGAAAGAGAGGAGAGAGATAATGGGGCACAAACAATATCTAAAGAAATAATAACCAGGAATTTTATGAAAGTGATGAAAGACATCAAGCTATGGGCCCAAGAAGCACCACAAACCTCAAGCAGGATAAATACAAAGAAAACCCATGTATCTGGGCTCCTTGGAGTAAAATGGCCAGAAACAAAGACAAAGAGAAAAATCTTAAAGGCAGCCAAAGAGGGGAAAATATATGTGACCTTCAAACAAACAGCAATAAGATCCACAGCTGGCTTCTCACCAGAAATGATGAAAGCCAGAAGACAATGTAAGGCTATCTTTAAAGTGCTAAAAGAAAATAATTGCTAATCTAGCATTCGACACCCATTGAAGACACCCTTCAAACGTTAAAGTGAAATAGAGCATCTTTGGGCAAACAAAAACAGAGAGAATTCTTCACATGCAGGCCTATCCTAAAAGAAATACTAAAAAAATTCTTAGGACAGAAGGAAAAGGATTCCAGAAGGAAGCACAGGGATATAGGAAGAAATGAAGAGTGAGGGGATAGATAAATCTACATGAATACTGACCATATAAAACTAAAACAATCACAAGAGTTACTTTTTATGAAGTGTGTATTATGTTTCAGGCAATGTGCATGCATTATTTTATTTATTTTTCACAACAGTCCTGTAAGTTTGGTTCCCATTTGGAACACAAGGAAACTGAGGTTTAGAGAGTAAAAGTAGTTTGCTTGAACTTGAGGCGGTCTTACGACCAAGTCTTTGTTCTCTAAGTTGTGCTTTTCTGAAGTGTCAGTGGCTGGTCCCCTTAAGTTCCAGGGAGAACTGGTGAGGTGGGCATCCATCTGGGTCAGTCTTGGTGGCTGTCATTTCCAGGTACTTCCTGCTCACTGTGGAAGGGTAACCCAAAGTAGCTCTGGCTGTGGGCACAGCAGCTGGTTGGCCGGCTCTGTCTGTGGGGCTGGTGAGTTCCTTCTGCTTCAAATAGCTTCTGTTTTCTTCTCCACACAGCGAATCACTAGCCATCCTTCAAGACCCAGAAAAAAATCTCGTCCTGGCCGTGAATTCTTCCTTGATATTTCTGTTTATTCTGACCCCTCCCCTTTTAATCTACCTGCAAATTAGCCATCAATACCGTATTGAAGAGGTCTCAGTTTCGTATGTGATGGCTCTTCTCCCCTGCCATTAGACTGTAAGATCCTGGAAAGCAGAGGCCGTAGCTGGTTTGACATTTACCAGCCAATGTGCTTAGTATGGCGCCTGGCACTTAGAGGGTGCTCAGGCAGCAAATACTCATTGATTTGTTAATTGTAGGTCACCCTGCCCACCACTGGCAGTGAAGCCGTAGCCAGTGTTTCGGCCATGAATGCCATGTGAACAATTGCAGAGCATTTCAGCTTGCCCTGAATTTAGCAGAGTTGTTGAACTCAGTGAGGTCCAATCAGGGCTAAGTTTATATAGCATCAAGATGTCTGGATTGACGTGTGAACAGTGAAGTCTGCTGAGTTATGTTTGGATTATCAACCAACCAAATTCCCAGGCACTACCAAGAGCAGTTGTTTAATGTAATTTGACTTTCTCGTAGGATCTTCTGTCAAACTGATTTGTGAGTGGCATGATAGTCAAGCCACAACAGGTGCCCCCTCAGCCCCATCGCTCTGGGCCCCACCTCAGAGCTCTGTGCTTTCCCTGTTGATTTACCACTGATTTTTTAAAAAAATAAATTTATTTATTTATTTATTTATGGCTGCGTTGGGTCTTAGTTGCTGCGTGCGGTCTTTCTCTAGTTGCGGCGAGCAGGGGCTGCTCTTCATTGTGGTGCACGGGCTTCTCACTGCGGTGGCTTCTCTTGCTGAGGAGCACAGGCTCTAGGCACGCAGGCTTCAGTAGTTGTGGCACACGGGCTCAGTAGTTGTGGCTTGCGGGCTCTAGAGTGCAGGCTCAGTAGTTGTGGCGCATGGGCTTAGTTGCTCCGTGGCATGTGGGATCTTCCCAGACCAGGGCTTGAACCCGTGTGCCCTGCATTGGCAGGTGGATTCTTAACCACTGTGCCATCAGGGAAGTCCCCTCACCACTGATTTTTAATCTGCTTTCTCAGTGCTGATATTCATGAAAGTCTAGACACATCTGTGGGTAGGGAGGACACCCACAAGGGTACCCGTGGAGAATATTAATGAGCGTTCCATAATGAGACCGGGACACCTGTGTGCCAGTGGGAAAGTAGAGGCAGAGAACAACAGTTAGAGGAAGGTAAGAGAATACATGGCATTGTTGGCTGGGCAAGATGCAGGCAAGGAAGAGGGCTATGTGGGTCTAAAATGGCCCAAGTAGATTTTGGATCTCTCTTAGCTTGGCAGAGGCCAAGAGGAAAGTGATGCAGTAAAGTGGCTATAGGAAGAGTCAAATCTGGAATTTATTGAGGCCCTTGTCATGCTCAGCTTTGTTCTGAAAGGCAGCCAAGAGGGAGAGAAATATCTCCCATTTTGGCCTAAGATGAGAGTGAAGAAAGAAAAGGCAAAGTAAAAGTGTTTTTTGGACTAAAGCTGTAACATCCAGTGGTCCATGTACTTTTTTGTTTTACCTGTGGTTCTATTTTGTATTTCATATAACTTGAACTTAATTGGGGAGGACATTTTCGACTCCCACTCCCACCTGCCCTTCATAAATATCCAAGCACAGCAATGTGTTGTATTGCGCTAATTGAATTAAGGCCTCATCACACACATACACATACATGTGCACACATGCACACAGATATTCATTCTTTCAGTTGAAATCCATAAAAACTGGTTGATCTAAGATTTTAAAAATTATAAAACGTGGACAAAAAATCTTGCTGGGATTTTGGTAGAAATTGTATTAAACCTGAATATCAATTTGGGGAGAGTCGACATCTTTATTACTATATTGAGTCTTCCAATCCATGAACACAATGTGTCTCTTCACTTAATTAGATCTTCTTTGATTTCTTTCGCTAGTGTTTTGTAGTTTACAGCATACAATTTTGTACGTTTTTAAAAGATCTTTACCTAAGTATTTCATTTCTTTTTGAGTGATTGTAAATGGCATTGTAATTTTAATTTTGGTTTCCATGTGTTCATTGCTGGTATATAGAAATACAGTTGATTTTCATATGTTGATCTTGTATCCTCTGACCTTACTGAACTCATTAGTTCTAGTTGTTGTTGTTGTTGTTTTTTGGTAGATTCTGTAATTTTCTGCCCAGATGATCATGTCATCTGCACATAGGGACAGCTGAATTTTTTTCTTTCTGGTCTGCATGGCTTTTATTTCCTTTTCTTGCCTTAGTGTGCTGGTTAAAATTTCAGTATTATGTTGAATAGCAGTGGTGCGAGTGGTCAGCCTCGCTTTGATCCTGATCTTAGAAGGAAAGCGCTCAGTTTTTCATTATTATGTACATTATTTGTATCTTTTTTGTAGATGTCAAGGGAATTGCCCTCTCTTCCTAGTTTTCTGAAAGTTTTTAATCATAAACAGGTGTTGAATTTGTCACCGTCTTTCGTGAATCAATGTATATGATCATGTGATTTTCCTTCTTTAGTCTGTTTGTATGTGAATTATTTACATTGACTGATTGACTTTTAAATTTTGAACCACTCTTGCGTATATTGGGTTGGCTAAAAAGTTCATTTGTGTTTTTCTGTAAGATGTTGCAGAAAAACCCAAACGAACTTTTTTGGCCAACCCAATATTTAGACTTACTATATAGTACAGTAACCAAGGCAGTGTGGTGTTGGGAGAGGGATAGACACATAGATCAATGGAATAGAATAGAGAACGCAGAAATAGCCCCACACAAGTATGGCCAACTGATTTTTGATAAAGGTGCAAAAATATTTCAATGGAAGAAGTATAGTCTTTTCAACAACTGGTGCTGGGGTAGTTGGATATCCATAGGCAAGCAAAAAAAAAAAAAATAGAACCTTGACTTAATCTTACACCTTATACAAAAATTAACTGAAAGTGGAATATACAGATTTAAATGTAAAAGATAAAACTATAAAACATTTAGAAGAAAATATAGGACCTGGTGAAGACTTCTTAGACGTGACACCAAAAGCATTATACATAAAAGAAAAAAATTGATAAATTGAACTTCATCAAAATTAAAATCTTATGCTTTGTGTAAGATCCTGTTAAGAGAATGAAAAGATAAGTTACAGACTGGGAGAAAATATTTGCAAACCCCATGTCTGACAGATAACTTATATCTAGACTATATAAAGAAATCTTAAAACTTAACACTAAAAAACCAAACAATAGAATTAGAAAATGGACAAAAGACACGGAGAGACATTTCACCAAAGAGGATGCAGAGATGGCAAATAAGCACATGAAAAAATGTTCAACATCAGTAGTTGTCAGGGAAATGCAGTTAAGACCATGATGATATATCACTACACATCCATCAGGACAGCTAAAATAAAAAATAATGACAGGGTCAGACGCTGCTGAGGGTGTGGAGAACCTGGGTCTTTCATACATTGCTGATGAGAAAGGAAAATGGCCACTCTGGAATATAAATTTGACAATTTATAAATTGTCAATTTATAAATTTGACAATTTCTTAAAAAAGTAAATATGTTGGTGCAGCCACTATGGAAAACAGTATGGAGGTTCCTCAAAAAAACTAGAGTTGCCATATGATCCAGCAACCCCATTCCTGGGCATATGTCTGGAAAAAAACTGTAACTTGAAAAGATACATGCACCCCTATGTTTATAGCAGCACTATTCACAACAGCCAAGACATGGAAACAAACTAAATGTCCATCAACAGATGAATGGATAAAGAAGATATAGTGTATATATGCAATGGAATATTACTCAGCCATAAAAAGAAATGAAATAATGCCATTGGCAGCAACATGGATGGACCTAGAGATTATCATAGTAAGTGAAGTAGAGAGACAAATATCATGTGATATCACTCATATGTGGAATCTAAACTATGACACAAATAAACTTATCTACGAAATAGAAACGGGCTCACAGACATAGAGAACAGACTTCTGGTTGCCAAGCGGGGGATGGTAGGGGGGCTTGGAAGCCTGGATTGGGAGTTTGGGGTTAGCAGATGCAAACTATTATATATAGAATGGATAAATAATAAGGTCCTATTGTATAGCACAGGGAACTATATTCAATATCCTGTAATAATCCATAATGGAAAAGAATAAAAAAAAGAAAAAAAATATGCACTTACCATATAACCCAGCACTTACACTTCTAGGCATTTATCCCAGAGAAATGAAAAACTTATGTCCATACAAACCCTCTATATGATTGCTTATAGCAGCTTGTTTGTAATAGCCCCAAGCTGGAAACAGCCAAAATACACTACAATAGGCTAATGGTTAAATGAACCGTGGGCATATATACCATGGAATCGTACTCAGAAATGAAAAGGAACCATTTATACACACAAAAACTTGGGTGGATCTCAAGGGCATTTATTTTGAGTGAAAAAAGCCAATTTCAAAATGTATATTCGTATACCATTTCTAAGTGACAAAAGTAAGGCATTGGAGAACAAATTGGTGGTTGTCAGGGGTTAGGGATGTTGGGGATTAGGGTGGGGAGGGAAAGTGTGATTCTAAAGGGATAGTGTGAGGGAGATCTTTGTGATTATAATATAGTTCTGTATCTTGATTCCAGTGGTGGTTACCTGAATCTACACATGTGGTAAGACAAAGAACTGTAACACACATGTACTAATGTCAATATCCTTATTTTGATATTGCATTTTACTTACGTAACATGTAACCATTCGGGGGAAACTGAGCATAGAATACAAGGGACCACTCTGTACCATGTTTGCAATATCCTGTGAAGCTGTAATTATTTCTAGATTAAAAGTTAAAGAAAAGCAGACCTAAAAAGTTATTTCAGCCATGCTAAAAGATATAGAGAACAGTACAAAAAACGCTGTGTGCCCGCTACCCAGCATGAAAGAGACCCCCAAACATTACAGAGCTCCCTGTGGATACCCCCCAGCCGCCAGATCACATTCCCCTTCCTCTGCTCACTTCCTTAAAGTGACCACTCTCCTAATTTTTTTTTTTTTTTTTTAATTTTACACTTTATTTATTTATTTTTGGCTGTGTTGGGTCTTCGTTTCTGTGTGAGGGCTTTCTCCAGTTGCGGCAAGTGGGGGCCACTCTTCATCGCGGTGCGCGGGCCTCTCACTACCGCGGCCTCTCTTGTTTCGGAGCACAGGCTCCAGACGCGCAGGCTCAGTAATTGTGGCTCACCGGCTTAGTTGCTCCGCGGCATGTGGGATCCTCCCAGACCAGGGCTCGAACCTGTGTCCCCTGCATTGGCAGGCAGATTCTCAACCACTGCGCCACCAAGGAAGCCCGGCCACTCTCCTAATTTTGATGTTTATCATCCTCATATTTATACTTCCACCATAAATATATGTATCCTTAAATGATGTGTAATATTGTTCTACATATTTTAGAACTATATACATGCTGTCAAATTGTGCTTACCCTACAACTTGCCTTTTTTCACTTGAAATATGTCTTGAGATTTGTCACATCAGTATACATCGCTTTAGTTTAATCATTTAAAATGGTGTAGTATTCTGCTGAATTAATTTGCCACAATTATCCATTTCTTTGATGGACATTTAGGGTATTTCCAATTTTTCCTTATTATGGCCAATACTACAATAGTCATTTTAATAAAAGTCTTCTTGATCGTACCTGGAAGAGTTTTAGGGGATATATTTTGGACTGGAAATGCTGGGCTGTGGGTATGGGTTATATGCGCCTTCAGCACTACTAGGTATTGCCCAATTGTACTTCAGAGTGATTTTCCTAGGACCTTAAGAGGACTCCTATTGGGCCACATCATTGCCAGCATCCAGTAGTGTCACATTTTTTGCCAATCTAATGGGTATGAAGTAGAATTACATTGTGGTTTGAATGTGTGTTCCTTGTCTTCTGGTGGTGTCGAGCGTTAAAAAATATGCTTTTTGAGCATTTTAGCATATTCTTTAATGAATCTCTACTCATATTCTTTGTCTATTTGTCTGTTGGGTGGTTGTCTTATTATTTGTAGGAGTTCCTTATTATAGATAGAATTTTTGTATTGTTTATGTACATTGCAAGTAACTTCTCTATGTCTATGACTTGTACGTTAAGTATGTTTATCTGATGCCCTGAAAGTTTTAATTTTAACCTGGTTGAATTTATCAGTCTTTTCTTCAACAGTCTGTGCTTTTTGTGTCTTGCTAAGAAATTTCTTTCCAGCCTACAGGTCACAAGGTGTTTTCACGTAGTTTAAGTATTTCTAAAGGTTTTAGAGTTTTGCTTTTCACGTGTAGGTCTTAATCCACTTGCAACTGATTTTTTTGTGTAAGATGTGAGGTAGCAACTATATCAATTATATTTCCATATGGATAGTTGTCCCAGGACCACTGATTGAATATTCCATTCTTACCCCTGCTGATCTGCAGTGCCACCTCTGTCATATATCAAGTTATTTTTATATGCGTAAGTCTCTCTTTGGACCCTTGCTTCTCCCTAATTAATCTAATGTTTCTCCCTATGCCAACATTGTCTTGATTACTGTAACCTTATTACTATAACCTTGATTACTATAACCTTATAACCTTATTAGTAGTCTTGATTTTAGGGAGGGCAAGTCTATCCACCTGATTTCTCTTTTTCAAATTTTTGGCTATTTTTGGTCATTTACTTCTCCTAGAAGTTATCAGTTTCTATGGACTTTTGATTGGAATTTCACTAAATTATACTTTTGTTTGGGGAAAATCAGTATCTTTATGATATTTAGTCTTCCTATCCTTTAACATTGAATACTTTTCAGTTTTTTAGATCATCTTTAATGGCATGAAATAGTGTTTTATAATTTATCTATAAGGATCTTGCACACCTTCTTAGATTTAGTCTTAGATACTTTGTAGTTTTATTTGCAGTTGTAAATTGTATTTTTTTAAAAAATTAATTAATTAGTTTATTTATTTTTGGCTGTGTTGGGTCTTCGTTTCTGTGCGAGGGCTTTCTCTAGTTGCGGCAAGCGGGGGGCCACTCTTCATCGCGGTGCACAGGCCTCTCACTATCGCGGCCTCTCTTGTTGTGGAGCACAGGCTCCAGACGCGCAGGCTCAGTAGTTGTGGCTCACGGGCCTAGTTGCTCCGCGGCATGTGGGATCTTCCCAGACCAGGGCTCGAACCCGTGTCCTCTGCATTGGCAGGCAGATTCTCAACCACTGCACCACCGGGGAAGCCCTGTAAATTGTATTTTTAAAATTAAATGTTCTAGCTGTTGGATGTTGATGTGTAGGATTATGATTGATTTTTGTATAATAATTTTATATCCCACAACTTAACTGAATTCTCTTATTAATTTTAATTATTTTTAAAATGTCTTGGATCTTCTGTATGGAAATCATATTATTTGTGGATAATCACAGTTTTATACTTCTAGTAAAATGCTTAATAGAGACAATGAAGGTGGTATTCTTACCTTGTTCCTGATTTTAAAAAGAAATACTTCTATTTCACCGTAAGAACAATGTTTGATAAAGTTTTTGGTGGCTATTAAGAAGGTCCCTTGTATTTCCACTTGATAAGATTTTTGAAGTACCTAATGTTTTTTTTTTTCTAATGCTTTTTTAATCAAAAGATTTATGTCTCTATTTTGTTCATTATGTACTTTTTCTACCTTTTCTTA
The DNA here is from genome assembly GCF_965194805.1 of Balaenoptera borealis. NCBI lineage: Eukaryota > Metazoa > Chordata > Mammalia > Artiodactyla > Balaenopteridae > Balaenoptera > Balaenoptera borealis. The sequence goes on from NC_138864.1 coordinate 108,939,221, forward strand.
ATGTGATTTATTATGTTGGTAGATATTCTAGTATTGAATTTTCCTTGCCTTTGTGAGATAAATCTTACACAGTTGTGATGTATTATGATTTTAAACATTATTTGATTCAGTTTGTTAAAAAAATTTTATTCAACATTTTTACATCTCTTTTTGTTTCCTTCTTGTATGTTTCCTTTTTGTATTATCCTTGTTTGATATTGGAATCAAAGTTTTGGAAGCCTCATAAGTTGATGAGTTTTATTCCTTTTTCTCTTGTTTGAAACCTTTTGAATAAAGTTGAAATTATTTATTCTTGAGGGTTTGGTAGAATATGCTTATAAGACAATCTGGCCCGGGGATTCACTCACCCCCAAAATGGGTTTTAACCACTGATTTAATTACTTTGACAATTAGTGTATATTCTATTTTTCTTGGGTCAGTTTTTATACGTTTTGCTAAAAAATTGTTCATTTTATTTAGACTTTCAATTTTGTGGTTATAAAATTTTCATCCTCTCTTCTTATCTGATACATGCATTTAAGTCTAGAAATGTCCCCCTGGCACAGTTTCCAGGACTTTTGATTTGTAGTGTTCTCATTGTCAAAAAAAAGTTTCACTTTAAATTATTTTATTTAAAAATATTTTGTTTTTTCAGCTTTACTGAGATATGATCGACAAATAAAATTGTAATATTTAATATATGTATACATTGTGACAGGATTCTCACATTTGAGTGAATTACTAAATTTATCACTTCACGTTTATCTTTTTTTTTTTTTTTTTTTGGTGAGAATACTTAAGTTCTCCTTTCTTAGCAAATTTCAGTTACACAGTACAGTATTATCAATTATAGTCATCATGTTATGCATTAGCTCTTCTGATCTTATTCATGTTATAACTGAAAATTTGTACCCTTTTGTCAGGCTCTTCCTATTTCCTACGGCCTCCTGTACCCTGTGACCTCAACTCTCTGATGGACTCAACAAAAGTAGTCAATTTTCAGATTTATTTTAAAAAAATTGCATGGGCTTCTCATTGCTGTGGCTTCTCTTATTGTGGAGCGTGGGCTCTAGGCACGCAGGCTCGGAAGTTGTGGCACAGGGGCTTAGTTGCTCCGCGGCATGTGGGATCTTCCCGGACCAGGGCTCGAACCCATGTCCCCTGCTTTGGCAGGCGGATTCTTAACCACTACGCCACCAGGGTAGCCCTGCATGGTGATTTTTGATTGTAAATGTGGGAATGATGCTTTTTTTCCAACTTTCTGTATCCTAGGCAGAAGTCTGAAGTCCTTCTGTTTTTTTTCTCTGTAAACTGTTTATATCTTGGTCCCATTTTTCCATGGAGTTGCTTTCTTCTAATGTATCTTCTGCTTTACTCATTCCCTTTTCAGCTTGTCTACACTGCTGTTAAATCCATCCACTGAGTTTTTAATTCTAATTTACCTTTAATTCTAGACTCCCAATGTGGTTCTTTCTCAAATCTGCTTGGTCATTTGGAAAATAGTTTTCTGTTAGCCTGCAGGTTTTTTCAAGCTTGCTTTTATTAAAGAATACATATTTCTTCTATAATGTAACACTATAATTTCAATATATGATGCCTTTGCAGGTCTGTTTCCGCTGCATTTTGTTTCTGCTTATTTTTATTCATGGTGCTTTGCTCCCTTGTGTACTTGGTTATTTTTTTATTTTTTTAATTTTTATACCATTTTTGTTTCTTTACTTATTATTTATTTTTGGTTGCGTTGGGTCCTCGTTGCTGCGTTCGGGCCCCTCCAGTCACGACAAGCAGGGGCTACTCTTTCGTTGTGGTGTGCGGGCTTACTGTGGTGGCTTCTTCCGTTGTGGAGCTCGGGCCCCAGGCGCGAGGGCTCAGTAGTTGTGGCTCACGGGCTCTAGAGCGCAGGCTCAGCAGCTGTGGCGCACGGGCCCAGTAGCTCCGTGGCATGTGGGATCTTCCCAGACCAGGGCTCGAACCCATGTCCCCTGCATTGGCAGGTGGGTTCCCAACCACAGCGCCACCAGGGAAGCCCTACTTGGTTATTTTTGACTGCAAGCTGCAATATTTTTATGGGTACTTATTTGTGACATTTCTCTTGAGTCCTAGGATCAAGATCCATCCTTCCAGAGAAGATTTTGTTTAGTTCTTCCATATGCCTTTGGGCTCTACTGGTCCTAACCTATTTAAGCTGAATTAATTGTTTGAGTTTATTTAGACAATCCAAGTGGGCTACAAATCTGACTTGTGGTTACAGTTTTTCAGTGATAGTTTTTTTTTTTTTTTCCTTCCTGCTTTCTTTTGTCCCAAGGCCACTTTCTTTGTAGTTCCTGGGAGCGTGAGGGTGGGCTGGGCTTATGCCTCCTTATCTTGAGGGTATAGCCTTTCGGGTTCCCACACTTATGGGAGGAGGTTCACTCTTGGACTTTCCATGTTGGGCAGGTCTTGGGCTTTGTCTTTTATCTTCTAAGCCTCGTGAGGCTGAGCAAACTTAAGGTTCAAGTTCTTTTACTTTGGCAAATGCCTTCAGGACAAATGTAACTTCAGGATTCTTGATTCCCTTTGTCACATAGCTTTCTGACCTGATTGTTTCTTAGTTGTCAGCTCTTTGAGATTCTTAAAGAAAAATTTAAATATCTTATCTAGCATTTTTTCCTTTTCAGAAGGAAAATCTATCCAACAATCCTGCAAGTTCTTATACTGGAAACAGTAGACTTTATTGAGTTTTAAAATTTAATGACTGCAAAATTTATTTATAGAAATTCCACACCATTTAAAAACATTATCTTATTCCTTTCTTGTTTCTGACACTTTATTTTATATTACAAATGAATTTGAATTTTTGATTTTACAGCCTGTATTGAATAATTCTATGAACTAAAACTCCTGTGGGTCAGATTCTGCTGGTGGTTGTTTCCAATGATTCTTGTTTGCTTTATCCTGTTTCCTCACATGTTTTGTAATTTGGGCTATCAGCTTTTATGTAATGGAGCTTTGTCAGTGGTATTCAGTGCAGTGTTTATCAGAGTGTACCCTTCTAGAGAAGGGTGTTTACATTTGTTTCCATCACGGGCTCAGAGCATTGCCAGAGCGGCCACTTCTATGTGACTTTCTCAGTTGAGAGGTTCTGAGACTATGCAGTTAGTGTAAGGTGGGCCTGTGGTTATGAAATTTTAAGAAGACATTTTTTGGCTACCCAGCCCCCAGGCCCCGAGAGATGGGCTTCTGTGCCACTTTCCTTTGACAGTGCATAGATTTTTTTTTTCTTTTCCTAGTTCACCCTTGCACAAAGACCATAGCCCTCAAAGTGTTATGGTTTTACAGATGTGATTCCCCATTTCATCCCGGCCCATGGCTTTGGTCTCTTGTACCTGGATGGCTATTCAAGCCCAGGATTCTTATTTTTCTTTTAATCAAGACCAGAAAGTGCTCCGAGTGCAGACACAGCCTCAGCACCACGTCCCACTCCCCCACTCTGGTTTTCAGCTTCCTCTTCCTTTTTTTTTTTTTTTTCCCCTCTAGAGATTTTTCTTGCTTTCTTAAGAGATCAGCCAAGCATTTAAACACTGTTTGTTTTGTTTTATCCAGCATTTCTAAGTAGTTGGTTAACAGGAGGCTTTTCAGCTATCTCATCTCTCACGTTGCTGGAAATTGATGTTAATTCAGTCATCTTTTTAGGGAGCATCTATATGATGTCCAATATCTCATTTGAATACTTTTTTAAAAAAGTTTTCACTGATATTTTTGAAGGCTGAAAATAGTGAAGGCAAGGACCTCATCATATTTATCTTTGTATTTCTCATGCCTGGGTATAAAGTGCCAATAATTGTTTCAAAAATGAGGAAATAGGAAGTTTATCTAGAGCATGTCATTAGCTATTCTTTCAAGACTGTGCTCACTTCTGAACATCGATAAATAAAATGTCTCAACCAATCTAAAAACTTCTTAAGCAGACATCTGATTAGAGTGCTCTTATTTGTCCACAAAAAAGTTTCTTCTGACTTTGTGAGTGTGAAGGCTTTCCTTACATCCAAACTAATGTTGGCATATAGGTAAAAAATCAGGTGGCTAGCAAGGCTGTTTCCCTCCATTTTGGTGACCTCTTTCCTGGGCCAAGTCTCCATGTGGACATTCGAATTCCATTATTGTTTGTAGACTGGATACCAGTGCAACGTGATTATGGCAAACAGTATTAACAACAGTGTTCCACGCCCCCTCCTCTACCCTTGAGCTTACATATTTGATCACACACAGAGTATATTAGACACGTGCTCCCCCTCTGGGAACATAATTACAGCTGTCTTTAGGCATTTGCGTGCCCAGAAGGAAGGCATTGCTGTGTACACAGGCCTTGGGAAATGGGCACTTGCATGACGTCCTGCCCTCCTGCAACCTCCTCCTATGGGGTTCCCTCCCCCACCAAGCAGAGCAAGGCGACATCCAGTACTGAGGCTCTGCCAGGCCTCACTGGTTAATTGCCAACCACTGTGGGAGTTTAATCAGAGATTTCCAAGACAGCCAGAGCGGAGATTTGAGAGAAAACAGAGCAAGCAGCTGCCAGATGTAATCCCCTACCCACCTGTCCTCTCTAGGATGCTCGAGAGATGGAGATTTTGAGGCAGCTTCTGGATGCGATGCTGTCGCTCTGGGCAACCCAAGAAGCAGCAACTAGAGGATGGAGAGATTGGGGGGGGCGGTTAGGGGAGGTGAACCTTGGAGCTGAGAGTAGGAGCAAAGGGACACTGCATTTTCTCTGTGGGTGGTGCTGGGTGTGGACATGCGGAGGCTACTGCTAACACAGAGGCAGACAGACTCCTGGGAGCTGTGGTTTCCAGGGTCTCTATATTTGCGTTTGGTGCTTCAGAGGGGAGTTTAAACCAATGCAAATGCATGTGGCCTTGACTGTCAGACAGTGAGAGACCGCAGACTCATTCTCCATCATCTAGTTTTCTAATCAGATTGTTGGCACACCAGATACACTCCATGCCTTATACTGCAAGCATGAGTTGTAACTCTAGAGAGAGCTAGCTGGATGTCAGGTTCAGTAGGGAAAGCTACGTTGACTGTATAACCCACAAGTACGCACTGTTGGTCACTATGACAGGGATTTGGCCCTAAACCCCTCTGTAGAACTCCAGGTCCTAGGAAATCAAGTCCGACCATAGGTGGGTGTCGGTTCCCTCATATCCAAGCCCAGGCTTTCCTGCTCACGCCTCCTTTCTCTTGGGCCCACCTTGGTTCCTGTTTAGTTTTTTAGGGAGTGGGGCATGGGAAAAGGAGTTGGGGAAAGTCCTGGGCCCATTGCATGGCACCAGCCCTCTTGGTGGGCCGAGGGAAGAGCAGGTGCAGGTAACCATCTTAAAGGAAAGGCCAAGAGGCTCAGACCCTCGTGCGCTCAAGAATGAGTGTCAGAATTTCAGGTGCCAGCCTTTTACCTCCTCCCACATCACATTCCCACCCCGCCCCCCGACAGCCCCTTGGCCTGATGGTGTCGTTGGTCTCAGTCTGGATTATGGTTCCTTGAGACAGAGGCAGAAGGAGCATCTTGGTTCTGCCCCATTAGATGGATTTAGTGTTAGATCCTGAGCCCTCCTGGTTTGTCTGGCCATCTGCAGGTGACTGTCCATGCCTGGGAAATGCCAGAGGTGTGATGCCCACCACCTAGGATCCCTCTGGGTGCTGAGTTGAGAACTGACTCTAGGGCTAGGGCTGGAAGCAGAGACCATCTGAGGGTCCATTGGCAATGATCCAGGTGAGAAAGGGTGGTGGTGGTTCGCCTCAGATGGTAGAGGTAAAGGGAGAAACAGCTGCATTCTGAGTAAATTCTGTAGGTAGAGCCTGTAGGATTTCTTTTTTTCTTTTTTTTTTTTTTTAAAGAAATTCACGTTCTTTTATTTATTTATTTATGACTGTGTTGAGTCTTCGTTTCTGTGCGAGGGCTTTCTCTAGTTGCGGCAAGTGGGGACCACTCTTCATCGCGGTGCGCGGGCCTCTCACCGTCGCGGCCTCTCTTGTTGCGGAGCACAGGCTCCAGACGTGCAGGCTCAGTAATTGTGGCTCACGGGCCCAGTTGCTCCGTGGCATGTGGGATCTTCCCAGACCAGGGCTCGAACCCGTGTCCCCTGCATTGGCAGGCAGATTCTCAACCACTGCGCCACCAGGGAAGCCCAGAGCCTGTAGGATTTCTTGACAAACTGGATATGGGGTGTGAGAAAGAAGAGTAGTCAAGGGTGACTTCAAGATTTTAGGCCTGGGCAAGGATTGTGCAAGGATTGTGCAAGTGCAAAGGATTGTGTTGTCATGAACTGGGATGGGGGATTTAGCGGGGAGCAAATTTGGAGTTGGGGAGAGGAAGCTTGGAAGTTCAGTCCTGAATATATTAAATTTAAGGTTATACGTGTGTATCCAAGTGGAGATATCGAGTAGACATTTGGATATAGGTGTGAGTTCAGGGGAGACACCTAGGCTAGACATGTACATATGCGAGTCATCAGTGGGTATAGATGGAGGAGAGCGGAGAAGAGGACAGGACAAGGGAAGAGGAGAGGAGGGGATGGGAGAGGACAGAAGACGTCCAAGGACTGAGCCCTGGGACACTCTAAACTTAAGAGGTTGGGGAGATAAGATTTTGTGCATGTCTGTGCTTGTTTCGTTTTTTTCCATCTTCCACTGGAATGCAAGCTCAGTGAGGGTAGTGACATTTTGTGTCTGTGGCCCAGTACTAGCTACTCAGTAAAAATCTGTAGGATGAAGGAGTGCAAAGCTTTATACCCGCCATGTGATCTCTGATGGTGAAGGGGGAGTTGGCAAGCTTGCCTACTTGGGTGCCACGGATCCAAGCCAAGCCAGACCTGCAGTCCTGAGTTGATGTGGGTGGTGCACTCTGGCATCCCCCCATCCCCTTCCATTGTATGTATGTTGAAGCTGCTTCCTGGGGGTGGAAGTTGGGAGGGGGGGCGCTGAGAGGAACCAGAAGTCCTGCAGGATGACTGCAGAGGCCACAGCAGCTTCGGAGGGTGGCCACTCACATGTCCCCGGTGGAGTCACTCTGGGGGAGGGGGCTCAGCTGCTGCCCTGAGCCAGCTCCTTCCGGAGCTCACCTTCCTGCTGTGAGTCTCTGTGTGGCGTGTGTGTGTGTTGAAAGCCCAGGAAGTGCTGTAATCCTGTTATCCCTGTCCTTTCCCTCCCAGGAGTCTAAAATCCAATTCCTGAGAACATCAGCAAACATAATGGATGCGGAGGCCAGAGGAAATGCCAGAAGGGCTCGGGTGGCTTCTCCAGCCCCCCACGCAGCCCAGCTCAAATGAGCATGTCCCTGACCCTGATGGATGAACCTGAGAATGGCCCAGCTCTGCCTCAGGCCTTCCCACCCCCATATTCTGCTCTCCTTTCCCAGGGTTAATTACTGGGCGCCCCACCAAGGCCAGGTGCACCCCACTCTTCTGCATGTGCCCCTTTAATTCTCTACCCTCTGCTCACCTCCCTCCCAAACCAGATTCCCTTTCTAGACTGAGCTCAGCTCCTCAAGCAGAATTTCTTAAGATCAGTGTTTTGCTTTCTTGGCCTTCTTGGCTCCTCCCCGTTCTCGTTCTTGATGTGATTTCCACCTGCGATCCTCCAGGTATAGAGCTCTGGGCCCGGCTCCAAGGGTATTGACCAGCTGGCCCCGTGTCCAGCCACCAGCCTCTTGTCTCCTGTGGGTCTGTCTGGAGCTGCTACCTGCGGTCGCAGCCTGTGTCTGTCTGCTCCTTACTCTCTTGTAGGAAGTTACTGACAACATGCTTTGAGACTGGTTATTTAAAATGCAACAAGAGCCCGCAGGCTTAAGGATTTATAGCATACAGATGCTTAAGAATAATAGAGTAATTAAGGGGGAAGGCTGATGGGGAAGATGCATAAAAATCACGCACAATTCTATGACCTAGAGATAACCACTGTGAACACTTAGCTGTGTTTCCTTCCAGTTTG